>NC_042622.1:39532911-39850411 GCF_901001135.1 Rhinatrema bivittatum | reverse complement strand
ATTGAAAGTGAAGTATCAGGCTTATTTGGTTTGGGGTAGTAACTGCCGTAACAAGCCAGCTACTCCCCGCTTTGTGAGTGCGAATCCTTATGTGCGGGTTTGGAAAGTGTGTGAGGCCTGGTGCGAGGAACGCGGTATTTTTCCTCGTTACGTTAAGATCCCTCTCATTCTGGACTTTTTGCAGGATGGGTTGAATAAAGGATTGGCCCCTAATTCCTTGAAGGTACAGGTTGCAGCTCTTGCCTGTTTCAGAGGCCCATGTGCATGTTATAAAATCGGGCGCAGATTTGTGCGCACATAAGTTTTAAAATCTGGCCCAAACTGCACTAACCACATCCTATGGCAACAAATTCCAGAGCTTAATTGTGTGTTGAGTGAAAAAACATGTTCTCCAATTAGTCTTAAATGTGCTACTTGCTAACTTCATGGAGTGTCTCCTAGTCCTTCTATTATCCGAAAGTGCAAATAACCGATTCACATCTTCTCTTTAAAGACCTCTATCATATCCCCCCTCAGCCGTCTCTTCTCCAAGCTGAACAGCCCTAACCTCTTCAGTCTTTCCTCATAGGGGAGCTGCTCTATTCCCTTTATCATTTTGGTCGCCTTTCTCTGTACCTTCTCCATCGCAACTATATCTTTTATGAGATGAGGCAACCAGAATTGTACACAGTATTCAAGGTGAGATTTCACCATGGAGTGATACAAAGGCATTATGACATTTTTCTGTTTTATTAAGTATTCCCTTCTTAATTCCTAACATTCTGTTTACTTTTTTGACTGTTAATTCCTAACATTCTGTTTGACTTTTTTGCAGCACACTGAGCCGACAATTTTAAAGTATTATCCACTATGATGCCTAGATCTTTTCCTGGGTGGTAGCTCCTAATATGGAACCTAATATCGTATAACTACAGCAAAGGTTATTTTTCCCTATATGCAACACCTTGCACTTGTCCACATTAAATTTCATCTGCCATTTGGATGCCCAATCTTCCAGTCTTGCAAGGTCCTCCTGCAATTATCACAATCCGCTTGTGATTTAACTACTCTGAATAATTTTGTATCATCTGCAAATTTGATAACCTCACTCATCGTATTCCTTTCCAGATCATTCATAAATATATTGAAAAGCACTTGTCCAAGTACAGATCCCTGAGGCACTCCACTGTTTACCCTTTTCCACTGAGAAAATTGACCATTTAATCCTACGCTCTGTAGATTCCACAGAAGGGATTCTCCAGTCTACGTCCGGCAGATTAAAATCTCCAACGATCAACACTTCTCCCTTCTTTTTCAACTTTTGGATGTCTTCGACCAGATCTTTGTCTAGTTCTTCCATTTGAGTCGGAGGCCTGTAAACCACTTCAGTAACAATGGATAAGAGATAAGAGCAGGGATGCGAAGGAGTATTGACTCTTGCGTCCTTGGATGTCAAGAGACATGTTGTGCGGTATCTGGAAGTTTCTGAACCTTTCCGAAAGACAGATCGCCTGTTTGTCCTTCATGGCGGAAGGAAGCAGGGTGAACTAGCTTTGTGGGCTACTATAGCTCGGTGGATTAAGGAGGGGGGGTCACAGCTGCGTATGTGAATGCTGATAAGTCGTTGCCTACTCTGCTTAGGGCTCAGGCGGTGTCATGGGCAGAAGTTAGATTATTGTCTCCCGTCGATGTCTGCCAAGCTGTGATCCTCCTCACATACTTTTTCCAGGTTTTATTGTCTGGATGTGCAGGCCCGGGAGGATGCAGCGTTTATACATGCAGTGAAGGGAATAACTCTGGTACATCCCACTGGTCCTGAGTCCATCTGGCTACACGCTAGGAAATGGAGAAATGTCTTACCTGATAATTTCATTTTCCTTAGTGTAGACAGATGGACTCTGCTTCCTGCCCTCGGCTGCCAAATGATTGTGTCAATAATCCTCCTGTGGGGCTACGGGTTCCCAGGGTTTACTGGAAAGTGCTCATCTAGTCCCTAGATTGGGGTATCTATGTTCTTACTTGAGTTCACTGTTTATTGATGGTTGAGAACAGTTATGGTTAACTGTTTTTAATCAAGTTTTTTGCTAGCCTGTCCACAATTGCTTTGAAGAGAAGACTGGCAGGCTGGAATCACTGCAGGAGTATTAGTATATATACTGTAACATCAGCTTGCTCCGTCTCCATCTGTTGGCAGGGGAGCATAACCCACTGGTCCTGAGTCCATCTGTCTACACTAAGGAAAACAAAATTGTCAGGTAAGTAATTTTTCCAATATTTCTCTAGGTATTGCTATCATTTTAAAAGAGAAAAAATGTTAGGCTAGCTTGCTGGGAAATTCATCCATTCCTGGATTGGAGGAGGAGTGGTCTAGTGGTTCAACAATCTATGAACGAGAGTAACCATTGTAAAGTCAATTCTCCAGTGAAGGGTTAGGAGAACTGGAGATATCTGTCCCAGTTAACAGTCATGCCAGCGCATTTTGTATTATTTGGAGTGCTCTCAGGGCATTGGCCAGTAAGCCTACATATAAAGAGCTGCAAGAGTCTAGTGATGGAAAACTGGCATCTGAAGTGCAATCCAGAAATTCTCAGAAGACAACAACGGTTTCAAATGGCGCAACATCCTAAGTTTAGCATAAGAGGAGGTCACAATTGCTTTAATATGAGTACAAAAAGAAAGTTGATGAGCTAAGACCACCTTTAGATTGCACCCTTGCTTGGCTGGTGTTTATGTATGTCCCTCATAGGCAAAAGTAGCAGGTGCATCAGGAACTGGAAATCTTATTAATAGAGAAGCTCAGTCCTAGTTAAATTCAAAACTAACCTGTTGTGGCGTAACCATCGGTCGATAAGATTTATATGTGGAAGTCAGTATATTTTGCAACATGCGTGCGTAATTGAAAGCACCAGCTTGCCGATACCTCCACCAGTTCACCCAGTCCTTCTCCAGGTCATCGAGACCCTCCCAGTTCTTCACCCTGCACTCCACCCTGTTCACCCAGATTTTCCACCTAACCAATAGTAGACAACAGATGAATCTGATATCAGTTGCACTAGACAATTAGCAGATGTTAAAATTGTGTGAATAAATTTCCTAATGTATTCACATAAATCTCATAAAATAGCAACTTACGTGCATACCTTTTGGCCCCACCCTGGAATATCCCTAGACCACCTGTGTTGTGCAGGTAAATGTGCACGTGAAACCAAAAATACACTTTTTTTTTAAATTCCTTAAGTTGTAAGCTTTTTAAATCAGGAATTTCTTGTGCTTTAATTCTAATAAGGCAGTAAACTGTCTTGAGCATTCTTTGGAAAGACAGGCTAAATGTGTATGTGTAGTTATCCATATCTTAGGCATATGCAGGAAAAAAATTTCATTTTTTTTTATATTGGGCGGGGGCTTTCCCCAGGGTGTTTCGTTTAATATTTATTTTGTTTCTGTAGTTTACAGAAATGAAATGAACATTTAAAAAAAAAAAAAAAAAAACAACAACCCCAAAAACAAAACAAAAAAAATTAAATGGTGCCTCCCCAGGACCCCCTGCACCCACCTCCCAAATATTGCTAGCATCAGAAAACTCTCTGGCCCGCTCTTATCCCATCGATGCAGCCAGCTCGAAGCCTAAGAATGGTGCCAGGGCCCAAACCAAAGCTTCAGCCTAGGCCCAGGTCAGATGCTGGGGCCTGGCCCGGAATCTGGGTCCTATCACTGAGGCAAAGACCAGCTTGGATGCTAGATCCCATTGCCGAGGTCTCTGCCCATCTCAGGCCGTGTCCCGTTGCTGACACCTCAGTCCAGGCTCAGGCACGATGCCAGGGCCTGGAGCAGAGGATGGGGACCACGCCTTCAGATACTCTCTTCCGTCTGACAACATCTTGAATTGACACCTTCCGCTTGGAGGTAGCACCAGAGTGATGTCTTTCTGGTGCTTTCCTCCTGAGTAGAGGATGCCATTTTGATGTAAGGCTATTAAAATATATGGCCGTACATCAAAATGGTGCCTCTGCTCAGGAGGTAGGTGCTGATGTGATGTCAGACTGGTGCATCCTCGAAACCAAGGACTTCATTTCAAGAGGACATTGGTAGGAAAGGATGTCTGGAGGCCTGGTCCCCCTACCTCCAGGCCTAGGCTAAGGCTCTGGCAATGGGGTGTCAGGCTTTGGCCTGGGCTTGGGCTGAGGATAAGGTGATAGGACTCAGACTCAGGCCTGGGCTGAGGCCTTTGTGACAGGAGCTGGCCTCTGGCATCAGGCTTATGCCTTGGTCTTAATGATAGGACCAGTCTCCGGGGTGGGCTGAGTCCTCTATGGGACCCAGCTTTTGGGCTGGGCCCTGGCATCAGTCTTGAGCTTAGGCTGAGGCCTCAGAGACAGGACCTAGGCTCTGGGCTGGGCCCTGCCATCGGGCCTGTGCCTGGGTCTAGGCCGAGGCATCTAGGCCGGCCCTAATGCCAGTCATAAGCCTAGGCCTAGACAACATCCCAGGCATTGGTCTAGGCCTAGGCCTTGGGTTGGCTGCATCGACAGGACCCCCCTATGGATGGGGTAAGTGGGGCCCAAGGAGGTTCCTGATCCCAGCAATTTTTGGGGGTTGCCCTGAGCCATTTTCCTTTTTCTTCCCTAAACGAAACTAAAGAAAAACCAATGAAATCTCATTGGTTTTTTTCCTTTCTTTTTGTTTTGAAAACATTATAAAACAAAATAGAAAATGTTTCATTTCCTATTTCTTTTCAAACAAATGTGCATGTGTGTGTATGTATGTGCAATGTGTAGATAGATATTTTATAGACTAGATATAACTTTAAAGAGTGACTTGTATCTCTGCAAATGCTGCCCTCCGTTGGCAGTCCCTAGTAGTTGACACTTTCATCACTCTGCACAGTTCTTATTCCTTTTCTTTTCTATCATCATGCGATCTTTCTAAAAGCAGAACCTTTCTTCCCTTGCAGCTGTGAGGCCCAGGGGCTGGTGGTGAAGAAGGACGGTACAGCGCACTCTGATGTGCTGTGTGGTAAGTTGACTTGTGTTCTGCCCCTGCTATGAGTTTAAGGAAATTCCTAGGGGAGTGGTCCTTGCAGAATGTCTTCCCTCTGAATGAGGGTCGGGGAAATGCCTCCTGCTACCCGTAGTTTATCCCATTATATGCGTACAGCGGATGTGTTAGTATTTTTGGTGCTGAGAGCTCTGAAGAAATTACAACCTAGCACTAAAAAAAAAAAAAAAAAAAATATTGGGGCTGTTTGATATCATTTTAGGGAAGAAATGTCAGACTGTTGGGGCGATTGAGTTATGGAAACTTCTGCCTTGGAAAGTTTTTTTAGTTTTTTGTGTGAGCACATCCTAGAACATTCCTAAAGAGGAGCCGGACCATTTCCTGAGCATGCAGGGGGATTAAGGGGCCCCCGGATACAACGTGTCGCTAATAAGGATTGGTTGCGCCTTTACAAAGGCTGAATCTGGTATTGTTCAGATATGGGGAAAACCGGAAATTGCAGTATTTACCAAAGAATTCAAATTTAGCTCGGTAGCTGGATGCACAGTATATTAAATTCTGCCAACAACTAAAGTAAGCAGTAGTTCGGCCTGTATTGTAAAAAGGAGGCAGATTCCTCTGTCTCTGTATCGAATATCTCATGTTTGGGCAAGGTGATCTGAAAACTCTTAATACAGCCCAAGTGCTGCAGTATGGAAATAATCCAATTATTCGTGGATGATAAACAGGTTCTTACCTGGGGTAGTGTGAATCAAGTGGAGGATATAGGAAGGGTTAATGCTTGTTTAAATGAAGTTGCCCACTGGTTGGATCAAAGACACTTGAACCCAGATAAAACAGAGGTCCTATAGATAAGTAAGAGAAATAGGCCCCTTAGCCCTAAATCCAGACATTCTAAGAGTGAAGATAAAACCCTGAGAGGATTTTATGTGCAAATAAGATAAACAGTTGACAAGCCAAGATAAGTGCCCTTTTTTTTTTTTTTCTTTCTGTGCACATAAAACCAAATCTCGAATTGACTATGGACTGTCATATGATTTCAAATAATCTTTATGGGCCGGTGATTAAAAAGGCACCATTATTCGCAGATGTTATGGTTCAACATACAGTGGTCTACCCTGTTGGTTTTTTTTTTTTCTGTTAACTGGGTTTATATAGCTGTGATTGAAACCGGAAGTATTCCAGGAAAGAATTCTTTTCCTACAGGATAGTGTGGGTGCCACTACAGTACAACGTGGTTGGTGACTTGCATATTATGAGGGTGCAGCCATTTAATCTTTTACCAGAACGTGCACCTTTGGTTTATAGTTTGCCCTCCCCAGGACTACCTGTACAACAATCCATCTTGATTTTGAGTAATAAAAGTATCATGACAATACTGAGGCCCCCTTTACTTTTTTTTTTTTTTTTTTTTAAGCTATTGGTAGTTGTCATGCATGTCCCTTATTTTTGATAGATATTCCGTTTGGATATTTCATAATTTTGGCTAATGGACACTGGTAGTATTTGCATTTATAAATTCAGGTCATCATCACCTTGCACTCAGACCGGATCCCAAAGAATTTTAAAATGCTTTCCTTTTTAAGAACACATTTATCGCCGTTTCTAGAGTGGATGGCCTGAAAGCTTCCAAAGAGGTGAGGAAGAAGATTATTTTTGTTATTGCCCAGTTACAGTTGGGTAAAGTTAGGCTGGTAGAAAATGGAAGCAGCTAGTCCAAGGTCACGCAGAAAACCAGTGGGAGAAGAGCCTGTGGCTGGCCTCCATCGGGCAATTATTCCCAAGCCTAGAGAGATTTGCATATACCGGGCCTCCCGTATATTCAATTGTTTCTCATTACTACTATTGCTATTAATCATTTTCATAGCGCTACTAGATGTATGCAAAAACCAGCCGGGTTTGGTGTGCCTCCAGGACTGGGATGGGAACCACTTTCACTAGAACACAGCTAAGGTGACTTGCCCAAGGTTACCTGGAGGGGTAGTGGGCTAGTGTCAGTCCGACCTGTAATTTCTTGTTCTTTTTCTACAGGACCCACAGAGCCAAGGAGCCATGAGGCTGTGATAATCCCCATCATTCTGATTGTCCTAGTTATGATTGCCGTATTCTCTGCTTTTATTTTGTATAAGAAAGGTGAGTCTTTATTATATATCAGTTCATGTGTTTGTACGTATCCCAGTAATTCTCTATCTCAAGCTCAGGCACTATGAGTCGCTGATGAAAGCTCCTTTTGAGCTGCTGTGCTCCCATGACTTGAAGTACTTGACCTGGAAGGTCATATTTTTTGTGGCGGTCACCTCAGCACGTAGGGTCAGCGAGCTCCAGGCCTTGGTGACTTATCCACCTTATTCTAAGTTTTCATGACAGAGTGGTCTTGCGTATGCATCTTAGGTTCCTTCCTAAGGTGGTGCCGGGTTTCCATCTTAACCAGTCAGTCATCCTGCCAATATTCTTTCCCAGGCCCCATTCGCACCAAGGTGAACGAACACTGCACAGTTTGATCTGCAAGCGAGCCTTAGCCTTCTATCTGGAGTGGACAGAAGCCCATAGACTGTCCACCCAACTTTTTATTTCTTTTGACAAGAATAGGTTGAGTGTTGCCGTTGCCAAACATACACTATCCAGTGGGCTAGCAGATTGCATCTCCTTCTATTATGCCCAGGAGGGCTTGCATCTTGGGGGTCATGTCAAGGCTAATTCTCAGGCCGATACAGTACAGTGCGCTCCGACGGAGCGCACTCTTAGCCTGGTCTTGGACACGCGTTTTCCCTTACCTCTTATTCAGTAAGGGGAGGAAAACGCGCGTCTAACCCGCGGCACCTAATAGCGCCCTCAACATGCACGTTGATGGCCCTATTAGGTATGCGCGCGGGATACAGAAAGTAAAATGTGCAGCCAAGCCACACATTTTACTTTCAGAAATTAGCGCCGACCCAAAGGTCGGCGCTAATTTCTTCCAGCACCGGGAAAGTGCACAGAAAAGCAGTAAAAACTGCTTTTCTGTGCACCCTCCGACTTAATATCATGGCGATATTAAGTCGGAGGTCCCAAAGAGGTAAAAAAAAAAATAAATTTTGAATTCGGTCCGCGGCTGTCGGGCCGAAAACCGGATGCTCAATTTTGCCAGTGTCCGGTTTCTGAGCCCGTGGCTGTCAGCGGGCTCGAGAACCGACACCAGCAAAATTGAGCGTCGGCTGTCAAACCCGCTGACAGCCGCCACTCCTGTCAAAAAGGAGCGTGTCCCTAGCGCCTCCTTTTGCCTGGATCTACCGCCGGGCCTCATTTAAATACTGCATCGCGCGCAGTTTACTGTATCGGCCTGAATGTTAGAGCCATGGCAACGTTGGTTGCCCACTTGTGAGCAGTTTCCGTGGAGGAGATCTGCAAGGCTGCAACGTGGAGTTCTCTCCACACATTCACATCTCATTTCTGTCTGGATAGGAATGGCCAACGTGTCAGTAGGTTCGGCCAGTCTGTCCTTGAGTTCCACACTTCAAACAGGTTCCAAACTCTCCTGCCTAGAGCCCATTGTTTGGGTTCAGGCTGTCTCCCCCTCTGTTACCAGCAGCACGGTGGTTGTTGTGCCTGTTGGCAGCTGGTTAGGTGTCTGTTGGT
Source organism: Rhinatrema bivittatum (assembly GCF_901001135.1). Taxonomy (NCBI): domain Eukaryota; kingdom Metazoa; phylum Chordata; class Amphibia; order Gymnophiona; family Rhinatrematidae; genus Rhinatrema; species Rhinatrema bivittatum. The sequence continues at coordinate 39,841,822 of NC_042622.1, read as the reverse complement.
CCCCTTTTGTGATGGGGAGCAGCCTGTTACTAGGTATTCGCCCATGTGTGAGGACTACCATCCTGCTTGTCCTTAGAGAAAGCAGTGTTGCTTACCTGTAACAGGTGTTCTCCAAGGACAGCAGGATGTCAGTTCTCACGAAACCCGCCCGCCACCCCATGGAGTTGGGTTTCTCCTATTTTTTATTTTAATTATAATTCTGTGGTACATATGTCCCCTGTCTCATCTTTCCTGAGTCTTGGGGTTTTTTTTTTCCTAAGATGCGCTACTTACTCAGATATCTATGAAGAAGATTATTCAGCCAATCATTGGCTAGCTAGGGTTAAAGTTATCTGGCTGCATGAAGCCGAATAACTATAAACAAGTATATTAAGTATATCCAGCTGAATATACTGGACATGTTTCTGGCTAACTGTAGCCGGATAACTTGTCCTCTAAATGGCCTACTGAATATTAGCCTCTTTAAGATAAAGATAAATCTATAGATTTATATTTCTGGGCATGAACAGATAGACTGTTTGAGCAGACTACATAGGCCATATAAGTATTTTTCTGCCCTCTCATTTCTCTGTTTCCATGTATACTCAAGAGGAAAGGTGAGACAGGGGACATATGATAGACATTTAAATCCCTCCAAGGTTTCCATGCTCAGGAGGTGAGCCTCTTTCAGTGGAAAGGAGACTCCAGAACTAGGGGTCATGAGATGAGGGTGAAAGGGGGTAGACTCAGGAGTAATCTTAGGAAATATTTCTTTGCAAACAGGTTAGTGGATGTATGGAAGAGCCTCCTCGTGGAGGTAGTAGAGACAAGAATGGTATCTGAATTCAAGAAAGAATGGGATAAACTCAGGGGGTCTCTGAGGGAATGGTAGGCATTATAAAACTGAATTAGTTGGTATGGATGGGCAGATTAGACAGGCCCCATGGTCTCTTTCCATTCCCAAGTTTCTGCGTTTCTAACAAGTGAAATGCAGTCATTAATATCGGATGAGCGTATGTATTGAGTTTGTAGTATGTATATTTTATTTATTTATTTAAACATTTTTCTATACCGTCGTTAAGTTAAATACCATCACAATGGTTTACAGAAAGGCACGATAAAGAGAAATATGGGTGGTATAGATTACAAATTACTCGTGTGCCATCATAGTACGGTAACAATTTAAAATAATAAACTAGGTGTGTAAGTTAAACCTGATTGTTAGGAACAAATTAGGCAGTTTGATTTTAACATTAATGCGCTTATGTAGGTTACTAAAAACTTCTAGCTTGGTGCATCCTTATCGCTCAACTATTTTTTTTCCTTTTCTTTATCTGTATAAAATGCTTGTTTAAAAAGCCAGGTTTTCAGATTAGTTTTGAATAATTTCAGATTTGTCTGTAGTCTTATTTCAAGTGGCATGGTATTCCAGAGTACAGGACCAGCCAGTGACAGTGCTCTTTCCCTTACTTGCGTGAGATGTGCTGATTTGACAGAGGGGACAGTTAGTAGAGCTTTATTTGCAGATCTCAGGTTTCTTTGTGGTATGTGCACACGCAGTGCCGTGTTAAGCCAGTCGGCTTTATCTTCGTGGATTAGTTCATGGATTATACAAAGTGCTTTATATTGTATTCTTTGTTCAATTGGAAGCCAGTGGAGTTCAGCAAGTGTTCCTGTAATATGGTCACTCTTATTTTTTGCCTGTCAAAACTCTGGCAGCGGAATTTTGCAATATTTGCAGAGGTCGAATTGTAGATTGAGGTAGTCCTAAAAGCAGGAAGTTACAATAATCTGTATGGGCGGTCACTCACTGTGTATATTTGAATTTATGTAATACTTCTCTGTTGTTTTTGTACTGATTCTTTCCTATGCCTCTCTCTGTTTTTTTTATTTATTTGTTTTCTAGTTTAGCATATGTCTGTCTGGGGCGTTCTGTAAACTCCAGGCAGGATTTCTGTTTGAAGTATTCGTGGATGCTTGCATTTCCACTCTGTTCTGGGTAGTATTTATGAACAGTGCCACAATTTTTCAGGTGCAGCTATAAGACTTTTGCATATATAATTATTTTCGTAGTGTGCCTATGATATTTGTGTGTGTTTTTATATCTCTAGATTGACAGTTACAGTCTGTCCTTTTTTTTTTTTTTTTTTCCGGTTCATGTTTCCTTAACATCTGGCCTCATACTGCCATTCTTTGTTATTGCAGGTTACCTAAAGTGTTTGAAGAAGATGCAGGAACGGGTAGGTACCTGAAGGTGTCGCTCTTGGCAACTGTGGTCCATGAATTCCTATCACATACTGGGGACAGACCAAGGGTCCATCAAGCCTAGCATCCTCTATTCAGCAGCGGCCAGTCCAATTCACAGGACCCTGGCAGGATCCCAACTAATAGATTCCATGTTGCTTGCACTCGGGGATAAGCAGTGGCTTTCCTTTAGTCCAGTGGTTCTCAACCTTTTTTCTGTCGGGTAACACCTGACAGATGGTTCTCACATGCATGACACACTGACCCATGATCGTCACGGGGCTAGTTGTAAAAGTACAGTTTGCATCCACGGGAACCCCCCTGACCCACAAAAATGGATGTAAAGCAGAATTATGACATTCCCCATACACCTCACCCTACAAAAAAGATATTCTGGTTCTGGTGTCATCTCAGTAACAGCAACTCAAACTCCTTCTACTACCAGGCTCAATAGCCCTACTTATGAAAAGACAGCAGTTTACCACCAATGCGTGTCCTCTTGAGAAAACACAACAAATAAGACTGATAAAACTCTTACATGCTAGTAAAATATCTCACCTCAGTAACACACAGAACCGACCTAACATATTCCCAGGATCTGCAGTTATGTACATAAACTAATCCACACACAGTTACACCTGTATTATGGAATGCACTCAATCAGTAACAACCCTATCTATGAAAAGGCAACACTACAAATATTAAATCAGGCCCTAAACACCAATACACCTCCTATTTAGGAAAACAGAACTAGCAAGCTGCTATAGATCCCCACACAGAAATAATTGTAAAACTATACTAATAAGCAGAATAACTGTTTCAAAACAGCTATGAACAGAATAACATCCAACAATTAAAAACTCATAAAAACTATTAATTCTCCAAACACCAATAAAATATTTTAAAAAAGCAGACACATCACATAATATTAAATAATTAAAATGGCAGTCAATCAAGAAAGATAAACTTAAAAAGCCACCTTTACTTACCCCCTCCAGCAGCTCTCCTACTCCTGTCCTCTTCCATGCAGGCCGTAGCACATACCAGAAGCAGTAGTGGCTAAGCTCTATACTCATGGTCCTCTTCCTTAGGGCCCATGACCAGTCTCTCTGTCTCTCACACACACATACACACACCATACCAGTCACACCCCCATGACCAGTTTCTGTCTCTCGCACACCAATCATCTCCCAACCAGTCTTTGACACACACACACCAGTCATCTTCTTGAACAGTTTCTCTCATGCCACACACACACACACACACACACACACACACACACACACACACACACACACACACACAGGCTTCCCACTTCCGTGTTCTATCTTACATATAGGAGCTTCTAACTCCCATACTGTATCTCACACACACCCAGGGTTCTCACGCCCATGCTCACTCTCTCCACATACACAGGCTTTTCATTCCCATAATCACTTTCTCTCGCTTACACACACATGCACTAGTCTCTCTCTCATTCCCATGCTCGCTCTCTCCACATACACAGGCTGCTCATTCCCTTAATCACTTTCTTTCACATACACACACCCCAGTCTCTCTCTCTCTCTCTCACACATACCATCACCTTACCAACCAGTCTGTCTCTCATGCATGCACATACACACAGGCTTCCCACTCCCATGCGCTCTCTCACATATACAGGCTTCTCAGTCCCATGCTTTCTTTCACACACACCCCAACAACACCAGACTTTTTACTCCCATTCTTTCTCACTTCCATGATTTTTCTCTCTCTCACACTCACACACAAACACACACACACCAGTCACCTCCCTGACCAGTCACTTTTATGGTCTCTCAAATATACACACATCTCTCTGACCAGTTTCTCTCAATCACACACATGCTCTCTCTCACACACTTACACACATACTCTCAATTACACACATGCCCTCAATCACACACACATTCTCTCACTTACAGGCTGGCTGTCTTCTCTCTCTCTCTTTCATTCACTTCCTCCTCCCACTCCCTCCCCCGAGCACAAATGGTAGCTGCAGCAGCCTCCTCCAGCCCCTGCAGGCCAAGAAAGCAGAATCCCATTGGCCGCGGAAAGTTTATACTGGTGTCTCCTTTGCCGATTGCTGGCTGCTTCGATTGCTCCGGGCTACGCTACTGCTCGGGGGCTGCTACTGCTGCCGCTACTTTTCCACGCAGCACGGCTTTCTCCTTCCCGCGCACTGCACTGTGTATCACTTCCTGTTCTGGGGCAGGCGAGGGAAGAAGAAAAGGCCAACAGCGTGTGCCACAGTTTCCTCTCACAACGCTACCATTCCCATTGGGCTTGAACATGCTGTTAGCCCCGCCGCAATGGCAGCAGGGAAGGAAGAGCATCGGGAGAGACCAGGAGCATGCGACACACCTGCTGCCGGTGCTTGGCGACACACTGGTTGAGAAGCGCAGCTCTAGTCTACCTGGTTAATTTAATCCTCATTCCTCTGTCTGAGGCTATGGGAGGTACAGATGCTAATTTGCAAGAATTGAATAGGGTGGAAGGGTTGACTGGCCCTGTTATTCTGTTGAATAAATGGAAGAGAGGGTTTAGGAGTGGTTGGTTGGGATGAAGATGAATGGGATGATTGTTATTGTTCAAGCCTTCCTCGTAATGGTAATTGATTACTGTAATTTCCTGTATTTTGGCTTACCTTTTTGTTTCTTTAAAGGCCTTATAAGCCTTACAAAATTACTCTGCTCGTCTTCTACTGGGAGGGGGGGGGTCATTGCAGGGATCATATTCCTCCTTTATTGCAAACCCAGCACTGGTTACCAGTGCAGCAGCGATTTAGAATTAAAAATTTTAGTCTTAATATATAAAGTGTTGATCCTACTTACTTGGCTGCTTTATTAGAAGTCTATAATCCTCCTCGTACCTTACGATCACAGAACAAATTGCTTTTAAAAGTTCCTCCATTAAAACGTGCACATTTGCAAGGTACACGTTCCCAGCCCTTCTTTGTTATAGCGCCAGTTTTATGGAACATCTACGTTTTATTGATGATATGAAAATAATTCGGAAACAGCTTAAAACCCATCTGTTCCAGTCTGCCTATAACTGTTCTTAACCGTTTTAAAGTGCTCCTGCCTAAGAGAATGAATTACTATATCGTTTTGTTTTATGTAACATAGAAACATAGAAATGACGGCAGAAGAAGACCAAACGGCCCATCCAGAATGCCCAGCAAGCTTCACACATTTTTTCTCATACTTATCTGTTTCTCTTAGCTCGTTGGTTCTATTTCCCTTCGACCCCCACCATTAATGTAGAGAGCAGTGATGGAGCTGCATCCAAGTGAAATATCTAGCTTGATTAGTTAGGGGTAGTAGGGGTAGTAACCGCCACAATAAGCAAGCTACACCCATGCTTATTTGTTTTACCCAGAATATGTTATTCAGCCCTTATTGGTTGTTTTTCTTCTCCCCTGCCGTTGAAGCAGGGAGCTATGCTGGATATGCGTGTAGATTTCCACTCCCCATATGCATGACTCTGCACTTCTTGGCATTGAATCTCAGCTGCCATATCTTCGACCACTCTTCCATCTTCCTTAAATCCCGTCTCATTCTCTCCACTCCTTCCGGTGTGTCCACTCTGTTGCAGATCTTAGTGTCATCCGCAAAAAGACATACCTTACCTTCTATCCCTTCCGCAATGTCGCTCACAAAGATATTGAAAAGGACCGGTCCCAACACCGATCCCTGCGGTACACCGCTTAAAACCGCTCTCTCTTCAGAGAGAGTTCCATTTACCATCACACATTGTCTTCTGTCCGTCAACCAGTTTGTAATCCAGGCCACCACCTCGGCACTCACTCCTAAGCTTCTCATTTTATTCACCAGTCTCCTGTGCGGGACAGTGTCAAAAGCTTTGCTGAAGTCCAAGTAGATGACATCGAGTGCTCTTCCTTGATCAAATTCCTTAGTTACCCAGTCAAAAAAGTCAATCAGATTTGTCTGACAGGATCTTCCAATGGTGAATCCATGCTGCCTCTGGTCCAGCAATTCTCCCGACTGTAGATAGTTCACTATACTCTCTTTCAACAGTGACTCCATTACTTTTCCCACCACCGAAGTGAGGCTAACCGGTCTGTAGTTACCAGCCTCTTCTCTGTTCCCACTCTTGTGAAGCGGGACCACCACCGCTCTCCTCCAATCATTCGGCACCACTCCCGTATCTAGGGATCTATTGAACAGGTCACACAGCGGACCCGCCAGCACATCTCTGAGCTCCCTCAGTATTCTGGGATGAACTTCATCAGGCCCCATGGCTTTGTCCACTTTCAGTTTCACCAGCTCTTCCCATACATTTTCTGCTGTAAATGGAGTTACATCTACTCCATTCCCCTCCAGTTTCTTGTTAACTAGTGACGGTCCTTCTCCAGGGTCCTCTTTAGTGAACACAGAACTGAAGTATTCATTTAATATTTCTGCCATTTCTTCGTCTCTCTCCACACATTGATCCTTTCCACCTTTCAATTTCACTATACCACTTTGAACTTTTCTCTTTTCACTGATGTATCTGAAAAATGTTTTGTTACCACTCTTTACCTCTTTGGCAATCCTCTCTTCCGTTTGACTTTTTGCCATCTTGATTAATTTCTTCGTCTCCCTCAGTTCTACCAGATATTCTTCTTTGTGCTCCTCCTTTTGGGATCTTTTATATTTCTTGAACGCTGTTCTTTTAGCCTTTATTTTGTCAGCCACCTCCTTTGAGAACCAGATAGGTTTCATTTTTCTTTTGCTTTTCTTTACTTTTCTAACATATAGATTAGTTGCCTTGGTAATTGCTCCTTTTAGATTGGTCCACTGTTGATCCACATCTCTCTCGTTTTCCCAGTCTTTTAGTTCTTCCTCCAGGTACTTCCCCATTTCATCAAAGTCTGTGTTTTTGAGCATCAAAACTTGGGTTTTTGTGCTTTTTTTCCGTGTCCTTTTTATGATATTAAACCATACCGTTTGATGATCACTGGTGCTGAGGTGGGCACCCACCTGGACGTCTGAGACATTATCTCCATTAGTGAGCACTAAGTCGAGTATAGCTCCTTCTCTCGTAGTTTTATAGTTTGTAAAAAGTTTGTTTTAAATTTCTACTTTGTAATCCGCTTAGCAAAATATATTTGATATTTGCTAAATACAAATATTTTAATTAATAAATAAAAATAAATTTTTTGGCCTTAAAGTTGGGTAACCATGATTATCAATTGGGTAGAAGTGGAATAGAGAGGTAGCAAGATAGTGTTTTTACTTAAATCATCACCCAGCCATTGGTAGAGGTTTTGAAATCGAAGAGAATCACTAGTCGTGCCTTAGACTCTTAAGCATGCAAACGGGGCATTATTGGAATGGCTTGTGAATGCTTCCTGATTGAAGGAATTTTTACCTCTCGGTGAAACCTCTTTTGAATTATTCAGCTCTAGATGTTAAAAGTTAAAGATAATTTTCGCTCAGACTCTAACTTTTTTTTTTGTTTATGGGAAGAGTTACCGAGAAAGTGGTCACATCATAACTGAGTTTTCTTGATGGGAAAATGATCTTAGATGAACTACAAATCTGGTTTCCGTAAGTTTTTAAGAGTACAGAGACTTTATTGGTTTCTGTACTAGATGATGTTTATAGAGCACTAGATAAGGGTGAGAATGTGGTGATAGTCTTTTTAGACCTCATTGCTGCGTTCAGCACAGCAAATCATCCCCTTTTATTAGATCACCTTCAAACTGAAGGGTATTGGGAAACGTTTACCAATGGTTTGTTTCATTCTTGAAGGATTGTTCTTATCAAGTGGGTTTGATCAAGAGAGGTCTTCGGTCTGCTCTGTAGAACATAGGGTACCACAGGGTTCTGTTCTCTCCACCTTTTAGTAGCTGTATTGCTTCTTTATGTTATATTCATTGAATTTGAATTTTTCTTTTTTTTTTTTTTCTTTTTTTTTTTTACAGATAACATTTAAATATTCTGTCCAGTTGCACAGAATAAAATCGCTGATTTTGAAAGATTAAATGTGGGGTTTTGAGCAGTAACGAATTAGCTCTTGAATCATAACCTAAAATTGAACCTTTCAAAATTGACAGCACTATGGATAGGTTCTGGATGATGATCAACTTTTTGTGGATGGCCAAAAGTTACCTTTTACTCCTGTAGTGCAGAATTTAGAGGTGTTGCTGGAACAAGACTTTTCATTCCGGGAGCATATTTCATTGGCCAGTACCAGTATCATTTTCATCGTTGCGGATGATTCAGCAGTTGAGATAATTTAATGTTGTTACAGAATTTGACAATTATTACCCATGCACTAGTGATTGCTCGTTTAGATTACTGTAATACTGTACTGACAGGGCTACATCAAGGAACCCTTAGATTGCAGTTGATTCAAAACACGGCAGCAAGGATCTTGGAGGGTTTAAAGCACAGAGAGCATGCGACCCCTGTGTTTGTTAGATTGCATTAGTTGTCGATTGAGTTTCAGATTAGATTCAAAATTTTGTCCTTGACTACTAGGCACTGAATGAATTGGATCCTAAATATTTGCAAATGCTGTTAAAGCCAAGTCAGAGTGTAGGTAATGTAGCACCACAAATATAGAGTAATTCTTATTGGAATCTCCGACTGTACAATGCACAATGTTTATGAATTTATTAATTACTCAGACTGGGTTCAATCAGAATTCATTTTAATCAGAACAAGGACTCATTCAATTTGCCTGATGTTAGAGATTTTATTGAGCGTTTTATCAACTGAAAAATAGATTGATACAATGATCTTTTATTTTATTTATTTATTTATTGGTTTTATATACCATCGTTTGGGGAAAACATCACAACATGAATAAATTAGTAGTATAAAAGTTTAAAAAGATTGATAATAAAATATGACATAGTTTTAAGGCATATGATAAGCTTGATTTTCTTCTACGGTAGTTTTAAGTAAAATATGTAAGCAAAATAGAATAAAAATACAATGTACTTAAAAAGAATAAAATAAATTAACATCATTACAGGATAATATTCTAAATATAACTAACTGGAGGGCATAAAGCAAGAGTAGGAAAGGATTACTAAATCTTAGATTGATCTTGGTCTTGGTAGGCTTTGGTGAATAGCCAGGTTTTAGGTCTATTTTAAAAATGCCTTTAGGTTCTGTTGAAACCTTAATTCTGATGGTAAGGAATTCCAGATTTTTGGACCTGCAAGAGATATGGCTCTGTCTCTAACTTGCGTAAATGTGCTGAATGTAATGTGGGCATAGATAATAGGCCTTTGTTTGCGGATCTCAGGTTTCGTTATGTGAAGTCTAAAGCAGCATTAAGCCAATCAGTTTGCTCCCCATAAATGATTTTATGTAGGATGCATAAAGATTTAAATTCTATGTGATATTTTATTGCTAGCCAGTGTAAAGATATTAATATGGCTGTTATATGGTCATATTTTTTAGTGCCTGTTAAAATCCTAGCTGCGGCATTTTGTAAAACCTGTAATGGGCGAATTGTAGATAATGGAAGGCCTTGTAAGAAAGAATTACAATAGTCCGTGCTGGAGAATATTAATGATTGCAGTACTGTTCTAAAGTCATGATGACTTAGACGAGGTTTTAATCGTCTTAGAGTTAGGAGCTTTTAGGTTATTTAGTAAGTTAAAGGCCTTTTTGCAATTTCCACAATGGCACCACAACTTATTGTCCACAAGTTTGCACAGATTTCAAAGCAATCGCAACTATCTATCCTAAAGTAAAGGTAACTTCAGATCTGTCTGAGTGAAGACCTCTGCATTTGTGTACCTCTGTGTACAGGTCAGGAAAGTTCATCCGGGTGCAGGCATCTGTGGTCAGCATTTGTTTGCAAAGTATCTGCAAAGCTGCAGGCAGGCTTCGGTATCTGGTCCCAAGAGTGTCATTCGTTGGTCTTGGTAGGAGCCCTTTGTTGGTCGAATCCTTGATGGACTTCTTAAAGGCAAAAATCTTGGCGGGCCTTCTTTATTTCACTTATTTTTTAGAGCAGTGAATTTGCATAATGCATGCACCATCTATGCATATGGATGAGGCCCAAGCACAACTCTCTGATTAGGAGTTTCACACTTTTCACTTTTTTTTTTTCTTTTTTACAAAAGAGTTCATTTTAGCATAGAGAGCTGCATAGTTTCAAAATGCCATTAGAGATAAGTGTCCTCCAAACAGTATCAAAGCCCTTAGTTTCAGCAGAGCTAATAGTAGATTAATTGGCACCTATGCCAGGATGGGTTTTACAACCTTTGCGTGCGTTCTTCAGTGCCTGCATTTCTCAGTTTCAGCACATATAGGAGAATGCTTTGCTGTCTTCCATTTTCTTTAAGTTCAGAGAGAATGAGCTGCTACTTTAAAATATATGCAGAAAATATTGGTCTGAATTATCCCTACAGGAGCTTGCATGCTTTGCAAGTTGTTAGGAATATACATTTGCAAAAATTTAGATCTAGAGCATTTTCAGCCATTACTTCTTAGTTGTGGAACAATCTTCAAAGGGAATGTTGACTGCAAAAAGATTTGAAGTTTCATAAGCTGGTGAAAGCCTGGCTGTTTTGCATTGTATGTCAGTTATAATGTGGTTGTGTCAGCAAAGGCTTTAGATGAGATAGGAAAGTTTATATTTACTGGGAAGATTTGGAGGGCCATTCTCTAACCTTTGGACTAAGGTTAGGGAATGCCTTACTTTTTTATTGGGTGAGGAGAGTTGGGGGTATTTTATTTGTCATTTGTGGCTAGGCTTTTGTTGTATGAAGTTTAAGCGAATGTATGGGGATCATGATGTTTGTATTTGTATACTGTAATAGTATTTTGCAAATCACATCAATAGGTTCATAGAGACTATTAATAAATATAATTGAATAAATAAGTTTATGGAGTTTATCTCCGGAACATGTCCAAACCTATTTTAAAGCCAGCCATATTAACTGCCTTTACCATGTCCTCTGGCAATGAATTCCAGATCTTAATTGTTCATTGAGTGAAAAAGTATATTCTTTGATTTGTTTTAAATATGCTACTTAGTAACTTCATGGAGTGTCCCCTTGTCTTTTTGGGGTCTGTATTCAGTAGGTCATTTAGTCTCAACCCCACTCACCACAAAAATGTGCCCCAATCTTAAAAAAAAAAAACCCAATGTAAATGTTAGACCCCCTAACTGCCTTCTCAGACTTCTCTAGGCAGGACGCCACCATTACACGCCCAGATGCACTCACAACAAGGACATGATGGACGGATGCTTAAGGCTCACGCACGTGCTTGGACATACAATATATATGCGTATAGGTTGGAAAGCACGGTGGCTACCCTAGGTGATGTCACACGCCTCAGGTCTCCTGAGTGATCTGCTCCTCAGTGTGTGTTGCTCTTCCTTGTACTCCTGCCTGTGTGCTCCTTGCTTGTGTTTCTGTTCTTCTGCTCCCCTGGTCGTCCAGTGTCCTGGTCCTTATCTCTGTGGTGTGTCTTGTTCTTGTCTTCGTCCTTCCCTTGCTTCTTCTTCTCCTCTGGATTGTCTTCCTGGTTTGTCCTCAACTTATTCCTGGTCTACCCTGACTGCCTCCTGGATTTGACCTCTGCCTTGGACCTGACCCTGACCCTCGCTTGACTGCTGCCAGCCCCGACCTAGGCCTGCTCTCTGGTACTTCCCTGTCTGCCACTTGCCTCGACCTTCACTTGGACCTGGACACTCTCTTTTTGCCTGGCCCGGACCCTCCTATGTCCTGCTGGCTGTCCGAACCAAGGGATCAACCTGCGACAACAACAGTTGGTATAGGTGAAGATCCTGTTAGTCCCACTTGGGCATTTCAGCCAGTGGTTGGTGTAGGCTGCACAGGTTTGCCCATTTAGGATGTGTCAAATCCAACCCTGCACAGGGATCCACATCCCTAACAGAAAATTTCCAAAAGATGAGTACTTCCGGCTCGGGCCTCCACCCACCCGGTTTCCTTGAAACTCGCCCCTCTTGTCTGCCGGGATTGCTGTGCTACACGATCCCAACATATGCTTCCAGAGTTACTTGGGTAATAATGCTGGAAGCGTACATAGGGATCGCGCAGCACAGCGATCCTGCACAGCGTTATCAAACACCTTCTGAAAATCCAAATACACTATACCCCCTGGCTCACCATTTATTCACATGTTTAACCCCTTCCAAACAAAATGTAGCAGATTGATGAGGCAAGCCTTACATTAGATAAATCCATGTTGGCTGTCTCCCATTAAACCATGTCTGTCTATATGTTCTGTAATTTTGTTCTTTAGAATAGTTTCTCTGATTTTTCTCAGCACTGATATCAGGTTCACCAGTTTATAGTTTCATGGATCACCCCTGGAGCTCTTTTTAAAGATTTGGGTTACATTGGCCTCCAATCTTCAGGTACAATAGACAATTTTAATGATAGATTACAAATTGCTGGTAATAGGTCTGCAATTGCATTTTTTAGTTCTTTCAGAACTCTGGGGTGTATACCATCTGGTCCAGATGATTTGGTACTCTTTAGGTAGTCAGTTTGCCCTGTTACATCTTCCAGGTTCACTGTTTCAGGTCCTCCGAATCATCACCATTAAATACTGTTTCCAGCACAAGCATCTCCCCAACATCCTCCTCTGTAAACAGTGAGGCAAATAATTCATTTAGTTTTTCTGCTAAGGTGTTATTTTCCTTCAATGCACCTTTTAACCTTTGATCATCTAACAGTCACTGACTCTGCCACAGGTTGTGTATTGAAAAAGTATTTGAAAAAGTTTGTATTATGAGTTTTTTCTTCTATGGCAAGCATCTTTTCAAATTCTCTTTTTGCTTGATTTATCATCCTTTTGCATCTAATTTGCCAGTGCTTATGCTTTTTCCTATTTTCTTCATTTGGATTCTATTTCCATTTTTTGAAAGCAGTTCTTTTGGCTATAATAGTCTTTCATCTCACCTTTTAACCACGCTGACAGTTATTTGGCCTTCCTTCCGCCTCTTTTATGTGGAATACATCTGGTCTGGTCTTCCAACAATGTTCTTTTAACCAATGTCGGCACCTGATGTAACTTTGCTGCTGCATGTTTTCGTTTTTTTTTTCTATTTTCCTTATTTTATCTGTCTCCCTTTTGAAAGTTAAATGCTAGCGCTGTAGTTTTTCTTAATGTCCTCCCTTTACTTATTAAGTCAGAATTGAATGCGTTAAGAGCACTGTTACCAGGTGGCCCCACTACCATAGCCTCTTGCACCAAATCCTGCATTCCACTAAGAATTAGGTCCAAAATTGCTCCTCCCTCTTGTCTGCTCCTGGACCAGCTGCTCCATGAGTTAGTTGTTTGTTTCATCTAGAAACTTTACCTCCCTAGCATGTCCTGATGTGACATTTACCAAGTCAATATTGGGGGTAATTGAAATCTCCCATTATTACTGTGCTGTCAAATTTGTTAGGTTCCCTAATACCTGTTAACATTTCACTGTGCATCTGTTCATTCTGGCTAGGTGGATGGTGGTATCCCCCCCAGCACTGTAGACTTCCCCGTCGCACATGGAAGTTCTATCCATACAGATACCAAAGGGCATTTAAATTCCTGCAGGATCTTTATCCTGTTTGAATTTATACCATCCCTCACATAAAGTGCCACGGTGGCTTGCCTCATTTTGCCCTATACTGAGGTAACCAGCAACATTATTATTACCACAGGATTCCTGCCTCCCGTGCTGTATAATATATTCTAATAGTAATTCTGTAGAAACTGAAATCGGTTTTTCAGAAGGTTTGTCCAGCTGTAGTTTTGGAGTTAACCAGATAGAAGCTGATATTTGAATATTTTCCCCAGCTACCTGGCTACAATTTGTCTGGGCAGTTAATCACCCGCACAAAAGTTAGCTGGATAAAAAAAAAAGGTGATTCTGAAGGCATTCCCAGGGCACGGCTAAAGTTTATCCACTCAGCACGGATATTCAGAATATCAGTGCCGGATAGAGATATCCAGATAACCAAGGCAGACCCTGATCTGCACCTCCCCAAACTTTACCAGCACTTAGTAGTGTCCAGACCAGGAAACCTCTTGCAGGGTTTCTGGTGTGTGTTTTGATGGGGGGGGGGGGGGGGGGGGGGTTAGGAATTTGTGGCAACACTGGTTATTAAGGTAGGGAGAGAGACAGAATTTGGGCTACCCTTTTATAAAATATCTGCTGGGATGAGCAGGCGGCTTCCTGCTACCTTTTTTTTTTTTTTTTTTTTTTTTAATGGGGACAGGAAGGAGGAGCACAGGTGCTGCTGGGCCCCCTGATTTTTTTTTTAATCCTTTGGGTGGGAGGGAGGGGACCCAATACTTTTTTTTTCTTTTTCAATGTTCAAAAGTCTGGTGAGCAGCGAAGTTATCCGGATAACTTTGTCTGTCTGGTAAGTTTAGCCCAAGTACTGCATAGACCACGGCACTTTTACCGGGATGAGCGCCCCTGAATATTCAGCTAAAGTTATCTGGATAGCCTCGTCCCGAAAACCTCTCTGCTTGCCAGCTTCCTGAATATTCACCTGCTTTTATTCTTGAACGTCCCCTAGTGTTGCAGCCCTATATTGAATGATTTAACCGGCCCCGAGAATGATAGTTTGAGGAGTGCTGCATGCATGCAGTCTCTGAATATCTTCCACTGTTTGCTGTGGGATCATTTACCAGCGGCGTTGTGAAGATACATCAGTTCACACAAGCATATAATAGCAATTTTTAAAATTAAAAAAACAAACAAACGATGGCTCCTCCTTTTGTCTCAAATATTTAATCTAACTCTTCTGCAGGCTCTGAACTCTCTCCTTCCCCCAGTTTTACTAATGTGCTGTAGATTCTCGGCAGGCTGCCTGTCTCCCATCCACCCTCTTTTTTTTTTCTTCACTGCACATCCATGCAACTCTTCATGGGTCTCAGACTTTGCTATGGAGAGCCAAATGTGCATTTATTGTAAAGAAGCCCCTCAGCTCGTTAGGCAGAGAAAAGTGGACTAAATTGTAGAGCTCCCTGAGGTGAATGCAGCTGAAGTGTAGCTCTCTGTGCTGTTATAAGGAGAAAATAGCTTTTTAATGGTTCTTTTCTGTGATTCGGGGCTTGGTGCACCCCAGGGGAACTCTTATTCCCTCTCTGGCAATTGTTCAGGCCCCGTTGAGCTGGTCAGGTAGAAGTGGCCCCCCACAGCCGCTCTCTGAAAGGTTTGGTGAGTAGGGGGGGGTTAGAGAACAGCTGGGTGCCAACACCCAGAACAAAGGTCTGCCTTACAGAGGAAATAGCTTTTCATTAAAAAGTTATTGTCTGGAAAAAAAGACCATGAAAGATGGGCTGAACACAGGCGCCGGTGTGTGGTAAATGCACAACAGTTGAAGGGATCATTTGTTCTTGTAATCTGGGAATATCCAGGTGCTGCAGGGATTTTGGCTGAAGGTCGTCCAAACTTTGACTTGATGAGGAAGGAAGTGCTTGTGGCATATAAAACAGGCTCGCTTGGGTTGGTCAGCGGGAAGCAGTATGCCAAAAAAAAGCAGCAAGATCTTTCCACACCAGTGTAGGGGGAGAAAAATGGAAAGTAATACCACATTAGCGTTTGTTCAATATTTATGAATTCAGAAAAAAAAAAAAAAAAAAGTATGACAGAGTAGTTGCTGTGCTTGAAGTATTTTTTATTTGACCGATGCTTCTGATGCTAGGGCCTAAGTACTTTTTTCCCCTAGACAAAATGGGGAAAATCCTGCTGGTATTGCCTGGCTTATAATGTGCTAAGGTTAAGTGCTCCTCTGAGCTGTTTTCCTGTTCTTGTCCCAAATGTCCAAGCGTGCGTTATTTTGCTAACGGAGATGTGCCGTGAACTCCAGTCCCAAACCATTTACTGTAATTGCGGTCATAACTATTTTGGCATGGTTGCACAGGGCTCGATAAGGTAAAATCAATAAATATAACTATTAAAAAGGTAATTGTTTCCTGCTGAGGGTGTATAGCACTGTACAGCCTCGGGGAGCATTTCAGCTTGACCTACTTTTGTTGGCTAAGGTTGAAGGGCCATTTTAATTTTGCACAGTCTTATACTCAGAACTAGACAGCCTTTGAAGATATTTGGCCAGTCAAATCATTGGACTACCCCGTAGACCAGGAGCCTGCTTCAGCTAGATTGGCCTGTCTCTCTCTGATCACAGGGATACATACCTTGAATATGTTTTTTATTTCTCTTTGCGTGATAGCATCTTAGCTCCAAGTATTTGTAGTAACTTTGCGACATCCTTCCAGTTTAATTAAAAGGTGCGATGCTTAAGGCTTGTGTTCCTAGAGGAAATGCTTTTGCATTTCTTTGCACTAATCTTCCCTGCTCAGAGAAGACTTCTGCTCTACAATTTAATTATTGATAGTCCTCCGATTTTGAAACATATCCCTTGGTTTCAGATCATAGCAAGCCAAGTGATCTTCTGTTCAGAACGAAAAACAAAAGAAATTAAGGGTATTGTTTTATGGTTCCATAAACAGGGAACCTGAGCTGATTAAGAGAACGCACGTGTGGATCTAGGTGCGTGCATCCACCCGTGTACATAGGTGCATCCAAAAAAAGGTACTCCTGTCGGGATCCCGTTGCACCCCCTGATATCCTGAAAGTTATTTAAGGACACAGACCCACACCCCTCATAAGCCTTCTTCCTTTTTGGAAAGAGGGCTAAAATCAGTCTCGCTGATCTTTGATGCCATTTGTCTTCATACAGTTTTCCCTGCTTTCTTGGGAAGGAGAGGACGGCAAGTTTATATGAGGCAGTGAAGCGATCTCCAGCTAATGGTAACAAAAGGGTGCACGAGGGAAGCCAGCAGCAAAAACGGCAGGGGGCTGACTGATTTGATGACGTGTGACCTTTTCTAGGTCAAAACCCAGAGCCCGCTTCCTAGTAGCCGCTAACGCGTGCCCAAGAATCAAGGGCGATGCATTCTGGATCGGTGTTTGACGTGATGGGGGTTGCTGGGGATGGTGCTTCGGGTGACCCTCTGTACTTTTCTTCTCAGCATCGACTGTGAACTCTTTTTTTTTTTTTTTTTTCTCTCTCTCTCTCCGCAGCAGAAGGTGAACCTTCATGAGGAAGAAGCAGGGCAAGGCCAAGCGATTTTACAGATACCTGTGGAGACAGAACAAGAAGACCCTGAAATGGATGCTCACCAGGCGCCTGTCCAAGAGACACTGAGCGGGCAGCAGCCAGTGCTTCAGGAAGAAGGGAAGGACAGTCGAATGCCACTGCAGGAGGTAGAGTGAGGACGTCGGCCGTTAGGAGTTTGCTACGTCGTGGACTTGCACCGATCAGCATTGGCAGAGCATGTGGCTTGCAGTCTGGCACCTCTCCAGATGCCCCACTAACTGAACTAGAAGGAAGCACACACTATAGAGGGGGCCCCCTCCTTATGTGCAGAACGTTTGCAGCAGTTTCTGACTGTATATTTTGGGCCAGATGTACCACGCAGTTTTTTCCCACAGATGCAAAAAGGGGCCAAGCTTTCCAAGAGCCCGCCTGAGTGCCGAGCGCCTAATTTCGGAAGTGAGACGATGCATGGCACAAAGGGTGTGCAAACCTGGCTCCTGCTTTGTCTGTGGCAGATTTTGCTGGAAAACAACACAGCTTAGTTGCATTCTCCAATCCACACGCACTCGTTTTCCAACCCTGCCCTAAACATGTTATATTTGTTCGACGTTATATTTGTTCGATGTAAAGCGCCACCCCAGGCGTCTGTTTGTGTTACACTGTGAACCGATGTGATATCATTGATGAATGTCTGTATATAAAAACTTTAAATAAATAAAAAATAAAATAAACGCACCCCTTGCAGTGCCTTCCCTCGCTCTGGCTAGAAGCTCTTGCCTCATGGCCCCCCCCCCCTCCCCCCGCACATATTTCTAGACAGACCGAGTGAAGGAAATTCTCAGGCAGCCGCTTTTCCACGGGTGAAGGACTTCAAACATTTGTCCTCCCCACAGGCAGAACCCTTTTGTGTGTGATCCTTGTCAGGGTTGTTCCCGTGTATCTGCAGGGCTTTCCCCCTCCAGATCAGTAACCGAATTATAGACGACCTCTTTGGAGACGGGCGTCGCCTGAAAGGAAAATCCCACCCGCTCTCCTGCCCACCTCCAGTTATGGTTCATTCATAATTTGTCCGTGTATCGGGCCCACGTGATGGAGTGGGGAAAGGTTCTCGGGAACCTTTGATCAGTTATATGCTATCGTTCTATACCAGTGTTTACAGTTTTGCTGTTAAATTATTTTAAATGTATCAGGTTGTTGTAACTGTAAACCGGAGTGAAGGCAACTCTGCTATACCTCGGTATATAAAATATGCTAAATAAATAAATAAATGTCCTGCACCCTCTGGGTTTAATCTTCGTACTAAGTTAGATGTTCTGGAAGAAGTAGAATTTGCTCAGCAGTCCTGTCTCTACTTTGATTTTCTTTTTTCAGTGCTCTGTTTAGTTTGTCGTCAAAGTTTTGAGGAAAGCTGTCAGAAAAATACTCGTTAATAAAGGGCGATGAAAGTAGAACGGAGCAGGGGCCAGATCTTCTTGTTCTCTGCTTAACATACTAACTTAGCAGATGGTAGAGGAATAAGACCCAATTGGCCACCCATTCTGTCCAGTTGTCGTCTTCTCTGCTTTTGTTTTGTTTTGTTTTTTTTTTTAACCATTTTTTCTGTGATTCTCTACCACTTAGGGTAGGTGAGCATACAGTCTCCCATACTAAAAGTAATGCTAGCTCTCCCCTCTCCAAGTCTTGTGCTCACCCTCACAACCCTGTTCCTAAATCTGCCCTCTGTATCTGCCCCAGACGTGCTTAAGTTCTATTACATTGCTGGCCTCTTCCTGTTGTGTTCTTGCAAGATCCATGCTTAAACCAACACCCAGGCCCCCATATAGCCACCAAAACTACCAAGGCTTATTACAAAGCATAAACACATCCAGGCGCAAACAAAAGTACGCTGGATTTTAGTAGATATGGGCGGAGCCGCGCGTATCTGCTAAAAACCTGGATCGGCGCGCGCAAGGCTATGGATTTTGTATAGCCGGCGCGCGCCGAGCCGCGCAGCCTACCCCCGTTCCCTCCAAGGCCGCTCCGAAATCGGAGCGGCCTCGGAGGGAACTTTCCTTTGCCCTCCCCTCACCTTCCCCTCCCTTCCCCTACCTAACCCACCCGCCTGGCCCTGTCTAAACCCCCCCCTTACCTTTGTCGGGGGATTTACGCCTCCCGGAGGGAGGCGTAAATCCCCGCGCGCCAGCGGGCCTCCTGCGCGCTGGGCCGCGACCTGGGGGCGGGTACGGAGGGCGCGGCCACGCCCCCGGACCGCCCCGGGCCGTAGCCACGCCCCCGTACCCGCCCCCAAAACGCTGCCGACACGCCCCCGAAACGCCGCGACGACCGGGCCCGCCCCCGACACGCCCCCCTCGGAGAACCCCGGGACTTACGCGAGTCCCGGGGCTCTGCGCGCGCCGGGAGGCCTATGTAAAATAGGCTTCCCGGCGCACAGGGCCCTGCTCGCGTAAATCCGCCCGGTTTTGGGCGGATTTACGCGAGCAGGGCTCTGAAAATCCGCCCCATAATGTCCTTCTGTGAATATCTATTGTTCTCTGTTGTACAGATTTTTTTTTTTTTGTCAAGTTCTATTTAAATAAACTTGATCCGTAATTCTGTTTTGGTGTCAGTTTCTTGTTTTACCATTTCCACAATCTTTGCAAATGCAGGCATGCACTCCGATTACTATAGTTTGAAATACCCAAGCCCTGCAGGGTAAGAAGTAAGAACGTGAGCATGTGCTCCCTCGGTAGAGAGGCCAGTTGCCTCTGTTGCTCAGATCCTGCAGATTTAGTCCTGCCTGCATCCTATTACATGCATGGACGGCAGTCCTGCTTTTATTAACTTACCCCATCGTTCATCAAAATGCATTATGGCGTTAATGCACGCGATAACGTGTTAATGTGTGCGTTAATGCCATATCGCATGCAAAAAGTAAGGTAAAGCATGGTGCGGGTGGAGTGGGGCGGGATCAGGAAGGAGTTTTGGGCAGGATATAGTTAAATTAGGGCAATAACGCATGCTATCGCACAGTTTTAAAGCTGGAAATAACTACGCCCTTTTTTCCTGGCATTAGGCTGTGCGATATGCCCAAAATGGCCATAACGCAATTCGCGATAAATTTTTGGAATTGTATTTTTGGCCATTTCTGGGCTTGGGGAGGGAGAGGGAGTGGAGTAGAGAGAGAGAGAGCCTCTGGGGAGGGCCTCACTGTGTGCACCTATTTATATCTCTATAGGAGGGCCATCTAATAGGTGAGGTGTTAGTGGTAGTTTAGGGTTTAGGGGCCAGTTTTCTCATGTAGAGTGAGACATACGAACAGCACAGTACACCTTGGTGAAGATTTGATGTCATTTGGAGTGAGGAAAGTCTCAGAAAGATGAAATTTTGTACTATGTTATCTCACCCTAGCTTGATTTTCATTCGCTGTGCGATAATACTGATGTGAACCGGTAACTTACCACACCATGCGGTAACTGAAAATTTCCATAAACACGCCCCTTTTTGTTATCAATACATTAGTAACACTTTTTGACAAATCTAGGGGTTAGATTGTAAGCCCTCTGGGGACAGGGAAATGCCTACAGTAGCTGAACATAATCTGCTTTGATGTGTCCCGAAAGTCAGATTATAAATAAAAAAAAATAATTTAAACAAATTAGGAAAAACAGAACTACAAAATATAATCCTTGCATGCAGCGTGGCTTTCCAGAACTGGATGGGCCTGACCTGAAAAAAAAGCCAGCTGCTCCCCTTAATGGATGGGAGAGGATGTGATACATAGCATGCCCCCTAGGTATCCACAGCTCTATCGGGAAAACATTGCTCAGTAGAGAGGAAGTTCTGGAAAAAAAGGCTCAAGGGTTAGAGGCACTCAAGGAGTACTAAGGTACTGGAACAAGGTTCAAGGGTTAGAGGCACTCAGGGAGTACTAAGGTACTGGAACAAGGTTCAAGGGTTAGAGGCACTCAGGGAGTACTAAGGTACTGGAACAAGGCTCAAGGGTTAGAGGCACTCAGGGAGTACTAAGGTACTGGAACAAGGTTCAAGGGTTAGAGGCACTCAGGGAGTACTAAGGTACTGGAACAGGGCTCAAGAGTTAGAGGCACTCAGGGAGTACTAAGGTTCTGGAACAGGGCTCAAGGGTTAGAGGCACTCAGGGAGTACTAAGGTTCTGGAACAAGGCTCAAGGGTTAGAGGCACTCAGGGAGTACTAAGGTTCTGGAAAAAAGGCTCAAGGGTTAGAGGCACTCAGGGAGTACTAAGGTACTGGAACAAGGTTCAAGGGTTAGAGGCACTCAGGGAGTACTAAGGTACTGGAACAGGGCTCAAGGGTTAGAGGCACTCAGGGAGTACTAAGGTTCTGGAACAGGGCTCAAGGGTTAGAGGAATTTAGGGAGTACTAAGGTACTGGAACAAGGCTCAAGGGTTAGAGGCACTCAGGGAGTACTAAGGTACTGGTACAAGGCTCAAGGGTTAGAGGCACTCAGGGAGTACTAAGGTACTGGAACAAGGTTCAAGGGTTAGAGGCACTCAGGGAGTACTAAGGTTCTGGAAGAAGGCTCAAGGGTTAGAGGAATTTAGGGAGTACTAAGGTACTGGAACAAGGGCTAGAGGCACTCAGGGAGTACTAAGGTACTGGAACAAGGCTCAAGGGTTAGAGGCACTCAGGGAGTACTAAGGTACTGGAACAAGGGTTAGAGGCACTCAGGGAGTACTAAGGTACTGGAACAAGGCTCAAGGGTTAGAGGAATTTAGGGAGTACTAAGGTACTGGAACAAGGGTTAGAGGCACTCAGGGAGTACTAAGGTACTGGAACAAGGCGCAAGGCTTAGAGGCACTTAGGGAGTACTAAGGTACTGGAACAGGGCTCAAGGGTTAGAGGAACTTAGGGAGTACTAAGGTACTGGAACAGGGCTCAAGGGTTAGAGGAACTTAGGGAGTACTAAGGTACTGGAACAAGGCTCAAGGGTTAGAGGCACTTAGGCAGTACTAAGGTTCTGGAAGAAAGGCTCAAGGGTTAGAGGCACTCAGGGAGTACTAAGGTACTGGAACAAGACTCAAGGGTTAGAGGCACTTAGGGAGTACTAAGGTTCTGGAAGAAAGGCTCATGGGCTAGAGGCACTTAGGGAGTACTAAGGTTCTGGAATAAAGGCTCATGGGCTAGAGGCACTTAGGGAGTACTAAGGTACTGGAACAAGGCTCATGGGCTAGAGGCACTTAGGGAGTACTAAGGTACTGGAACAGGGCTCAAGGGCTAGAGGCACTCAGGGAGTACTAAGGTACTGGAACAGGGCTCAAGGGTTAGAGGCACTCAGGGAGTACTAAGGTTCTGGAAGAAAGGCTCATGGGCTAGAGGCACTTAGGGAGTACTAAGGTACTGGAACAAGGCTCATGGGCTAGAGGCACTTAGGGAGTACTAAGGTACTGGAACAGGGCTCAAGGGCTAGAGGCACTCAGGGAGTACTAAGGTACTGGAACAGGGCTCAAGGGTTAGAGGCACTCAGGGAGTACTAAGGTTCTGGAAGAAAGGCTCATGGGCTAGAGGCACTTAGGGAGTACTAAGGTACTGGAACAAGGCTCATGGGCTAGAGGCACAGGGAGTACTAAGGTGCTGGAACAGGGCTCAAGGGTTAGAGGCACTCAGGGAGTACTAAGGTTCTGGAAGAAAGTCTCATGGGCTAGAGGCACTTAGGGAGTACTAAGGTACTGGAACAAGGCTCATGGGCTAGAGGCACAGGGAGTACTAAGGTACTGGAACAGGGCTCAAGGGTTAGAGGCACTCAGGGAGTACTAAGGTTCTGGAAGAAAGGCTCATGGGCTAGAGGCACTTAGGGAGTACTAAGGTTCTGGAAGAAAGGCTCATGGGCTAGAGGCACTCAGGGAGTACTAAGGTACTGGAACAAGGTTCAAGGGTTAGAGGCACTCAGGGAGTACTAAGGTTCTGGAAGAAAGGCTCAAGGGTTAGAGGCACTCAGGGAGTACTAAGGTTCTGGAAGAAAGGCTCATGGGCTAGAGGCACTTAGGGAGTACTAAGGTACTGGAACAAGGCTCATGGGCTAGAGGCACTTAGGGAGTACTAAGGTACTGGAACAAGGCTCATGGGCTAGAGGCACTCAGGGAGTACTAAGGTTCTGGAAGAAAGGCTCATGTGCTAGAGGCACTTAGGGAGTATTAAGGTTCTGGAAGAAAGGCTCATGGGCTAGAGGCACTCAGGGAGTACTAAGGTACTGGAACAGGGCTCAAGGGTTAGAGGAATTTAGGGAGTACTAAGGTACTGGAACAAGGCTCAAGGGTTAGAGGCACTCAGGGAGTACTAAGGTTCTGGAAGAAAGGCTCATGGGCTAGAGGCACTCAGGGAGTACTAAGGTACTGGAACAGGGCTCAAGGGTTAGAGGCACTCAGGGAGTACTAAGGTTCTGGAAGAAAGGCTCATGGGCTAGAGGCACTCAGGGAGTACTAAGGTTCTGGAAGAAAGGCTCATGGGCTAGAGGCACTTAGGGAGTACTAAGGTTCTGGAAGAAAGGCTCATGGGCTAGAGGCACTTAGAGAGTACTAAGGTACTGGAACAAGGCTCAAGGGTTAGAGGCACTCAGGGAGTACTAAGGTTCTGGAAGGAAGGCTCATGGGCTAGAGGCACTTAGGGAGTACTAAGGTACTGGAACAAGGCTCAAGGGTTAGAGGCACTCAGGGAGTACTAAGGTTCTGGAAGGAAGGCTCATGGGCTAGAGGCACTTAGGGAGTACTAAGGTTCTGGAAGAAAGGCTCATGGGCTAGAGGCACTTAGGGAGTACTAAGGTTCTGGAAGAAAGGCTCATGGGCTAGAGGCACTTAGGGAGTACTAAGGTACTGGAACAAGGCTCAAGGGTTAGAGGCAGTCAGGGAGTACTAAGGTTCTGGAAGAAAGCCTCATGGGCTAGAGGCACTTAGGGAGTACTAAGGTTCTGGAAGAAAGGCTCAAGGGTTAGAGGCACTCAGGGAGTACTAAGGTACTGGAACAAGGCTCAAGGGTTAGAGGCACTCAGGGAGTACTAAGGTTCTGGAAGAAAGCCTCATGGGCTAGAGGCACTCAGGGAGTACTAAGGTTCTGGAAGAAAGGCTCATGGGCTAGAGGCACTCAGGGAGTACTAAGGTACTGGAGCAAGGCTCAAGGGTTAGAGGCACTCAGGGGGTACTAAGGTACTGGAACAAGGTTCAAGGGTTAGAGGCACTCAGGGAGTACTAAGGTTCTGGAACAGGGCTCAAGGGTTAGAGGCACTCAGGGAGTACTAAGGTACTGGAACAAGGTTCAAGGGTTAGAGGCACTCAGGGAGTACTAAGGTACTGGAACAAGGTTCAAGGGTTAGAGGCACTCAGGGAGTACTAAGGTACTGGAACAGGGCTCAAGGGTTAGAGGCACTCAGGGAGTACTAAGGTACTGGAACAAGGTTCAAGGGTTAGAGGCACTCAGGGAGTACTAAGGTACTGGAACAAGGCTCAAGGGTTAGAGGCACTCAGGGAGTACTAAGGTTCTGGAAGAAAGGCTCATGGGCTAGAGGCACTTAGGGAGTACTAAGGTACTGGAACAGGGCTCAAGGGTTAGAGGCACTCAGGGAGTACTAAGGTACTGGAACAAGGCTCAAGGGTTAGAGGCACTCAGGGAGTACTAAGGTACTGGAACAGGGCTCAAGGGTTAGAGGCACTCAGGGAGTACTAAGGTACTGGAACAAGGCTCAAGGGTTAGAGGCACTCAGGGAGTACTAAGGTTCTGGAAGAAAGGCTCATGGGCTAGAGGCACTCAGGGAGTACTAAGGTACTGGAACAGGGCTCAAGGGTTAGAGGAATTTAGGGAGTACTAAGGTACTGGAACAAGGCTCAAGGGTTAGAGGCACTCAGGGAGTACTAAGGTTCTGGAAGAAAGGCTCAAGGGTTAGAGGCACTCAGGGAGTACTAAGGTTCTGGAAGAAAGGCTCATGGACTAGAGGCACTTAGGGAGTACTAAGGTACTGGAACAAGGCTCAAGGGTTAGAGGCACTCAGGGAGTACTAAGGTTCTGGAAGAAAGGCTCATGGGCTAGAGGCACTCAGGGAGTACTAAGGTTCTGGAAGAAAGGCTCATGGGCTAGAGGCACTTAGGGAGTACTAAGGTACTGGAACAAGGCTCAAGGGTTAGAGGCACTCAGGGAGTACTAAGGTTCTGGAAGAAAGGCTCATGGGCTAGAGGCACTCAGGGAGTACTAAGGTTCTGGAAGAAAGGCTCATGGGCTAGAGGCACTCAGGAAGTACTAAGGTTCTGGAAGAAAGGCTCATGGGCTAGAGGCACTTAGGGAGTACTAAGGTTCTGGAAGAAAGGCTCATGGGCTAGAGGCACTTAGGGAGTACTAAGGTTCTGGAAGGAAGGCTCATGGGCTAGAGGCACTTAGGGAGTACTAAGGTACTGGAACAGGGCTCAAGGGTTAGAGGCACTTAGGGAGTACTAAGGTTCTGGAAGGAAGGCTCATGGGCTAGAGGCACTTAGGGAGTACTAAGGTTCTGGAAGAAAGGCTCAAGGGTTAGAGGCACTCAGGGAGTACTAAGGTTCTGGAAGAAAGGCTCTTGGGCTAGAGGCACTCAGGGAGTACCAAGGTACTGGAACAAGGCTCAAGGGTTAGAGGCACTCAGGGAGTACTAAGGTACTGGAACAAGGTTAAAGGGTTAGAGGCACTCAGGGAGTACTAAGGTTCTGGAACAGGGCTCAAGGGTTAGAGGCACTCAGGGAGTACTAAGGTTCTGGAAGAAAGGCTCAAGGGTTAGAGGCACTCAGGGAGTACTAAGGTACTGGAACAAGGCTCAAGGGTTGGAGGCACTCAGGGAGTACTAAGGTTCTGGAAGAAAGGCTCAAGGGTTAGAGGCACTCAGGGAGTACTAAGGTACTGGAGCACGGCTCAAGGGTTAGAGGCACTCACGGAGTACTAAGGTACTGGAACAAGGCTCAAGGGTTAGAGGCACTCAGGGAGTACTAAGGTACTGGAACAGGGCTCAAGGGTTAGAGGCACTCAGGGAGTACTAAGGTTCTGGAAGAAAGGCTCAAGGGTTAGAGGCACTCAGGGAGTACTAAGGTACTGGAACAAGGCTCAAGGGTTAGAGGCACTCAGGGAGTACTAAGGTTCTGGAAGAAAGGCTCAAGGGTTAGAGGCACTCAGGGACTACTAAGGTACTGGAACAAGGCTGAAGGGTTAGAGGCACTCAGGGAGTACTAAGGTTCTGGAAGAAAGGCTCATGGGCTAGAGGCACTCAGGGAGTACTAAAGCAATGGAAGAAACTCTAGAGAGACTTAGGGCATTGCAAGCATTTTTTAACAGAAAGTATGGTGGATGTATGGAACAGCTTCCCCGTACAGACATAACAGAAACCATGGTGGAAAAGAACATTACTGTGAAATAATTAAAGATGAATTTAAAAAACCCAGCGGGTGTGAAAACCAGGGGATAAGCTCTGTGCTCGCTGGCTCGACACATCACATATGTACAAGCACAAATGAAAAAGTCCAAAAAAGGGGTGGGGTGTGTGAGCTTGTCAGGGGAAGACCACGAGATGTGCACGCAAGGGGTCCCCTGCTTCGGCTATGGATGGTGTGTAAGTTAGAAAACAAAAAAAAGTTAAGAGTAAAAAGGAGGCTATTTAAACTAGGGGTGTTAGAAAGTCCTATCCTTAACTGGGTGAACTGGGAATGCACTGGGAAAACCAGTAATTGCGTCAGCGAGTGTGTCCACTAAAATACCCCCACTTACACGGTAGAAGCGGCATATGCGAGCACCTATTTATAAAATCATGCGCACGTGCAGCCTATTTTATACCATGCGCGCATGTGCATGGGAATATTATAAAATGGCCACGTCCCTGGGGTGCGCGCCGGCCAACGCATCCACGTGCACCTACGCGGCTGTTTCAAGGTTACCGTCCTAGCGTACGGGCAGAATGAACATGAACAACTTGCTACTTCCCGGGTTCAGTTTTAATAAATGCTTCAAACGTCGGGCATCTGGCTGATGCGGTGCCCCTACCATCCACGCGCTTCTATCGGAGAAAGAGCGATCGCCAGCGTCACAGAAATGAGGCAAGTTAACAAATCAATTGAATCAAAACATTTCTGGAACTTGCCAACTTGCATTAGAGCTGGGGATGTCGGAGTTCCTTTTTAATTCCCTCCAGCCAAGCCCCTGTTTCTGGCTCTGGCTATGGTGGGGGCTCGCACACTGTTGATGCAATTCATCCAATCTTGAAGACAGGCATCAACCGAGAGCAGTGGGTTGCCACAGGGGGATTGCTCCCAAATAGCTAAAACAATGGAGGGTTTCATCCCTTTGGGAGCGACTGGGAGTGGCAGGGGAGTAGGACCTTTAATTCTAGCTACAGGGGACTTTTTAAAGGGTTTTGTATTTTCTAGCATTGTTATGACTGCTTTTTTTTTGTTAATTACTGTTTTATCTTGGGGTTGGGATTAAGAAGCTGGCATGTAGCTTTGCCCTCTATCCTCTGTGAGAGAGTGAGTGTGGGCTAGGGAAATGTTAAGCTTATTATTTTAATGCATTTTCCTTTTTTTTTTTTTTGCTATGTTACTGTCAATTTTTATTTTTTGATATAGTACCTTTGCTTATACTATATTGTAAACCACTTTGTGTGTCTCCAGAGAAAGGTGGTATAGAAATCTAAAATGAAATGAAAGATGCTAAGCCTCCAGGGAGTGTATTTCTTTCCACTTTTACTCCCTCCCCCCCCCCCCCCCCCAAGCTGCTATTTCCTGAAGGAGGTGTGGGGGGACCTGTTTAGCATCTGCAAGGCTCGAGGGCTGAGGGATGGAGGCTAGGGCCATGCTAGAGTCCTGCACCCTTCATCCTGCAGATGGTGCTGTTGGTCCATTTCTTCTGTGCTGTCTGCCCGTCCACGGTCCCATCCATGTCCTCAAGTGAGCATCTATGAAATGTCTCTGACGATGCAGAGACCTGATTTGTTATTTTGGAACGCACATGAGGACAACTTCTTGTTGGATGTGTGTCGGGGAAAAGGGTTGACAGGGCCAGCAGGTGTGTATGGCGTAACGTACAGAGAGGGAGCGCAGGTGAGTATGGGATAGTATACCAGGGCATTGGGGAAGGTGTAGGTTGAAAACCTAGCATTTTTGGTTGGGGGGTGCGTTAATCTTACTTTCTCTTTGGAGAGTGAGCCCTTCAGTGCCCCGTTTTCTCCAGCTGGAGGAGGTGCCAAAGCTCTGTGCTATGGTGAGTGCTGGTTGTATCAGCTTAACACCTAACAGTTACCCCCATGACAAACCTGAACCTCCACAGTCTGAATTCGGTCGGGGTACACCTATTCAGTATTACAGGAAAACTAGTTTTTCTTCAGGCAATAGTAACATAAGGTTGCCATTAAATTACAATTCTTTTTCAAGATTTTATTTTATTATTCTGCCTGACAATCAGTTTGATAAGTAGTAATGTCACGGATTTATAGCTAATGGCCAGCATGAATTCATTGCTGTGCTTTACATAAAAGTTTATTTTTCACCACAGCAGCCTGCAAGGAGATTCGGATCAGCAAAAAGCAGCTATTGCCCATGGGTTTATTCTAGGTTAGACACAGTCGAGCACAAACATGTCTCAAAATCTGTATGGGTGATCAAAACTAAAAATACTATTTTCTTCACACTTGGATTCCAAAGGCAGAGTGAATTAGCGGGGGCTGCCCTTAGGAGGGTGGAGGGCCCGGGATGAGTCCTGGAATGTAGAAATTATAGCATTTGGGAAGGGCTACCTTGGTGATGTGGGGCCCAGGGCGGTTGCCCCTATTTACCTCCCCACGCCCCAAAGACAGCTTTGAGAATATCAATCCCAGGACTTGTCTGTATGGATTTCTGCTCTGTGCATGAGCTCTGAAGCTTGGGTTCCCCCCTCCCCCTAGGAAACAAGGCTGCTGGGTGGGTGGAGAGAGAGAGAGAGAACTTCAGTGCCAGAAGAACACAAGAAATTGCCAAGCTGGGTCAGACCAAGGGTCCATCAAGCCCAGTATCCTGTTTCCAACAGTGGCCAATCCAAGTCACAAGTACCTGGCAAGTAACCAAACACTAAGAATATCCCATGCTACTGATGCCAGTAATAGCAGTGGCTATTCCCTAAGTAAACTTGATTAATAGCAGTTACAGACTTCTCCAAGAACTTATCCAAACTTTTTTTGAACCCAGCTACACTAACTGCACTAACCACATCCTCTGGCAACAAATGCCAGAGCTTAATTGTGCGTTGAGTGAAAAAGAATTTTCTCCGATTAGTCTTAAATGTGCCACATGCTAACTTCATGGAATGCCTCCTAGCCCTTCTGTTATCTGAAAGTGTAAATAATCGATTCATATCTACCTGTTCTAGACCTCTCATGAATTTAAAGACCTCTGTCATATCCCCCCCCAGCCATTACTCCAACTGCTATTAATTATTTCTTTAATGATGCAGGACATATGCAGCACTGTAAGAGAGAGAGTCCCTGTTCCTGGAGCTTATCGACAAGACAAATAAGGGGAATCCCATGTTTTGCTGTGGGGACAAAAGATGGGGAAAGTTAGCATCAGGGAGAGGAAGCGGAGTAGAACTATCTGGAAGTAATGACAAAAGAGACACTGTTAATCTGTTGTGATCTTATGTTCCCTGTTATTTCCCAGAATTCAGGACAGGGACCACCCTCCACCTTCTAAAGTCTATAACAGATCAACAGCCAGTGGGGCTGGGGAAACTCTAAATCAGGAATCCACTTTCTAAACTACTCTACACACAAGCACATTTAAGATAAGCCTGCAAAGGAGATTATAGTGAAAGCAAAGGCAGAACGAGCAGAGTTGTCATTTAGAGTAGTGGTTCTCAACCCAGCACTCGCCCAGCCCATCACGTTTTCAGGATATCCACAATGAACATGCACTAGCTCCTTTGTATGCGAATCTGTTTCATGCATATTCATTATAGATATCCTGTAAACCAGAGTGACAGGATTGAGAACCTCTGATTTAGAGAATAAGTTAAAGCAAAAACAAGTAATAGTACTGAGGTGAAAGATCTGATAGGAG
The DNA here is from genome assembly GCF_901001135.1 of Rhinatrema bivittatum. Classification (NCBI taxonomy): domain Eukaryota; kingdom Metazoa; phylum Chordata; class Amphibia; order Gymnophiona; family Rhinatrematidae; genus Rhinatrema; species Rhinatrema bivittatum. The sequence goes on along the minus strand of NC_042622.1, from coordinate 39,811,494 downwards.
ACAGCTGAGGAAAAGGGCTTTGTATACCCACCTCATTGCATAGATTAGGGTAGGCAGCTCTGTTGCTGGAGTCTCTCTCTCTCTCTCTCTCTCGTCTAATTTTCAGGATATCCACAATGAATGTGCATGAGGTATATTTGCATGACTACTGCCTCCATTGTATGCAAATCGACCTAATGCATATTTGGTGTGGATGTCTTGAGAATTAGACTTGCTTGTGGCACTCCAGGGCTGGAATTACCTACCTCTGCCATATGTATTTATTTATATTTAGCTTGCATCTTTTCACTGATAGCTGAAACCAAGTTGCATGCAGGTAGTGCAGGTACTTTCCTGTCCCCAAATGGCTTCTGATCTAAGATTTCCAAAGCATTTTTCCCATAGACACGCCTTTAGTAAATAAACCCTTACGTTTGTATCTGAGGCAACAGAGGGTGAAGTGGCTTGCCCAAAGTGACAAGGGGCATCAGTGGGGTTTGGACCAGTAGGCCATGTCTCCCGTAGTCCTGCTTGACAAGGGAAAGCAGAACTACACGTCCCTACATGCAGTGGGTAAAACCAGGCCTGCATCTGCCTGTCCTACTAAAATGAAGCCAAAGAACTGCAATGTGATTGCTTACAATTTTTTTGCCTGGCATAGAAAGCAAAGACCTGCCTGGGGCAGAGACAGTGCCCGTTCCTACAGTGAAGAGCTGAGAAATTTGTGATGATTTAGGGGATGACCTCAGACAAAAGAAAATGTGTGAAATGTGCCAGGAGTGACATTTCCCACATAAGTCATCTACAAGTAAAAAGCGAGTGAAGGATGCTTACGTTTTTTAGGGAAAAACCATGTTAGCACTATCATACAGGTGTGGGCATGGGGGAAAAGGCACAGCTATCCTTCTTTAAAGCACAGGGTACTTGAGCCAACTCAATGGCCCAGTAGCAGATCTGCTCTATGAGAGACCTGGTTTTGACGCCTGGATTCGGCTTTTTGTCCTTTGGGCCAGCAAGGTCTGGGGATGCTGCGGAGGCAGCATTCACAGCCTCAGGAGGGAGCCCCCCAGCTATCACTCAACAGCACCACCTATTGATGACCTTGAGATCGCACTTGGCCAAACTCTAGAGAGAACCCTCCTGGGGGTTGCTTCCAATGGAGCTGGAAGCCCCGAGAAGCAGGAGAAAAAGGCTGGGTTAGAACAAAGAGAACCCCTAAATAAAATAATTCACAAGGTCCCGCTTTAACAGAAGATTTTGTAACAAATCTTGGACTGCAAACTAATTCTTGTGTGTTACTTTTATATTATATCCTCAGGCGCAGATTTCTCACGAGGCAGCTGCCTAGGCATGCAGCGATGAAAGGGGCACTTTCTTCTAAGCATTGTTCAATGCCAGCAGCGGCATCCTCTCTGATTTGCCATCTGAGCAGCGCAAGAGGGGGGCCCATGATTTTTGGGCCACTGTAGAATTGCCGCCGGCCTACCCCTGCGCCTTTAAGGAGAAGGCCTGAGGGGATCCTACTCCTAAGGCTGAACGGCACATGAGAGGAAGGTTTGCCCCCTTGCAGAGGAAGAGGCACCCTTTTCCCTGTGCCATTTCCCCGGGGTGGAGAGAGAGGACCCCTCCCTCCCCCCCCCCCCCAGCCATTGTATCCTTGGAGGGGGGACCCACAGCAAAGGTCACCAAAGAGAGAAATCCGACCCTCTGCATCGTATTCTGCGCAGGGTTCCTTGTCCCTTGTTCTCCCTCACGTGCCCATTTATTGGGACGAGGGGCTGGAACGCTGGCTAGAGGAGAGGAAAAATACTGAAGCAGAAGTAGAGATAAAGAGGACGGAGACGAGCCAAAGGAAAAAAAAAATGGCGTAAGGAGGAGGTTGGAGAGAACTGGAGGGTAAGAAGAATTAGAGGCTTGAATTAGTTAAAGGGGTCTTACTGTGGCCTTGCTATCCTACCCCTGGATCTCCTCTCTAATACCTTTCAGCACCTTTTGCTCTCCACCATTTCCCCAGCATCTTCCTTCTGCACACGCAAGCACTTAGCGTGTCCTGTCCGCCACCTCCCCTTCCGCAAGACGTCTCGCCCAGCGCAAAACCCAGGACCAACATGGGCGCCAACGCCGGGCCAGTGCCAGACAGTATCCAGTCCTTGAGTCTTCTCGCTGTTTCCTGCAGTCCTTGGAATTGTCCTTTAAAACCTCCCGAATGAAAGAAGGGTCCTCTTGCCCCCACCCTCTCCTGCCCCCCACCTCCTGTCTGCCGCCGTTTGCCAGGGTGCCCCGGTGGGGGGGGGGGGGGCCCTGCTGGCTCCTCCTGCTCTAACCCAGGGAGAGGGAAATAGAATATTTACTGCAGAAAGCCTGACATTTCCAGGTTTATTACCCCACCCCCCCTCGCTTTCTTCCTTCCCTTTGTTACAGTGAGAACAATTATGCTCAATTATTCTCCAGCAAGCCGTTGACAAAAAGGTGGTATTTAAACTTCAATTATGCTCACAGCGTGCAGGCAGAGTGCTGCAGCTAGAGATGAGAGACAGAGGAAAAGAAGTCACACTCGTGTCAGGTTTTTTTTATTTTTTTTTATTTTTAATTTTCTTTTCTGCACATCCAATGCAATCATCTCCGGCATCTTTCCCAGAGCAGCTCCACTTTGCATTTCCTTCCCTGGCATTCCTCTTCCACCTTCCCTCTGTACACTCATCCCTGTAGTACCCTTCCCTCCCTACAAACCTTGCCCACTCCCCAACCAGCTTGCCTCGCCGCCTGTGTTTGCCATTACACCTCCCCGAGCACCTTCCTTCAATGCCTCTCTCCACGGAGCATCTTCACTCATCACCCCCCTCGCCTCTCTAACCTCTTTCCAATTTCTCCTCGCCGTCTTCCTTTAACACGTGCATGTCCTGTCCACGGCTCTTCTTCAAGGCACTTCACTCCTCATCCCTCCAGCACCTGCCTGCCCTAACACGGCCCTCCCAGCACTTCTTCCCAATCTTTCTCTTTACCTACCTCCCTTTATTCAGCAGTTCTTCAAATACCTCCTCCCGGAATTCCTTCCTCGATAGACAACAGTCATCTTTCCTCCTAGGGGTACCCTCCTGAACAGCTCCCCACCCCTCTATCAATTTTACCATCATGCTTTTTTCTGACCGCATATTCACAAATCCCCCCCCCCCCCAGCCTTTCCACTACCCCCCCCAACCTTATGGAGGTCCTGTTTCCAAATACCTTGTTTCTTTTTGGTTTTATCTTATATTTATTAAATTTCAAATATGCAGAGATACAAGTCAAACTTGTAGGAAGGAACATAAAATGCAAATGCCAGGATTACCATAGGGGAAAAAGAAAAGATTTTATTCTTACTCAGCATTAATGAAAACATTGTCAAATATCCAGAACCATCATTAAACATTAGACCACAAACATAGAGGGGAGGTCGGAGGAGAGGCAGCGAAGAGAAAATCCTAAGGAAGGAATGAAAGAAAGGAAGAAAAGCATAGCAGAGCAAACCAAGCTTTAAACTGTTTGCAATTAGAAACCATAGGGCTGGTCAATAAGCTGCTGCTTCTTCTTTTTTTTTTTTTTTGCATCAGGAAAATATCTAAATTACTCCAGGGCAAAGAAAACATAATTGACACCACAATATTTCACAAGTCTTTTGCAAGGATATCTTCAAAGAAAACAAATCCTTTTTCCTATCAACATTCTCCCAACATTTCCCTCCAAGTAGAAAACAGAAGAAGACACCCTAATGGCTCTTTTAAAGGCATTTCTCTACCCCAAAGCTATGGGTACTGGATGGAGAGCTCTACAGCTGCCTCGGAGTCGTCTTCCTCTTAATTATAATTTTAGCCTGCCTGTTCTTGGCCTACGAGATTGCTCCCTCCTCTCCAGCATGTAACATGTCAAGATTTTTAGTTATCGAGATTAGGGCCAGACCTCAAAATGCAGTTAAATATAAGGCATATTCTGAAATCATAGGCAAATTGCTTGAGTGACTCAAGAATACTGAATGACTAATGGTAAATGCAATCGAGATGTTATTTCAGGCACCTCTTACAACCCTAATGTGAGATCAAATAAAAGAGAGCAAAGTCTAAAAGCTTCTGCCTTCAATTAAAAGAGAATAAGAATTAATGCAGCACCCAAGGTGCCAGGCTACTGCTTCTCTCTCTCCCCCTTCTTTTGAAAGACTGGGATTTTTGTTGTTGTTGTTGGGAATAACCATTATAGATTAGCATTTTGGGCTAGAATAAAGAGAGAAACTTTTTAGGACAGACGGGACCCGTTGACAGTTGTCAAGCAGTACTCAACTGTATATTTTATATAATTGCACAAAAGCGTCGTAGAATGCCTCCTCCTTCTAGAGAGAGAGAGACTGAAAGAGACAGGAACGTCTATACTGGATAGAATGGGTTTACATGTGACCTTTTAGGGAGTAGTAGGCTCATGGGAATGAAAGAACTGATCTGGATCTCGGTGCCCAGTACAAGAAACCCATCAATGCCAGTTGCAAGAAACCCAAAATACCTCAGCTCAGCCTCCTTGTCCTCACATGGCCCTCCTAAAATAGCACTTGTGGGAACCAATCTGCAGTTGCATCGGATAGTTTCAGGAAATGGCACATTATAGTGCTGAAAGTACTCCCCAATGACATCAGGACCGAAATCCTTATCCAAACGCTATGCATACCAGCGCACGAGCATGGACTCTTTCATTGAGCATGGTGCCAGAGGACATTTTATGCCTTTTTTTTTTTTTTTAAAATCCCCCTCATCTTTCACATTTTACTGGCAAAGCTCATTGGTTCACACTGGCCAAAGAAAGATGGTGGTGACCCCAAAAGACACCAAATAGCCATGCCCCCATTCCTTTGACCTTCTCTGGTCCCCAGGCACACTGCAAGATCTACTAAGAATATTTTCTATAGGCACAAAAGAGGAGAATCCCCCTCGTACATCGGACCTTTTGATTTGGAGGATTACCTAGATCAAAAATGTCAACCTTTCAACCTGCTCCAAAGTCTACGCAGGACTCCTAAGGAAGGACCAGGAGCATAATTCCTCAATAAGAAAGAGGGGAACTTTAAATAGTAAAGATTTGCTAAATTATATTTGTCTTCATTTCAGCCTCTTCTGGCGGATGAACTGTGGGACTCCGTATGGAAAACAACTTTCTTCCAATCAAGGCCCCCCCAGGCAGGAGTTACTGAGCAATGCACTGAAGGAAGCCCCATCCTCTAGTTACATGCTTTGTAAAGTAGTTTCCACCTTTCACGTTGAGTTTTACCGTTAAACTAAATTCCTCGATCAGTAAACCACTGCCGTCTGAAAGTGACAAACTTTGGGCTTTGTTATCCCCTTGTGAAAGGACAGACAAGGGCTCCTTTCATCCTCCTATAATTTCAAAGGGTCACTGGCTGTGCTCAGGCCTCCTACATTTCCTTTACTGCTATTGCTCTCTGTCTCTCTCTCTCTCTTCCTTTGTGATCCTGTCCGGCAGCTGATAAATGCAGATGAAAGTTTATTCTTAATTGATTACTGCCTGATATTTTTCTCAAATCTTGCATCACGACGCCCTTCCTTTCTCCTCTTCTATTACTTTCTCTCTCCTGGTGTGTTATCTCTCTTTTATTCTCGTTTTGAATTTCTTCCCTGCCGTAAACTCCACATCCCATGCTTACGCATCACATTCTCCCCTTGCCTCTCAGCTTCTTAACTTTAATCTGTCTTTACCTCACGCTCTCAGTTTCTACCTCTCCTTGCTTTCCCCCTCCATCCAGACTAAATCAGAACGCTTGCCCTTTTTTTTCTTAGGTTGTTCCTCTCTCTGTCTCATTTGTTGCTCTCCACAGTCATTTTTTTTTTTTCGCCCTCGCTTTCTTCAGGTCTTGGTCTGTCTCCATCTTTTTCTGTTTTAACCACCGTCTACTCCTCTTACTCCTCACTCTGTCTTAGGCGACTCAAAGCACTTTGTTCATTCAAATCACTGAATCCGCAGCTGGTCTGATATTGAATTTCACATTCTTTCGCCCCTAACCTGTCTCCTTGGGCTAAATCCTTTCATTTTTTATCAATATCACGGCTTGTTTAATTTTGCAGTGTGGTTTTATTAAAAGATACTCCCCCCCATTGCTCTCTCTTCCCATCTCCCCAAACAATTTATAGCAGAGAAAATTAAAAACGTGGACCCATGTAATGAAATTTTAATTCAAAGAAACAAATAGATTTTTGAGTATTTGAAATTGCTGAAAGCCAAGAGCAAGGTTTCTTTTCAGCGAACTGGGTTTATTCTAGGGTGGTCTCAATGAGCAGCATGTCCTCTTGTCAGGGGCTCGGACCAGCTGTGCTTCAGCCTGTGGGGGAAACAAGGTCGGTATCCCATACAACAGGATGTGATTCTGTTTACATGATTTCACTTGGTAGGAGAGCTGATGTTACAGATCCCTACAATCAAGGTGGGTGCCGAGGTGGTTACACTCCCAGATCAGCTTGAAAAACACTGGGCTATGTGATAACACTTTTTCCTGTGTGAAGGAATATATATATATATATATATATATATATATGATTTATTCATGGACCAAACACTGTGAACCTTCTGTAAAAGTTGCGTGTGCATATGGACAATCCTTTAGAGCAGCAGCAGTGAAGTCGCCCTTTTGGAACCACAAGTCAGTTATAATCATGGTCCATCTAGGAATGGGGATAGAAGTGACATTACTAAAAGGGTCCCAAAACACTGCACAATAAAAATTACATAACCATTAAAAAAAATAAAATAAAATAAAATTGTGCTTATGTGTGCAATGCACATGAAAGAGAGCTCTCCTAGAACTACTTCCCGCCCCCCCCCCCAACACACACACAGATGCCTTCCCCCCTTCCAACGCCTGCTTCAGAGGCTTCAGTCCAAATCAGTGGTCTCAAATCTGAATACTAGGCTTATAAATCTCGATGCCACGTCTGCAAACGCATAAAAACCCTGTTTAAGTGGAAGTTCAGCCACTACAACACGGCTAAAAGGGCCGACAGAGATGAAGGTAGGAGCGAAAGGATGAAAGTAGTCGCCCGTGAGTGACTCCTCAGCCGCTCTCTGTGATTGTCCGCATCCACAAACGACACCGTACCGATGATTCACTGCGCCTGGTCTGCTGGATTCTTCAGGCCTTTTCCTTGGGTTTTATGATTTATTCGTATCGTTTTGGAGTACTGTAGGAGCTCTCTTGGCAGTGTGCGTGGCAGTGTGACCCCCATGCTGCATGAGCCCGGTTGGTTCGGCATCTCGTCCTGGTCCATGGTCCATGCTTGCTTGTCTGTTTAATGCGTGAGCCAGGAACATCCATGCAATGACAGATTTCAGGAAGCCCACACTTGTGAAGTATCTGCTCCCTCTCCGGTCTGCTCCCCTCTTGTTGATCTTCACCACTGTCCCCTCCCCCCCCCCTCCCTTCCTCTCTTTCCCTATCTTCCCCTCTCTCTTATTCATCCTTCTCTTCCCTCTTTCTCGTGTCGTCGTCCCCCTCCTCCCCGTTCTTCCCTTCCTCTCTTTCCCTTCTGTTCTGTGTCCAAAGCCGGTGTCTAATGCTCGCCTTCACGTGTCAGACGTGTGTCATCTCATTAGGTTGCTTGTCCCCTGAAAGGAGAGAGAGAGAGAGAAAAAAAAAAGGAGCGAAGACACCTAATTGAATGTATCTAATTATTTGCTTTGCAACTGCTCTGTTTAAATGAGGGACAGCCCCACTCATTGCAAAAGAGGGAGAAAGAGAAACAGAGCAAGAAGACAAATAGAAGGGACAGAGCTGCCACCAACACTGCGCTCTCTCTCTCTCTTCAGAATACCAATTACCAGATAAAGTGATTGTATAAATCTTTACTGAGTGAGTGAACACTACCGGCACTTACTGCTGTCCTGTTATTATTAGGAAGCAATGAAAAATTATTCCTTATTTCAATCTAGTTAAAGTCTTCCCGCCCATGTCCTTCTCTCTTTAGCATGGATTAATTCACTCCCTCGCCTCATCCTGCCTCCCCCTCCACCCCCCCCATGTTGGCCATGTGCTATATCAGAGGCAGAGGCGCTGTACAAAGGGGAAGGGGACGGGCAGGACAGAATGAAGGAACTGTTTGATGGGGGAGGAAGGGGGAGAGCGAAGCCAAAAAGATGAGGGTCCTTAGGGGCAAGTTTCAAAACTAGGCAGGGGGAGAGGTCAAGCCCGCTGGTATTTTTTTCTCCGCGGATTTCGCAGCAGTTCTCAACGGGAAAATAAACGCGCGCTTTTCGTTTGACGATTGCCAGGGGGGGGGGGGGGGGGGAAAGTACCCGTGCGGGAAATTTTCGCCTCCTTTCTCTGCGGATGGTTCTTCAGGCAAAAGTGCGTGCGGCCTAGGAAATGCAAAAGAACGCGCGTCGTTGCCTCCCGCGATCGAACGCCTCCAGGAGAATGCGGGTAAAAGCAACGCGTGCCGTGGAACAATCCGTGTCCCTTTACCCGCATGCAGGCTGGGAAGTTTTTGAAACAGCCCTCCTATCCGTGCAGGTAGCCATTTACACGGGTGAATGGCTTTTGAAAATTGCCGTCTTTATGGTTAAGATGGGCTGCGAAAGGAACAGATTGGGAAAAGACTGCGAGAATAGGGCCAGAGTAATGCGGGTGCTTCACCCACAGTTTCGTCTAGCACTTCGCCTCCCTTTGACTCCTTCAGTCACGTGAATGCAAACCCAGACTCCAGGCTTTTACCCCTGTCTGGCACCTTCCACAGATCACTGGGTGCCAAGGTCCAAAGGCTAAAGGCTAGGTCAGGCAGGGACCCAGGGCTATCAGTTGGCTGAATTTCTTTCAGGAAGGGTTGATCCAGTCCTGGTTTTGCCTTACTGTGTGCGTGGACATGTGGATTTGATTTCCCTAACAGAAGCAGAGCCAGAACTGGATGAGCTCTTCCTGAAAAATGAAGTCAACTGTTAATCGTAAAATGCCATAAGTAGAGACAAGAGCACAAAGGCAAAAGGAAAAAAAAAAAAGGCCACAGCGTGGTGGTTGACTCTACTTTGGCTAAACAAAAAGCAAGATATTTCAGCCGACCTTTCTTCATCTATAGTACTTCTCAGGGTTGGAAAATACCAGTCACCTGGTGCATAGCAACTATCCTGTCCAACTCTTCCCCAAATGGCTGCCAGGCCCCATGAAGGAGCAGAATGAAGGCCCAGGACAGTCTCCAGCTGCTAAGACTCATGAAGAAGCTTTAGCTATGGTCTGAGGCAGCCTCCTGCTGCTGCGTTACATGGAGGAGCCATTGCCAGCCACAACCTGGGCATCCTGCCGGAACGGCTAGGGCCATGACCCCAGGGCAGGACCCCCTCCCTCCAACTGCTGCACTGCATGGAGGAGCCATAGCCAGCCATGACCTGGGCATCCTCCCGGAACAGCTAGGGCCATGACCCCAGGGCAGGACCCCCTCCCTTCCACTGCTGCACTGCATGGAGGAGCCATAGCCACCCACGACCTGGGCATCCTGTCGGAATGGCTAGGGCCATGACCCCAGGGCAGGACCCCCTCCCTCCCACTGCTGCACTGCATGGAGGAGCCATAGCCACCCACGACCTGGGCATCCTGTCGGAATGGCTAGGGCCATGACCCCAGGGCAGGACCCCCTCCCTCCCACTGCTGCACTGCATGGAGGAGCCATAGCCAGCCACGACCTGGGCATCCTGCCGGGACGGCTAGGGCCATGACCCCAGGGCAGGACCCCCTCCCTTCCACTGCTGCACTGCATGGAGGAGCCATAGCCACCCACGACCTGGGCATCCTGCCGGGACGGCTAGGGCCATGACCCCAGGGCAGGACCCCCCTCCCTCCCACTGCTGCACTGCATGGAGGAGCCATAGCTACCCATGACCTGGGCATCCTGCCGGGACGGCTAGGGCCATGACCCCACTGCAGGACCCCCCTCCCTCCCACTGCTGCACTGCATGGAGGAATGGTGGCCCGAGGCAGCTCCCTGCCACCAAGCCTTACAGAAGACCTGGAGCTGCAAGGCAATGGAGAAAAAGGCTGGAGGGGCAGAACAGAAAAGAAAGAGCAAAAAGAGATTAAAATACATAAAGAAAGAATCAAAGAAATAGGAGTAAATTATACAGCCGAAATTTGTCCTTGGATCATAAAAATTTTAGCTGGCTCCTACATTTTCAAAATATTTTTCCAGCCTTGGTACTTCTCTAAATCTCATTATATGTATATTTCAAAAGACACAGATTACCACAAACATTCCATCTCTCTCCTCCCTGTGAACTAAAATGATATAAAATGGAGGAAGGGAAGTAACTTTTTCCAGTTTTTACTTACAAAAGAGTTTTTTCCAACATGTAAACCTGTCGCCTTAAACCGTGCTATTTCTATAGTCCTGTGACAGTCAACTCAGTTTCACAGGCCTCTCAACCATTCGCTTTTTCAGACTGCCACAATAAATATGCATGGTATATATTTGCATGCATTGCCTCAATTATATGCAAATATATTCAATAAATATTCATGCTATATATCCTGAAAACCAGGACTGAGTTGAGAATCACTGCTACAGTGTTTTTAACCTCTCATTGCTAAGTCAAACTAACTGTTCACTTTTGGGGGAAATATTTAAGCAACTTGTACAAAATAAGACTACAGAAGAGGGATGGGGGACATAATGAATATGCATAGGATAGATCTGCATGCATACTGTCTCCTTTGTAAACAAATCTATTCATGCATATCCTGAAAACTCAACCAGGTTGTGGCCCTCAAAGGCCAGAAGTTCCCCACCCCTGCCTATTGAACCATCTTTCCAGCCCCCCAGGAAAGCACAGAAGCCCATTCCCTTAGGATTCTAATGGGCACTTGGTTTCCTATAGAAAATAGACAGGAAGTAGTTGCATTACTCTGTCATGGACAGATAAAGGGGAAAAGCTAGACAGAATGGTGTAGTCAGCATGAGGAAGAGATTTAGAAAAAAAAAGCGCTTTTCTCTCCGACCTAGTGATCCCCAAACCTCTTCTGGTGACCCCACAATGTATATGCATAAGACACATATGCATTCTATGCAACTGGATCTCATGCACATAGGTGCCATTTCTGTGGGTGCTTGAGCACCCCCAATATTGAGCAGACTCCTTCACTGTGACCAAGGAAGGGTAATCTGGGTTAGCCCCCCTAATCATTTGGTTTTTAATTTCTTTACTGAATATAATAATTAGGCACACAAGTAAACTTGCTCCGGGGAAAAAAAATAAATGCCACTAGTAAATTCACATGGTATCCACAATTAAGAAAAATGATCAATCACAGGCAGTATTTGATTAGACCCCTCATTAAAGTGGGGGAAGGAGAAGAAAAAGGGAATTCTCAAGGCATTAAACAAAAAAAGGAACAGAAGAAATTGGCATGAGCAGCCAGTATCAATATTCATCGAGAATTACATAACCCTGTCAAGGCTAAGTTACTTCTGTTACAGCTATTAGCTTCTTAGAATCTATAAAGAAATGCAATTGTTCTGGAGTAAAAAATTGATACTTGGCTCCAGCATATCTAATATTACATTTACAGGGGTAATGAAGAAAAAAATCAGCTCCAAAAGCTCTAATTTCTTGGCGCATACCTAAAAATAATTTCCTTTTCTGCTGAGTAATTTTTGAAATATCCAGTTATACCCAGGTCTTTTATTCCAAAAACAATGCTTGAACCCTATGAAAAAAAACAAAAAACAGACGCATAATCACAAAAGACTCCAGTAGGGTAGCCCGGTCTTGTTCCTCTTTTGACGAATCCTCCAACAAAAAGGTCGCATCCAAACTATCAAGTACAATTGGAGCTAGAACATTCCCTTCTCTCCGGCCTTCTCCACTCCTCCCAGGAAGGAAATGGATTCTATTCAGTGGTGGAAAGGCCTCGGGGGTAATTTTCAAAACCTCCTATAAATACTTAAGGAAAATCTATTCCCTGGACATTCCAAGAACCTCTGGAAAATTTAGGAATGGACGACTGATTAAGATGTCTTTCATAGTTTTCCACATGCTCTAATTTGTTATGCAGCAACATTTTATCTTGAATCGATGCTGCAACAGACTTTAATTCTTGAATTTCTTTATCCAGAAACTCAAATCTCCACCGCCTTAATCTCTTCGTCATGGCCTTCGCCAGCAGAATCATGTCGGAAGCACACGCTGACACAGATTTGCCCAGCCTCACCAGGGCCAGTCACATTGCCTCCAATGTAACCTCAACCTGCTTAACGAGGGGGAGATAGGGGTGCTTAAGCCGTCTCTGACAATTCCACTTTGGGGGAGGAGGGCGGTGTCTTGATCTCCCATAGCCAAAACCATAGCACCACTCTCCAGTAGATCTTCAGCCGGCAAGGGCTCCAGCCATGTCCCAGGTCATGAAGAACCACGTGCCTCCTCCACCTCGCCCATCTGGAGAGTGCTTTCCTTTGGACGAGCTCCTCCCGCAGGCGACATCATCAGACGGGATCTGAGCCTGCACTCGATCCAGCGGCCCCCTCGGGTTGCGCCAGCGAAACTTGATCGGGGGGGGGGGGGGGGGGTGGTGGTGGTGGTAAGTGACACATCAGCTCCACCCTAAATCATTTTGAAAAGCTGGCTGCTATGCTCATGCATATTCACAGTGAATATCCTGAAAATTCAACCAGGACAGGTTTGGGAAGCTCTGACTGCGAACCCCTTCCTCTCCAGAGACAGAAAATATGTGCACGCATGTTGGGCACGGTAACAGACATAGAAATGGGTTAAATTAGTGTTAATCCAAACCCTCTTCAGAAACAGGAATTCAGCTACCCTAATCCTAACCCTTCCTTTCTAGGGTCCGGCATTCAGCTACCCTAAGTTGTTGGGGAAATGGGAGGTGAATGGAAAGAACCTCCTGTCTCTCACATGTGCTCTTCAGGAGCTCCCCTACAAAAGACACAATGAAGTATGAAACTGAAGTTTTGGATTGGAAATCAGTGAAATATAATTCCCCAGTTATCAAGCATCTGCCATCACAGGTCCCCACCTCTGAATAATTACAGTCTTGGTCGGTGCAGTACAAGTCCAGTTATTGCACCCAAGTCCTCCACTAAGAAGTTTTCATGTATGTCATAGCCAGAGTTAAAAGCATCTGTCAAAGTCCATGCCCACATGGACAGAAAGACCTCTGAAGTCCGTAATGTTGCCTGTATTGTTTTTCTTATAACCATATTCCAGAAGTTCATTCAGATATGATACCTAAAGGATAACACTTGTGCTGGAACAGGTAAAAGTACTAAGGGGCCGATGCATTACAGGGCGCTCAGCCGAGCGCACTGTATAACCCACACTCGGACGCGGGAGAAATAGGCGCTAATCCACCCCCTAATGCAATAGGGGGATTAGTGCCTATTTAACGTACGTCTGACGCAGAGTGAATGCATTCCGCGTTAAAAAAAAAAGTGCCTGGAGCAGGCGTTAATAGCTGAGCGCATGTAAAAGAAGTACAGAAAAGCAGAAAAACACTGCTTTTCTGTACTTCTTTTTTTTACGTAAGAAAAAAAAAATTCCTCGCAGATCGCCGAGTTATGAAGACCGATGCCAGTAAACTCAGCCGTCTGCCATTAATGAAAACGGATGCTAGCGCGACCCTCTAATTTGCTTATAGGATGGCACCCTCCACCCCCCCTTGCGGGCGCCATACGCACGTTAAGAAAGCGGGCGCTGACTTTTCAGCACCCGTTTTTTTGCATGGACCTGTAAGTAAGGTGTTGGGTCACTGGGGAGAGAAGCAAAACACAGGGGAGGGAAGGAGATCCATGGGAAACGCTTGCTTTCTTAAACCCTGGTTAGTAGTTGCTCATTTGTTTATCTCTGGCTTATGCAGGAATATCCAGTAGTGTGTGCAAACGTTTAGTCACCTCTGGTCGAGTTGTAAGTTTCAATGAATCTCTCTGTGAACAGAAGCCGAAACCACCTTTTACATACATGGCAAAAAGCTAGACATGACATTGTTCTGCAATTTTTTTTAATGCAAAATTACTACTTGGTGATTTTAAACAGATTGAAAATCATAAAAGTGTGAATGCAGCATGTGCAAAAGTTCGGACACCCTTCCAGATGATTCATTACTATTTTTTTTTTCCCAAAAGTTGTTAATAAGGGTCAACAAGTTGATTGACTAATTAGGGAACAAATTCATCCCTCTCTGTTCATTCGATGGAAAATTCATTGAAGGCATACTGTAGGTGGGATCTTACGCCCGTGTAAGCCAAATGGAATTTATGACAGGACATCTGCACACTGGTGGAGGGGATGTGAAGAGGCGAGCACTACGGGACGAATCTGGTGGAGTTCTAAGGGGATTGTTTCCTTTCGGGGGGAGGTGCAAGGATATAGCTGGCTGTCGACAGGGTGGCATGGGAGTTGGGATCCTTTAATGCTGGCATGGATGAGGCCCCTCGATGAGTGCATAAATGAAGTTTCCAAATATTAAATGCTGCTATGTGCGCAATAGTGGCTAAGTGAAGGAAAGTGGAGGTCCCATCCGTGCCACGGGTGTATAAGCGTCCGGAAGTGATAGATAGAATGGAACAATTCACCGCTCTTAGGAAGAACAGAGCAAAGGTTTTTATAGCCATTTGGAGACTCTGTGTGAAAGGGTGGGCCTAATAAGGGGGGGGGGAGGGGGAGAGAATTATGGAAAATGGAAATGAGAATAGATATGGCTTGGGTATATCAGGATGAGAGTTGTATAGAAACTGGATGTGTTAAGTTGTTTGGTTTGTTTATGAATATCTGACTTCCTGTGTTTCCTTAATAAAATATAAATGGGGAAAAAAAAATCAGCAACTAAATAGCAATTTTGCATTAGCAATGGCAGAAGGATGTTGTGTTTCACTTTGTACCATGTAGAGGCTGTGTCAGATGCTGTCCACTCAGAGATTCATTGAAACATACAGTTTAGTGCCTTAACCTTTTGCACACCCCTGTAAGTTACAGGAAAAGCTTGAATGCATTAAACATGCATAAAGCTTGAATTAATGGCCTGGGATATGGTAACCATCCTTGTGATCCTGAACGGGACCAGTGGATGGACAACATATATACTGAATCTAATTGGTTAGGGGTGGGGATGAGTGTGTGTTTGGGGGGAGGGGGGAGAGGGGGAGAGGGGAGTATAAGAATAAAGGGAAATATAAGAGGCATTGGGGCCCATTTTCAAAGGGTTAAGCGCGTAAGTTACGTGTGTAACCCCAAGAATCCGCTCCTACGCGCGCTGAGCCTATTTTGCATAGGTTTGGTGACGTGCGCAAGCCCCGGGACGCGCGTATGTCCTGAGGCTTGAAAAAAGGGGCGGGGAGGGGGCATGGCCAGAGGCCTCCGAAGGCCTGCTAGGCCGGGGGATCCCCCTATGCCTGTGCGAGGGGGGGGGGGGGAGCGAAAGGAAAGTTCCCACCGCTTCGATTTCGGAGCGGCCTTGGAGGGAACGGGGAAAGCCATCGGGGCTCCCCTAGGGCTCGGCGTGCAGAAGTATGCACCCCCTTGTGCGGGCCGACCCCAAATTTTATAACATGCGTGCGGCTGCGCGCACATGTTATAAAATCGGGCGTAGATTTGTGCGTGCAGGTTAGAAAATCTGGCCCATTATTTTTAGAGCTGAGTCTGTTGAATACCAAAACAAGTGACAAAATCAGATACAGAGCATCCCTTCCAATATTATTCCTTTAGGGAAAAAGTACCAAGGGACACCCATTTGAAGATAAGCCACTGTGCTCATTTGAAACAGAAGCAAGCCTGAAGACTTGGTAGACTCCAAAAGCATTTTGTCATGCATTTTTCCCCTTCTTGCCATGTTAGAATTGTAGTCTTGTCTTGGAAACAATATACACACCTTTTAATAAAACATAACTGGTATTAGTAAATCTAATCATGGTTTGGAGTTATTTTCATACAGTGTAGGAAGGCATCATCAATGCAGAGACAGGAGGAAGTCATGGCACGATATGGCAAGCCATCTTTTGATTGATGTCTCAGATACAGTTCCTTTTAGAGAGATTGTGGTAAAGTCTGACATAGCCCCAGTGAAATTAAATAAAAAGGCAGACAAATTTGAAGGATTCCAAATTACCTGTATGAACTGCTAATAAGCAGGTTGTAAAAAAAAAAAAAATAAAATACAGATCAAACACATACCCTAAATTGTATGCAAATGCCAGAAGTCTAAAAGAGAAGATAGGAGAGTTTGAATGTGTCACTAAATGAGGTATCTCAGAGACCTGGTGAAAAGAAGAGATAGCGGGATATAAATCATATGGTCACGACAGGGCAGATCAAATTGGTGGAGGGCCGGCATTATATGTCAAGGATGGAATAAGGTCAAGCAAGACAAAAGACTTGCAGGAAACAAAATGCATTGTGGAATCTTTATGGACAGAAATTCCATGGGTGATGGGGAAGAGCAGAACAAAGGGTGCATACAGCTATCCGCCTGGCCACCAGGCAGCGAAATGCTAAGAGAAATTAGAAAGGCAAATAAAACTGACAACACCGGAAGAATGGGAGATTTCAATTTCCCCAATATTGATTGGATAGGTGTCTCATCAGGCCATGCTAGGGAGGTAAAGTTTCTAGATGCCATCAACGACTGCTTCGCGGAATAGCTAAGCCCTTCCTGGAACTGAGGAGAGGGGAAGCTATTTCAGATCCGGTCCTCGGTGCAATGCAGGACTCGGTGCAAGGGGGAATGGCGGTGGGACCACTTAGCAATAGCGACTGGCACGCAGCTTTAAGTAAAGCGACTTCAGAGGCATCTAACTTTAAAAAGGGGGATTATGAATCAATGAGGAAATTAGAAAAAAAATAAAAGGAGTGGTGGCAAACCTTAAAATTTGCATGAGGTGTGGATGCCTAGATAAAATGTATTCTGTGCCATCATGGTTAAATGGCGAGGTGAAAGAGGCAATTAAAGCCTAAAAGACACCTTTGAAAAAAATGGAAAGCAGATCTAAATGAGCTAATTAGTAAAAAGAATAAGCACTGGCAAATGAGATGTAAAATGTTAATAAGTCAGGCCAAGAGAGAATATGAAAAGAAGCCACAGAGGCAAAAACGAATAACTTTTTAATTTTAATTCTAAGCAAGAAGTCTAGGAAGGAGTCAGTTGGATCCATTAGATGACCAAGGGGTTCAAGGGACACTTAGGGATGACAAGACCATGAATTTTAAAACCCAGCACGCACCAAAACTAGGAGGTACATGTACAAGTCAGGCCGGCGCGTGTATCTCCCATTATGCGCACAAATGAAAAGTTCCGAAAAAGGGGGCGGGGCATGGGTGTGGTCTGGGCGGGGAATGTGCGTTCCTGGATTTCACCTAGAAATTTGGGCGTAAATACTCATGCATTCAGGTGCCTGCTGGGATCCCCTGCCGCGTAACTTTACTTCTGCTAAGGATGGCGTGTAAGTCGGTAAAACAAAAAAAAACTAAACACATTGGCGGGTTTTTAATGGTTGAGCTAACAGAGTAGAAGGGAGGCTATTAAACTAGGCAGTTTTGGAAGTCTTATTCCTTTCTTGGGTGACCTGGAAATGGATTGGTACAACTGGTAATGGCATCAGTAAGGATGTCTTTTAAAAATCCACCAACTTTCGCAGTTGAAGAGGCATTTGTGCACATAGGTGCGTGTCCACTTAATATTGTGCACAAATGTGCGTGTGTTCAGGCTATTTTATAACATACGTGCATATATATGTGTATGTTATAAAATCGCTATGTCCCTGGGCAAGGGCTGATGAATCTGCACACATGTGCGCCCGCACGCCTGTTTAAAATTTAGTCTAAATGAATTCTTAACTTTAGTCTTTACTGAGGATATTGGGGAGATCCCCATGCCAGTAACATTCTCTGATGGCGATAATTCAGATGAACTGAAGTAAATAACAGTGAAAATGGAAGATCTAATAGACAATATTGACAAACTAAGGAGTGACAAATCACCCGGATCAGATGGTATTAAACTCAGAGTACAGATAGAACTCAAATATGAAATTGCAGATCAGTTGCTAGTAATCTGTAACCTATCATTAAAAATGGCCACAGTACCTGAAAGGTGGAGGGTGGCCAATGTAATGCCAATTTTTAAAAAGGGCTCGAGGATTATCTAGGAATCTATAAACCGGTGAATTTGACATCTGTGCTGGGTAGAATGGTAGAAACTATTTTTAAAAAACAAAGGGGTAGATTTTAAGACATGCGTGCGCACATCCATGTGCGCGAACTACCCGGCGTGCACACATGGACATGCGATTTTATAACATGCGCACGCAGGCACGCACATGTTATAAAATTGGGGGTTGGCATGCGCAAGGGGGTGCGCGTGCCGAGCCACGCTGCCTTCCCCCGTTCCCTTCCCTCTAGCCTGACCTTCCCACCCCTTCCTCTAACCTTTCCCCCCCCCTAGCCCAACTCTACCCCCCCCCACCCCGACTTTTATCTTATCTTTTGCGCCTGCTTCTGGGCAGGCGCAAGTTGCACACGCCGGCAGCCTGCCGGCACGCGATCCTCCGACACAGCAGTAACGACTGCTGTGTCGGCGGCCTCTGGCCCCGCCCCCGGACCGCCCCTTTAGTAAAGCCTCGGGACTTACCCACGTCCCGGGGCTTTATGCGCGTCGCCGGGCCTTTTGAAAATAGGCGCAGCACGTGTAACCTTTTGAAAATCCAGCCCAAAATTACTGGCTACATAGATAGATATTAGGGCTGTGTATTTGTTTTCAAATGAAATGAAAAAGGTGACAACAACTCCTCACCAATCTCCATCTAGCCCTCAATGCCACCAAGACTGAGATCCTACTTATCTCCCCCCACGCCACCCTCCCTCTACCTTTTGCCAACGATCCCAACATTAACTCCGCCACCGCCCATCCATTCGTAAGGGATCTTGGTGTCTTCTTTGATCAACACTTAAACATGAAGACTTACATCAACTCCATACTTAGGGAAGGCTTTTATAAACTCAACGTCCTAAAAAAAACTGAAACCCCTGCTTTACCCCCAAGATCTTCGCACAGTGATCCAGGCCACCATCGCTTCCAAACTGGATTACTGCAACGCTCTCCTCCTTGGCCTCCCCTATGCCACTATTAAACCCCTGCAAATGTTGCAAAATGCAACAGCAAGAATCCTCTCAAACACACGCAAATACGATCATATCACCCCCAATTCTCAAAAATCTCCACTGGCTCCCCATCCCCTCCCGTATCCACTATAAAGCCCTCACTATTGTACACAAATCCATTCATTCACACAATTCCAACTGGCTAGACATCCCTTTTCCCCCCCCACCTCTCCTCCCGCCCTTCCAGATCCACCAATTGTGGCACCCTACATGTACCCTCTCTAAAGACTGCCCGCCTCTCCTTCGCCCGTGACCATGCCCTCTCAATTGCCGGCCCTTCCCTCTGGAACTCCATGCCCCCCACCCTGCGCCTCGAACCCTGCCTTGTCAAGTTTAAGAAGAAATTAAAAACTTGGCTTTTCAAACTTGCCTACCCAGAATAGACCATGTTGCCATATCCCCTAGCTACGCACCTAACTTTTGAACCCCCTATTCAGTCTGCGATTCCCCTGATCATCATCTTTCTTAGGATACCATTGTATATAATGTTACTAATACTGTAAATACTGTAAATACTCATTTTTCTTAATGTTTTATCAGCTTGTTCACTATCCTCTACACTTTGCTATTGTTTCCCCCTCCAAGTTCCCTCGCCTTGTTATAATGTAATTTCCGTTCTACTGTTAATATGTGAACCGGTGTGATGTCCCCACTAACGCCGGTATATAAATGTTTTGAAATAAATAAATAACTCACATTTTTGTTTTGTTTGAAAATGATATAAAATTGTATATATGGGGGATATGTTGTGTCCGTCGGTTTCCGACGCCCTGTCTCCGCCCTCCTTACCTCTTTGGCGCCTCCCTCTTCGCCCGCGGGAAGATTGGCTGCTGTGGCGTTCCTCTGCCGAAGTCCTCCGGCGTCCCCGGACCGGCTAGATGCTGCAACCCGCCATGTTTCCAGGAGGCCTAGGGGCTCATGCGCGGCGTGGCCCCGACTGAAGTACCGGCGATGGCGCGACCTCAGGGGCGTCCCCTTGAGATAACGTCACCCCTGACGGATATATAAGGTCTTAGAATTTGCTAACAGATTGAGTTAGCAAGGGGTTACTCTACCTAAGTTACTCTGCCTCCTCGGACTTACCACGGGTGCCCGCTCCTCGGGGGCCTCGCTCTCTCCTTTGTTTTTCAGGTGACAGTCTGGAACCGGTATTTGCTCCTCGAGGGCCCTCGTTCCCAGACTTGCTCCGTATTCTCTTCTGCCTGGAAGTCATCACTGCCAACTACATCAGTGAGTTACCATCGCTCTCTCAGAGCTTTCCCTGGAACCAGGTACTCGCTCCTTGAGGGCCTATACATTCCAGCTCCTGGGCTTCTATGAGACATTGTGTGAATGTTACCATCAAGTTCGGTTCATGAACTCTGCATACCCTGCCTACTCACTATATTTCAGTTTCTCTACAGCTCAGCCTCCAGGGATCGCTGTTCCAGTGTCTGAGGGACTATAGCCCAGCCGGGCATTCCAGCTCACTACTGCCACCTCAGTAAACTGTATAATAAAAGAACTAGTGTGTGTCTGTCTCCATACTCTGAGCCTGACCGGTGGTCCCTCTCGGGATCTTCCCCCGGGGGCGTGGTCATCTGCCACTGGTCCAAGGATCCACCCACAACTCTCCTAAATAACAACAGTTTGCTAACTCCAGCAGATTGCTAACTCCCTAGCAGACTGCTAACTCCAGCAGATTGCTAACTCCCTAGCAGACTGCTAACTCCTAACAGGATTTTACTTTTTTATGGCAACGATAATTTGTCTGGTGCAATGAATATAAAGTTATAGCCACTTAATTGGCTTCACCTATAGCCCAGCTAATGCACCATAATAATATGTTTGTTTCTTTTTCACCTTTTTCATATGACAATACAATTTTACATATTATGCTATTTTCTCTTTTCAAATGCTGATAACATGATCCAACTTAAAATATGTAAATGTTCCTTCTCAAATACTTATCAAATTATTGTTTTCCAAATTGCTCATAATCAAAAGAGAGACCCTCATTGTAATCTAAAATCTTGGCAGGAACTATGAAAAGTGTGTTCTAATAGCAACAATGTGCTTTATTAATGTTCAAACCGGCAGTGTCCTGCTCAAGTGAGTTGCCCGACACTGATAGTGTTTCGATGTACTTCATCTGCTTCAGGGGCTAGAGAGGGTAATTAAACACATCAAAAATGTAATATCAGCTGTTGACTTACAGAGTTTTACATATCTTCATTTTTTTAATGTCTCTCGACCTATTTCAAAGGAACAAAAAAACAGAGATATGTAAAACTCTGTTTGGTTTAAAATCCTCTCTCCAGATGCAGCTTTGCAAAACACGGTCCCGTCTCAGGGGACAGAGTTGTATTTGTGGATTTGTTTCTGAGCTGTGATTCAACTTGATGATCTTTGCTTTACACAAATTAAAACAGACCTTTTGGTCTGCTTGGAACTGTGTAAACTATTTTGAATACATCAGATCGTATTACATTATTTTGCAACACACAACTGCCTCTTCTATTGCTAATTGAGTGGGTTTTGCATGTCAATCCACTCCTTTTGGGGTTAATAGAGGAGCCAACATATATTCAGCAAATGGAAGTCTTGCCTTACCAATCTACAGAATGTTTTTGAAGGTTTCAATAAACATGTGGATAAGGATGAACCGGTTGATATAATGTATGTATCTGGATTTTCAGAAGGCATTGGGCAAAGTCCCTCATGAGAGACTCCTGAGGAAGCTAAAAAGTCATGGAATAGGAGGCAATGTCCTGTTTTGGATTGGTAACTTGTTAAAGGATAGGAAACAAAGAGTAGGATGATAGTTTTTCAAGTGGAGGAAGGTAACTAGTGGAATGCCCCAGGGATTGGTACTGGGACCTGTGCTGTTTAACATTCATGAATGATCTGGAAAAAGGAACAATGAGTGAGGTAATCAAATATGCAGATGACACAAAATTAGTCAAAGTTGTTAAAATACAAATGGATTGTAGAATTGTAGAAGAACCTCACATGACTAGGGGACTGGGTATCTAAATGGCAGGTGAAATTTAAAGTGTAAAAATGCAAAGTGATGCACATAGGAAAAAAATAATCCTACCTATAGGTTGCACAATGTTGGGCTCCATATTAGGAGTGACCACTCAGAAAAATGGATCTTGGAGTCATTGTGGACAATACGTTAAAATCCTCAGCTCAGTGTGTGGCGGTGGTAGTCAAAAGCACAAATAGAATTTGCATACTCTGTGCAGTTCTGGTCACCCAATTTCAAAAATGATAAAGCAGAACTAGAAAGGGTACAGAGAAGAGCAACAAAAATATTAAAGGGGATGGAACGGCTCCCTTAAGAAGAAAGGCTAAACAGGTTAGGGCTCTTCAGCCTGGAGAAGAAACAACTGAAAGAGGGGGCATAGGAGATTATAGGATCATGACTGGGGTGGAATGGATAAATAGGAGATGGTTATTTACCTTTTCAAATTACATTAAGTCTAGGGAACACTCCATGAAACTAACTGGTATCAGATTTAGAAGAAATTGGAGAAAGTATTTTTTCACTCAATGCACAATCACGCTGAAATGTGTTGCCAGAGGATATGGTTAAGGCAGCTGGCTTAGGGGTTTAGATAAGCTCTCGGAGGAAAAGTCTATAAATCATTATTAGCTAAGTAGATTTGGTAAAGTCACCACTTATCCCTGGGGGTGGGCAGCAAGAAATGGATCTACCCTTTGGGACCTGCAGAGTCCTTGTGTCCCGGACTGGCCACTGTTGGAGACTTGATGGACCTTTAGTCTGACCCAGCACTGCCCGTCTTATGTTCTTATAGTCTTATGTTTCATTTGTGTTTATACTGGCTTCATCTTCACATCTCTGTATTGCACCTGGGTTTCCTGTCAGGCTTGCTGTGCACAAGAGTTTGCTCTCTCTAAACCTGTTGCCTCAGGCACAGATTAATATAGAAAAATCTTTCCATAATGTTCAGCAAACTGGGAAAACAGTGAACCCTGCTCCTTTTCCTCCAGCTCTAGCTTTTCTCCAGTTGGATTCATTAGTGCAAAGCAGTTACTCCTATGCTTGAATTTTCTGGTCTCCAAGGGCTGAGAAATATGGAAATTAGTAACCATTTCCATCACCTTCCATCACTGACATATCAGTCTTTCCACCCCTAATGTTTCCAGGCTTCCTATCTCTCCCGTTCCTCTGCTGTTATTTTTTCGTCTTTCTCTTCTTTTTCTCTTGGTTTCATGTCTCCTTAACATTTCTTTATTTTCCTTCCTGTCTCTCAGATACGTTTAACATCTTTCTCACATCTCCTCATTTCCTCTCTCATTTTTCCTCTTTCTACCCATCCTCACCCTCTTGTTTTCCTCTCTCTTTACTCTGGCCGATTTATTTTTCCTTCTGATCTGCATTTCTCCAACCTTTGTACTGCCCTCTCCCCCCCCATCTTTCTTTGCATATAATTTCTCTCCCTATCGCCTGCTGCTCTCACACTGTCCCAGACAGTTTACCTGCGAGGTTTCTCCCATTCTGAGCCCTAGGGAATGGAGGTTAAAAGGTGCAAACCTGCACTTTGTACTGAGAGCAAAGTAACACAAAATAAAGAAATCTAAACATAGAAGTCCCTCAGCTAGGGGCTGATGCAATAAACTAATGCAGAAAACGGGCGCTCAGTGCAACCCTAGCGCCTCCTTGGGTGCCCGGGGCCTGATTGCTGGCACACTTTAAAAAAAAAAAAGGTTTTCAACCTTTTGGTTCCTCCAACTTAATACCGCCACGATATTAAGTCGGAGGATGTACAGAAAAGCAGTATTTTCTGCTTTTCTGTACAACTTTTTTGGGCTGCTCAGAAATTAACGCCTGCTCTGGGCAGGCGTTAATTTTTGAGTGTAAAAATGTGCAGGGCAGGTGCACATTTTTTTTTTTTTTGGATCTGGGAACAATAGCTAATAGCTTAATTTGCATGTGATGAGCGCAATTAGTTTCGCAGGGGGTTGGTTGCGCTTTTCGGACGCGCTAATCCCCTTATAGCATAAGGGGTTGTGAAAGCACGTCCAACCACGGGTTAAACAGTGCGCTTGGCTGAGCGCACTGTATTGCATTGGCCCCATAGCAGGGGCCTGATATCCTTACTTCAGGTATAGACACGATCCATCCCAGTACAGTCCTACTCCTTATACTAGGTCATGTTTAGCTGAGTGCATGGCTATGAACCACATAATCTTTTGGCACTCACAGTCTTGCAAATGCAGATCAGGCCTGTTGTAGTTCCTCTGCCCAAGCTCCCACTCTGCCTTTCCTCTGTGCTAACCACCAGCTTGTCTTTATCAGCAAATGCAAGCATTTCTTGCCTTAGCAGCCTCCACACTGATCTTTAAATGCTCTTTTAATTATAGATGCCTTCTGATTCCATCTTCTGGAGACCTGCCCCAGGGACTCATGATGCACTGGTAGTAGACTTCTGCCAGTTCACATTGACATCATCATTCTTTCCTGGGGCTGCTTTCTACTTCTAGCCAGGCACAGCAGTTGGCTCCTGCCAACACATTCTCACATTCCCCCTGCTTCCTGTGCAGTATCTGCGCACCTTATCAATTACCTGCTAAACAATTTTTTCTCTCCCATTGATAACTTAAGGGGACTGGAAATGGGTGGAAGATTACATGAGAGGTGAAGGAGACTTTTGCAGTGCGGACATATTTTAACCCAACTGAGGGCCTATTTCTCCTAATGCTGGATAGTTGATTACCCTAGTGGCATGGACAGGGACGCCACCTGCTCCAAAAAAAAAACCAAAACTGTAATAGAACTAAGGATTGGCAATGATTGCTGGATCGAGAAAGAAAATAACCCTTTTATATCAAAAGCTAAAGTGAAAATTTCGGTTTTCATTGAGGCTTCAAAGATTCAACTGGGCTTGGCTTTGCCAGTGCAAAGCATGGAAACAGTTGTTGGTTAAATGGTGCCCGTTCCTTTCTCTCCGTCAGGTAATCTGTCAGAGCTGCACGCTCCTGCACTCCATTCACCTGAGTATCTGCAGGATTAAATTCAGAAGGCAGCATCTTCCCCGTTGTCACACAGCGCCATGCGAGTTGATTCAGCCACAAGCGAGGGAGTGCACCGTGAATAAGAACAGGCCATTGGATGAGTTCCTGCATTTCCCTGACCTCTGCCTCAGATGTTTGCAGGGCGCTCAGCTTGGCAAATGCTGCGGGGTTGGGCTAACCCGGTAAAAGAGTGCACTACAGGTTTCTGGGGTTCAACGCTGTCCCCGCCCCTCGCACTTCGATTGGTCAACTGTTCTTCATTAGGAAGCACAGTCCCTGATTCTGATGATAAAATGGGTCATTTTCTTAAAAAAAAAACCAAACAAAACTTCGCAACGTGTCTCTCATTCTCGCCACTTGCTTCCGTTAATGACCTTTCAAATAGCTGAGTGACCTCAAACAAATGCCTGTGTTTGGTGTTTTCCTCCCTCTGCCTTTAGATTGACTCGACGCTCTTCCGGATGGGGACCTTTCTGCCGTTCTCTGCTGGGTGGTGCACAAATAAAACGATGCATTAGTTAGTGACCGAACCATTTCTTCCTTCTTTCTCCTGCCCGGCCTTTTGCCTGATAAATGCATCCTTCACAAAGTAGGGCGACCTCGTGCATTAACCAAGAGCACGGAAGCCTCTGCAAGGGAGGAATGCGTTTCAGGAGATGTGGCCCGGGGACTGGAGGGAAGTGGGAACCGGAAAGAAAAAAAAGGGGATGGCAGTAAGAACGTTCAGAAAACCCGAGAAACGGGCTTTCCTGACACCCCAGCCTTCTACGTTAAATGGAAATCTGCCAGTGTGAAGCTTTAATTAAATGCACCAGCGAGGTCCTCGTATTTCAGAGGGGGAGGAGGGAAAAATCAAGCAACCCTGTCTTTTCATTTTAAAAGCCTAATGGATAAATCAAAGACCAAGGAAACCAGGAGGCCTGAGCTGGACTCCCAACTCCACCGCTCCCATAATTTGTTTATTTATTTATTTATTTTAACATTTTATATACCGATTGCAGTTTACACATCGTACCGGTTTACAGATAACATATGGATGGCCCTAGAAAGAAGGCACATCCATTATCTACTGAAGCCTGGAACTTAACCATATACATATAGTGGAAGCTTGTGGGGGGAGGGGAAGGAAAGCAGATACATTATCAATAAGATGCCTCACTGACAAGACAAACGTGCACTTTTCAGCCCCGCAACCCCCATTCGATTTTGAAATACAAGGTAACCAGAATATCAGCTCATTATGCTGCTACTCTGAGGCATGCAATTTACACAGTGTACAATGGCATACAGTGCATGCACTGGCAGCATGGCCCACTACACGCATACATTTCTGAAAATGAAATGTACATGTGCAGTTTGCAAACATGCCTGGAGAATATTCCTCCCCTCCCTTCTCGGTATCCCTTGTTTCTCTGCGACATAAAGAGCATATGAATGCTTTCTGATTGCTCAAAGTCCACCTACCAACCTATGACTGATTGTGGCAGGTTAGCCCTATTTGTACTCACATAAAATGTACTTAAGCCTTTGGAAATGTATTCCTTTGTACCTACATATTTTATCTTGTACAGTGCTGACTAGAATAACAGCACTACAAAAATAATAATTTAATAGAAAATGATCTTGATATCCAGCAAATCAAAAACCTTCCACTGATGGCTGTCATCTCTCTAGATTAGACAATAGATTAACTCAAAGACAGCCTGGTTACAGAGTCTCAGTGTGCTTGTTACTCAGGCTTTGATTGAGTTTAATTTTAAATACCCCAATGGAAAGGACTACCGTATCCAAAATCAATGTTTTAACCCATCGACCTGTTTTCTAGATTCTCCCGGATGATTTTCTCAGCACTACAAGATCTGAGAGGTTCCCCACCCACCACCTCATAAAACCTGCTGTGCCCCCATAACTAACATTGCTGTTCACCGCATGCCTTTTCATGGGTGGGGCCCTTTAGTTATTGGACCTTGCTCATTGACTTCGAGGCTAAAGTGACATGGAAGATTCCCTAATCCCACGGGTACCAGGGGTGACGTGAGGGAGTACAATCCTACATCAATGCCACCAGGCAAGCAGGATGACCTTTAGTGTCTAACTGTAGGATCTAAGGGATACCACTGTCACTTTTGCTGCTCAGATATTCCTATGTCAAAGTCAAACACATATTACAGCCCAGTTCTTGATGCCTGGGCAGGTAGGCAAAAATAAATATGCTCTTCTCTCTCTTCCAGTGAATTCTTCCCATGGAAACAGTAATGGACTCATGACTCAGGAGAGGGTAAAATGTTGTATTATAGATGAAAAGCTCAGGAACTTAGGGAATGCACAGTTTTCAGGAGCTGAACTCCAGCTTTTCCTTCTTGCAAGCCGGATGACCTGAATAAACAAGCAAAATACCAATTACAATAGGCTCTGACTACACCTGAGGGACTTCCTGTACCTAGAACTGTAGCCAGGCAATTTGGCACTATGTCAAGAGAAAAAATGTGCTCAGGGCTGGCTTTAACGTAACTGATGCCCTGTGCGAAAACTGAAATTGGCACGACCCCCCCCCCACCAAGAAAAATACGAGCTTGCAGCCTCCTCGGGGATCTCTCCTCTGCTCCCTCAACCCTACCTGATCTTGCTCCCGAAGTCACAATTTTAAGTTTTTACCACCCCACAGGCACTGTTGGTGCCATCACACTGCCATCTATGGAAGATCGGAGACCACCAATGAAGTCTGGGGGTTTATACAGGATGGGGCTGAACCCCAATATAAATCCTGCACTTTAAGTTCTATAAACATTTACTGCATCTAACTCCTTTAACAACAGAAGTAGTAGATTTCCCTTTACAACTCACCCTACAATAAAAGGTAAATTCCAGTGGCACCTCATTAAAAGCATCACAAATTCCCTCCAGTACCAGGCACTTTGAGAAATAAAACAAAAAAGGCGCAGAAGTTATATGGCAAATCTTCCATACCATAACAGCACTAATTCCCAGAACTCAAACACCCCTACCTATAAAAAGGCAGCACTGCAAATATGGCACCAGACCCTCAAACACCAATAGACTTCCTACTGAGGAAAAAGAACAAGCCAGATCCCTACACACTAGCAGAATCCCTCACCTCAGTCAAACATATAGAACATGTTACTGTAAACTAGAAAAAGAAACATACAAACAGAAAGAAATGGAAACTTCAAGAAGCCAGGTGATGTAATACTGGAAAGTAAGCAAGCAAACAAACACATTTCCTCCTATAGTGTGCAAAAAATAAAGACATCAGAGATGCACTTTCCCAAAGCTGACATATTCCAATCACTAAACTGGAAATAAAATGCTTTTTTTTCCTACCTTTGCTATCATTCCATTTTATTTTTCTAATCATATTGGCCCTGGTCTCTTTTTCCTGCTTTCCTCTTGTCAGTTTTCTCCTAACTTCTTTTCCAGGGTCTCCTATCCATTTTCTGTTTTTCTCCATGTCTTTCTTACTTCTTCCCCTAAATCTCTCCAGGGCTAGTATTAGATGTCTCAGGTGAACTTTTAATTCTTGTGCCGCAACTCCTGTGTTACACACCTACCTAACAATGGCAGCTCTGGCACAGCATCTCCCTCTCTACTCCTGATCTCCAGCAGCCCCTTCTCTTCCCCCCCCAACCACCCTTCTCTCCCTCACTAGCTACTCTTCCCTCTTCTTACTCCAGTACCAGCAACCTCTTTCTCTCTGTGTCCCACCAGCTCATCTCTTCCTCCACCAACCCCACCATCCCTCTTTCTCTTTTCCCTTTCCAACACCAGAAGTTCCTCTTTCCAATCCTCCCTGTTATGCTTGCCGGCTGCGGAGTCCCGCGGCTGGCCTCACTCACTCTTCACCGTGCTGCAATGGCAGAAGCAGCCCTGGACTCCCTGGCAGCCACAGCAGTCCCATCTCTCTTCCCTTGCCCCACCAATCCCCCACCAACATTTCTTTGCCACTCACCCCTGCCAGCCCCAGTCCTCCCTCTCTCTCTCTTCTCCCTAGTCCAAGCTTTCTTTCCCCATGCCTCTTCCCTGACCTGGTTCAGCCCAGCCTGGAGGCAGGAGAGCACCGTTGGAGACTGGCATTTCTAAACAAAAACTCTGCTATAAACACTCCGAATCTTTATAATAAACCCACCATACCATTACAGCACTAATGCCCAGGATTTCCAGGGCAATAACCTTAATGCAGGGCATGCGGCTCCTGTTAGTTAAAAGCCTTCACGCAACAGACTCCTCTCCCCCCCCCCCACCCCCCACACTTGGCTGGCCTATGTTTCACTGCTTAATTCTCTCACTTGATTTCTTTGTGTTCCACAAGTCCCATGTGATTTTCCAGCTGTCTACCTCTCCTTCACAGCGGGTTAGTTTTCCCAAACCCAGTCTCTTTTTCTTTTTATGATCAGGACACAACTTCTGATGACCCTGCCAGGCCCAGTCACACTGCAAGTGAACAGGGCTTGTATGTAGTCTGGACAGGACTACTGCAAAAGTATTTGGCGCCCTAGGCAAACCTTTGGGTCATGCACCCCCCCAACTTACCTTATTGGTGTGGCTCCTGCACAGCGCTTCCTCCTACTGGCAGCAGTAGCTCCAGCACAGCACTCCTTTCTTTGGTGGTATTAGCTCTGGCATAGCACCCTTTTGGATCATGCGCTGGTGGGATTTTGCCACTCCTGAAAGTTTGGCACTCTAGGCAACTGCCTAGTCTGCCTAATGGAAGCACCAGCCCCCAGTCTGAAACAGTAAGCCTTCACTTCAACACTTTTTCTCACCCATCCATCTTTCTGCAAGTGCCATACATGGAAACTTTTGAGTTTTGGTCTCCCTGAGATTTGCTGTGGATAGGGGGATGGTGTGCATGCATCAACTTTCTCTCTTCCACTCCCACCCCACACATATTCTCTCTTTTACTATCTTCCTC
This sequence comes from Rhinatrema bivittatum, assembly GCF_901001135.1. Classification (NCBI taxonomy): domain Eukaryota; kingdom Metazoa; phylum Chordata; class Amphibia; order Gymnophiona; family Rhinatrematidae; genus Rhinatrema; species Rhinatrema bivittatum. The sequence continues at coordinate 39,781,391 of NC_042622.1, read as the reverse complement.
TCACCAGGGTTGACCCTAAAAACCTCCTCTCTATCCCCAAGCCTTACCCCAGCATTCTCCCCCTTCCCCAGCCCATGAATGACCCCCAGCTCTCTCCTCAATTTACTAGTCATAGGCACACAGGACTTGTGCAAGGAATTCTGCTCAATAGAGAGCAGCTCTTTGCTTCCTGCTTTGGCCCCTCCCCTACCAGGCAGCCTGCAGGGGAGGGGATAAGCAGGCAGAGGCTGGAGCAGACAGACTAGAGAACAGAAGAGCCACTATGTTGTATAATTCAGCCTCTCCCCTCCCGGGAGAATGTGAAGTGGATAAAACAGAACAGACTGCAGAAGAGCTGCTGTGCTGCCTAATCCAGCCCTTCTTTTGGTGTTTTCCCCTTGCTAGGCTGCAGAAGCAGATCCCGCGTAGTGCCCTTCTGGCAGTGGTGTCTATTATGGCTCAGGCCTCATTAATCCATAGGTAGGTGTTGCGGTCCCGGGCCGTGCCCCGGTCCTTCCATCTATCTCGGGGACAGCCCGGGCCGTTTCGGGGCCTCCTCGGGCCTGCACGGCCTCCAACGCATCTCTCCCTCCTCGGGAGAGATGCCGACGATCCGCCGCAGCTCGCCGCACCCCCTAGATGCGCACGCGCACGAGGAGGAGTCCCTCTTAAAGAGGCCAGCACGGGGAAACTCTAGCCCTGCCTCATATGATGTCAGACGCTAACAGGGTATTTAAACTCTGCTTCTGGACATCTTCAGTGCCTTGCAACGAGGTTCACTCAGTCCCCTAAGTTACTAGTTGCTGCGTTTGGATCTTGGATCATCTCTTCTGACATCTGGCTTCTGACCCGGCTCCGTCCCAGGACTCTGTCCTCAGCTTCCACCCCTGGCTTTGGTTTGGATCTCTTACTTCTGGCTTCTGACCCGGCTTTGCTCCTGGACTTCAGCTTCTTCCACCACCTCAGGTATCCGGTACTTGCTGGCCCAGAGGATTCTTCTAAGTCCCAGCGGCTCGGGCTCTTCCCGGGGGAACCGCGGGTTTCCGAGGGTGAAGACTCTTCCAGCCTCCTGGGCCCAGCCGTCCTCATCATCCGCCTCTCCGGACGCTGCCTGGATCCTTGGTCGCATAGGGTCCCGCCTAAGTCCAAGAGGTCCGGATTCCTACGGGCTCCTCCTGGGGGACCTCGGGCTTCCAGTGGTGAAGTCTTCTCCAGAGTCTCTTCAGCGCCGCCTCCCGGCTGTGACGCTTCCTGTGGATTCCCACAGTATTCCATCTACTGTCTCAGCCGGCCCAAGGGTCCATGACCGTAACAGTAGGTCCTTATTCAGACACAGTCCGGAGAGCAAAAGTTAGTCAAATAGCCACAATCATGAATATAGCCAGCTATCTTAAAGTTAGCCGGCTAACCATACCTGGTTATCTTTAGGACAGCTCTTTGGCCAGACCAGACTTAGCTGGCTAAGTCATCCATGCTAACTCTGAATATCGGATTTAGCCGGTTAAGTTAGCCGGCTATCTCAACTCCTCCCAGATATGCCCCAGAACACCCCTAACTTATTAGCTGCCTAGAATTTAACCAGATATATGCCCAAATATTCATTTAGCTGGCTATCTTCTGAGTCAGCTGGCTAAGTGCTTTTCAGTATGGACCTCAGGGAAGCTACGCTTCTGCCTGTAACTCTTTCATTCAGATTTGCTGTCTGATTGCAGCTTCCTGTACTTTTCTCACTGTCAGGTAGAAAGCCTGCACAGTACAAAATGCACTGGGAATGGTCTCTCAGTGATGGTTTATTAATAGGTAAGTTGATAACAAATCATTCCCTGACTTATAATATATTGCGGGCAAACAAACAGGTGACCTGAATCAAGGTTGCAAACACTCATGGTTGGGGTGAAGCTTAAATACAGTTCCTGAATGTAACTCTCCTTCTCATTCAAATCAGCTACGGTACCTGAGGATTGTAGGGCAGCCAGTATAATGATCATTGATCATTTTTTAAAAAGGCTCTAGGGGTAATCCGGGAAACTACAGACCTGTGAGCCTGACGTCGGTACCAGGCAAAATGGTAGAAGTTATTCCGAAGAACAAAATTACTGGCCATCTGGATAGACACTGACTAACAGGACAGAGTCAACATGGATTTAGCAAAGGGAAGTTTTGCCTTGCAAATCGGTTCAATTTTTTTAAAGGGGTCAGCAAACATGAGGACAAGGATGAGTCGGTTGACAGAGTATATCTAGATTTCCAGAAGGAGTTTGACAAAGTCTCTCATGAAAGACTCAGAAGGAAACTACAAAGTCATGGGATAGGAGGCAATGACCTATTTTGGATTGGTAACTGGCTAAAGAATATGAAATAGAGAGTAGGACTGAATGGTCATTTCTCTCAATAGAGAAAGGTAAATAGTGGAATGTCCTAGGTATCTGCACTGGGATGTTGTTTTTTTAATACATTATAGATGATCGGGAAAGGAGAGATGAGAGAGGTGATCGAATTCACAGAAGAAACAAAATTATTTAATGTTGTTAGATCACGAGCCAATTGTGAGGAACTGTAAGAGGACCTGGCGAGGCTGGGAGACTGTGTGTCTAAATGGCAGATAAAATTTAATGTGGACAAGTACAAAGTGATGCATAAAGGGAATAATAACCATTGTGGAAAACACTTTGAAAGCCTTGGCCCAGTGCATGGTGGCAGTTAAAAAGCGAATGGAATGCAAGGTATTATCAGGAAAGGAAAAGGAGAGTAAACCAGAGGATATCATAATGCCTCTGTGCCGATCCACGGCGCAATTGTACTTGAGCATTGTGTGCCGTTCTGACTGCCCCATCTCACAATAGAAATAGCAGAACTAGAAAAGGTACACAGAAGGGCAATCAAAATGATAAAGACAAATGAAATGGCTCCCTTAGGAGGAAAGGCTAAAGAGGTTAGGGCTCTTCCGTCTGGAGAAGAGAACGGCTGAGGGGAGATAGGATAGAGGATAAAATCTTGAGTGTGGTGGAATGGGTAAACAGGTAACAGTTATTTACCTTTTTCAAATTGTTCTAGGACTGGGAAGCACTCCGCAGAGAAAATATTTTCACACTATTCATACTGTGGAATTTATTGCCAGAGGAAGCAACGAAAGCAGTTAGTGCAGCTGGGCTTAAAAAGGGTTTAGGCCAGCTCCTGGAGGAGAAGTCCCTAATAGACTTGGGAAATCCATTGCTTTTTCCTGGTTGTGATCAAGGAGGAGTGGATCTTTTCTTTGGCATCCTGCCGAGTACTTGTGACCTGGACTGGCCTCTCTTGGAGACAGGATCCTGGGCTTGATGGATCTTTGATCTCCCCCAGTTTAGTATTTCTTTCGTTTCTTACTTTCACATCACATACCATCAGTGTATACATTAGGGATGTGCATTCATTTGAAACGACATGGACAATATCAACAACACTATCTTTGAAAACAAAATGATAGAAAAAACCCCCCTCAAATTTTGTGTTTCATTTTCTATCAGTTTTTGTGTACATTGTTTGCAAATTAGCGCGCTCAGGATTCCCTGACAAACGGAGTATCCTGGGGATCTCCGGAAACCTACTGTCCCATACTCCCCCCACCCTTGGAGGTAGATAAAGTTCCCCCAGAAAGTTCATATTTGGGGAAAAATTCCCGTTCTCATGGTCCACTCCCAACCGCTCCCTGGAGCCCAGGATGGTAGCATGGTAGATTCTGTCAAAATACCAGAGACTTGGGAGGTTTTGAGTAGACACACTGGGCAACCTAAAAGCACTCTACTTATTTGTTGCATTTGGCTGGTCGTGGGACAGACCCATGACCAGCTGCTTTTACCTCCAGCCCCGAGCCATGGGTGGGGTCCTCTGGTGATGGGGCAGGCCCCCCCTGGACGAAAATGCGGCAGGCCACCACGCTTGAACAGGCCTGACAGACCAGCCTAAGGAACGCCGCCACCAGCTGCCCTGGGCGTCCTTAGGAGCGTGCACACCGAACTTCCTGCCATTTAAAGGGCATGTGACAGGAAATTCCCTGCGGCACCCTCTGATGACAGCCGGAGCAGCTCCCTATTTAAGGATTCCTCTGCTGTCCCTCAGACACTTCAGCAATAGGTCGTCTCCATCAGAGTAGCAGTTTGCCTCTGCATTCCTGGTTCCTGATCCTTTATGTTCCTGGTTCCTCTGTGTGTCATCTTGAGTTCCTGTATCCTGTTCCCAGTTCCCCGCAAGTCTGGTCTCCTCCTGAGTTCTTGTCTTCGTGGTCTGCTTTCCTTCATCTGTCTTCAGTGTCTGGCTCGTCCTGTTGCTCCTCTTCTCCTCGCCCTTTGGATTGGACTCCTGGCTTTGACTTTGTACTTTGATGCTGCTTGACCTCCTTTGGATTGGACTCCTGGCTTTGACTTTGTATTTTGATGCTGCTTGACCTCCTTTTGACCACTGCCTGCTCACCTGCTTGCTTGAATGCTGCCTGCCCAGACCTCTGCTCGAACCACGACACATCATGAACTCCACCTGCCTCTGATCACAGCCTGTACCAGTCTCTGCTGCCTGCCGCCTGCCCTGACCACTGCTCGCGCTGACTCGGCTTCTCTCCTGCTGGCCTGTAACTTCCTACTCGATGGATCTACATCCTCTCAGAGGCCCACGCCAAAGTCCAGTCAGGGCACCCGAGGGCTCAACCTACGGGGAATGAAGGCTGCTATTGGTGAAGCTCCTGTTCGGCCTTTGCTCTAGCCAGTTCCGCCTGCCGACGGTGGGGACCTACAGAGCTCTTCCCTGTGGCTTGCACCAACTCCACCTCAGCCCAAGGGTCCACTTCTGCAACATTACTAACCTCTACTGCTTCTCATTTCTTCTCTCTCTCTCTCTTTTTTTTTTTTTTTTTGCTATTTTCCTTTCCCTTCTATCCTGCTTTACTCTCCTCCACTTTTGGCTTCTCCTTCTTCTTTATGGAACCACTCTTTTTCTTTATCTCCCCCATCTCCCTCCTGTTGCTCTGCCTCCTGCCTTTCTTCCATTTCCTTCTCATTCTGCCACCTGCCCTCCTACATGGGTTTCTATTACTTGCCCTCTGCCCCCTTCCAACCTCTCTCTCCATCGCTCATCTGCTCCCTTTTTTGATTCTCCCTCTACCTTTTCATCTGCCTGCTTCTCCCCGTCCTCTCCTTCTCTCGCCAGCCCCTCCTCCCCCTCGGTTGCACTGGGAAGTGACAGAGTAATTTGATCTCTTACCCTCCGGGATGGAGAGAAAATTGTTTCTTGCCATGGGGAGGGAGCTGGCAGGGGGGGAACCATTTCTGCAGGATTATAATCAATGGCTATGCTGTGTTGACACAAGAACTAAATTCTGGAAAATAGAGCAGGGTCAGAGTTCAGACATGCTGTCGGGCGCTCGACTTGTCAGTAAATATCACATGTTAATGAAGTGAGCTGTGGAAACAAGAATCGGGTGATAGAGCCGTCAATCAAGCACACCATACTAGCTGGTCAAGCAGCCGCAGCGCCGAGCAATAAACAGATCATTCTAAAAGTGCAAAATCATGCATTTGGGGGACACATAAATTCACTAATTACATATCATTTAGAAGGACAGCTGGAAACCATCAAAAAAGAAAGAGATCTAGGAGGACTCAGGTCACATGAGCTGATGGTAGCCAATCAATGTAATAAAGCAACAGAGGACGCTAACAGTATGTTTGGTTGCATAAGCAGAAGGTATCATGAGCGGGAACCAGGGACCCTAATGAGAGCCCACTTTGAGTGCTGTGGTCAGTTCTGGAGCCGGTACCTTCCTAAGGACATCCAGAGGATGGAAGCAGTTCAGAGAAGGGCTCTTTAAATAATACACAGCCTGTGACATGAACCCTACACAGAGAAGCTTAAGACACCCAAAATGCACTCACTGAAGGAAAGACAAGATGTGATAGCAGCGCTCCAACGTTTGACAGCCTTCAGTAAATCACAGGAAAGAGATGCTTTTTTTTATGGAAAAGAAATTTTGAGGACAGGGGATCATGATATGAAGTAGGAAGGAGAAAGGTTTAGCGGAAACATGATGAGAAACTAATTACTGAGGGGGTGGAATACGATATCAGCAGAGGTGGGAGAAACCGGTACTTTGACAGAATTCAAGCATGCTTGAAGGATATGGAAGACAGGTGATATGAATAGGGTTGGGAAGTTACAGGATTGCAAACACCTACCTGCCTGTGTAAGACATAGACAGGGGCTTGAACCAGGGCCAGCACAGAACGCAGTATGGGGAGTCCTAACCATTAGACCAATTAACAACATGGAGCAAGTTGGAACAGAAGTTGGATTGACTTTAATCTACTCCTCGTTGCTAGCTATACACTAGTCCAGGGGGTCCCAACCTTTTGGGCAGCTTGGGCCTCTTTCCAACCTCCAGAAATGTTGCTGACCCCCACACTCATCTCTTTTTACAAGCAGTTAAAAGCCATACAGAAAACTGATTAATGTAATAGTGTGGTGATACCAAGTGGTCCCTCCCCCAGTTGAGGATTCCTGAGGTGATTTTCGTGGTCCCTCAGATGTATGCCTTGGTCTAGTGTGGACTTAGCTGATTGTACAGCTTAAAGGCAGCGGGTGCAGGAGGCTGAGTACGGCTGTGGGGGGGAGGGTGCAGATGCCCTCTCCCCCCCCACAGCCAGAGACCATCTCTGTAGTCAGATTTAGTTATTTATTTATTTTATTTAAATCTTTTTCTATACCATCGTTAAGGTGAGTACCGTCACAACGGTTTACAGTAAGGCACACAAAAGTAATGCTAAAAACATTCAGTTTACACAGGTGCCATAAGGTTCGGTAACATAGTTAGTAATAAATGTTATTTGTTAAATGTGACACATTGTGTCCAGGTCATTCTGCGGTAGTTTTGAGTACAATACTCGTTTCATAATTGTAACTTATTTGTATTTTTTGATATGCACTGACTGATTGCTCATGTTCTGTGTTTCTATTTGAAAATGTTGAATAAAAACTTTACATTACATAATTGTAACTTATCCTTTGGTGATGAACTTTCTGTTAAAAACTACACACTTAGTGCTTACTGTTGAGTGTGTGGGTGTTCATTGTTTGTACCTTGCGCTTTCCTGGGTTCTATTCTCCCTTCTCTATTTGAAAGGCTTGTTTAAAGAGCCAGGTTTTTAGATTTTTTCCTAAATGTTTTGTTTTCTCTTTGTAGTCTTAACTCCAAGGGCATGGAGTTCCATAGTAAGGGTCCTGCCAGGGATAGTGCCCTTTCTCTTACTTGGGTTAGTCTTGCTGTTTTGACTGATGGAATAGTTAGGAGTGCTTTGTTGGCTGATCTTAGGTTTCTGTTGGGGATGTGTACACGAAGGGCTGTGTTCAGCCAGTCTGAGTTTTCGTTGTGTATTAATTTGTGTATGGTGCATAGTGTTTTGTACTGTATTCTTTGTTCAATGGGAAGCCAATGTAACTCAGCCAGGGTTTCTGTGATGTGTTCTTTTTTACTTTTGCCAGATACAGTTAGAGGTTTTTTTTTTTTAGGACTTCCTCCGGTCTCCGTGCTCGGCGCGCCATTCTGACATTGTTCCCGCTCCCATTGGGGTTAGGGGAACTGGGCAGCCTGGCGGGTTGAGCAGCCCCGGTGGTCTAGGCCCCGCAGTTAGGCTTTTTGCCTGCGTGCTGCGTAGTAGGCCGCGGTGGAGTTTTCGTGCGCTTCTGTGCGTGCTTTATTGCCCTCTACAGGGCGACGATGTACGCGGTGTGTGGGCTCTGCACATGAGAGTGCCCTTGCACGCACAAGTTTTTATCATGATCATACGCTTAAGCCTTCAATGCACTAGTTATGCGTGTGGTTTGGTGGCGCTTACCTTTGCGGTGCCTAACGTTTGTGCGCATAAATTTTTGAGCAGAAGCCGTTTGGACGCACATTCAGGCTCCGGTGAACAAGAAGCCTAAGCGCCTTTCTCTTTGTGTTGCCTGTCATATTCGGACTTCTCAGCCTGACCTGACCTCTAACGTGTGTCAGCGCTGTTTAGATGCTCTGGGAGAGTTGTCTTCCTCGGATTTCGCTAAGCCTGGATCCTCCCATCCAGATGATGGTCTGGTTTTGGCACTGTCTGTTGGTACACCAGACCTTGGTACTCCCTTTGAACTCCCACTGGCAATGGCAGTTCAATGGGTCCCGCTCCAGTTCCTTCTGGGTTTGGACTGGACCCGGCTGCTTTTTCCTGGGTGGAGTTTTTTCAAGGTTTGCAAGCTTTTCTTCAGGCACAGTCCTTAGCTTCACACAATCCTGTCAGGTCGGACCCTCAGCTGGTGGCCCTTCCCTCTTCCAGTCCTATGCTTAAGCACCAGGCTCACCTCAGCTCCCTGCGGGTGTTCCCAACAGGAATACGGATGGCACTGATGATGAGGCAGATCCCGATTCCCTTGAAGATGGGGAAATTCCTCCGGGGCTGGAACCATATCGAACCATGTTACCGTTCATTCATAGAGATGAACTGCCAGGCCTGATTTCCCAGACTTTGAAGATGCTGGGTGTTCCTGGTACAGATTCCTTGTTGGAGCTGAAGAAGAATCCCATTTTGGTTTCCTTGCATAAAGCCTCTTGCTTTTCCCCTGTTATGGATGCCATTCAGGAACTGATTGATCTTGAATGGGATTCCCTAGAGGCAAATTTCAAAGGGGGTAGGATGTTGGAAGTCCTGTACCCCATGGATCCTGCTGTGAAAGAGTGTTTGCATTTTCCCAAAGTGGATATGCTGGTCTGTGTCGTCTCTAAGCGGATGACTATCCCTGTACAGGGAGGAGCGGCCTTGAAGGCATGATAGCATGATAGGAGGATTGAGGCTATCCTTAAGCAAGCCTTTGAGGCAGTGGCAATTTCTTTACAGATTGCTTCCTGTTGCGACCTCATGGCACGATCTTGTCTGCTTCTCTCTCAGGAAGTTGATGATGCTGGAGGGAATTCCAGAGCGGTTATGGAACCAATTGCTGCCTTTTCAGTGGAGGCAGGCCACAATTTGGTCTGTACTTTGACCAGAAGAGTGGCTTCAGTGGTAGAGGTCAGGCATCAATTATGGTTGTGAACTTGATCGGCTGATACAGCCTCCAGAGCTAATCTTACGAAAATGCCTTTTAAAGGTTCACTCTTGTTTGGGAGCGAGTTGGAGGAACTGGCCAGTAAGTGAATCGCAGTCCATCAGTTACCTTTGGTGTGAGGGGTCGTCTCAGGGGTTCCAAGTGGTTTCGTTCCTACAGAGGGTCAACCTTTCAGAGAACTTGGCCTTTCGGTAGGTCTCATTCCTTTTGTCCCAGACAGCCCAAAAGAGGAGCAGGATCGGGCCTATTTTCTTATTCCCATCCATTTGGAACACCAACATTTTCTATGCTTTGCAGTGTTGGGATGCCATTATCAGTTCTGGGTGCTGCCCTTTAGTCTAGTCATCGCCCCCAGAACATTTTCTAAGGTTATGGTGGTAGTAATGGCGGCGTTGAGAAGAGAAGAGATCCTGGTGCACCCATACTTGGACGACTGGCTGATTCAAGCCAAGTCTCAGGAAGAGAGCCGCCTGGTGATGCACAAAGTAATCTCCTTTTTGCAGGAGCTTGGTTGGATGGTGAACCTGGCCAAGAGGAGTCTTCAGCCATCTCAGCCATTGGAGTATCTGGGGATTCGGTTCAACATGGGGCAGGACAAAGTTTTCCTGCTGGAAGTTTGGATTCAGAAATTGATGTCTCAGGTGCATCAATTGGTGAACACTATTCGTTTGACAGTGTTGTCCTATCTACTGGTGCTCGGCTTGATGGCGGCAACCCTGGAAGTGGTGCCACGGACCAGGGTGTATACGCATCCTCTTTGGCGCTCCCTACTGTCTTGTTGGAACCCGCAGTCTCAGGACTATTCAGGTCGACTCCATTTGTGATGGCAATCTGCTCTTGCCTCCAGTGGTGGTTGCAGAAGGCTCATCTGAGAAAGGGAGTTTACTTATCCTCCCTGACCTGGTTGGTACTTACGCCACATGCAAGTCTTCAGGGTTGGGGGGCTCTCTGTCAGGAGCTGACGGCCCAAGGATGTTGGAATGCCGAAGAGTCCCTCTGGAAGATCAATCGCCTGAAAGCCCAAGCAGTCCGGTTGGCATATTTGCAGTTCAGCCACAGGTTGCAGGGTCAAGAATTCCATGTGATGTCGGATAATGCGACGATGATGGCCTACATCAATCACCAGGGAGGAACCAAGAGCCAGCAAATGTCGCAGGAAATAGACCAACTTGTGGAATGGGCGGAAGGACATCTACAGATGATCTCGGCCTCTCACATTGCAGGAAAAGACAACGTAAGAGCAGACTTCTCAGCAGAGAGAATCTGGACCCAGGAGAATGGGTGTTGTCACCTGAGGCATTTCAGCTGATAGTCTATCGCTGGGGCCTTCCGTTCCTAGACTTACTGGTTACTTCTTGCAATGCGAAGGTTCCTTGATTCTTCAGTCGCAGGAGAGATCCATGGTCCCTGGGCATAGATGCTCTCGTATAGGTCTGGCCAGAAGACCAGTTGCTATATGCCTTTCCTCCATGGCCCTTGTTGGGTGGGATAATTTGCAAGATTAAAGGCCACAGGGGGCTAGTACTCCTGGTGGCACTGGACTGGCCCAGACATCCATGGTATGCAGATCTGCGAAGGCTCCTGGTGGAGTCCCCTCTTTGTCTTCCATCGCACATGTAACTGTTGCAGCAGGGACCGGTTCTCCATGAGGATCTGAATCGGTTCTGTCTTATGGTCTGGCCCTTGAGAGGGCTCGCCTGTCAAAGTGTGGATATTCTTCTGTGGTGGTTGCCACCTTACTCCACACTCAAAAGTTCTCCACTTCCTTAGGGCTCATTCCACGAGGGCTCAGGCAGTGTCATGGGTGGAAGTTAGATTGTTGTCTGCTATTGATATCTGCCAAGCTGTGACGTGGTCATCCTTACATACTTTTTCCAGTTTTTATCATCTGTAAGTGCAGGCCCAGGAGGAGGATGCAGCCTTTGCATGTGTGTTGTTGACTGGACTGTGGGCAGCCTCCCATCCTGTTTGGGAATAGCTCTGGTACATCTCACTGGTCCTGAGTCCATCTGTTTTCACACTAGGAAATGGAGAAATTACTTACCTGATAATTTCATTTTCCTTAGTGTAGACAGATGGACTCAGCTTCCCACCCTCGGCTACCAAATGACTGTGTCAATAATCCTCCTGTGGGGCTACGGGTTCCCAGGGATTACTGGAAAGTGCTCATCCAGTCCCTAGATTGGGGTACCTATGTTCTAACTTGAGTTCACTGTTTATTGATGGTTGAGTACAGTTATAATTGACTATTTTTAATCAAGTTTTTTGCTAGTTTGTCCACAGTTGCTTTTGAAGAGAAGACTGGCAGGCTGGAGTCACTGCAGGGTTATATATACTGTAACATCAGCTTGCTCCGTCTCTATCTGTTGGCAGGGGAGCATAACCCACTGGTCCTGAGTCCATCTATCTACACTATGGAAAACAAAATTATCAGGTAAGTAATTTCTCCAATTGTGCATGCGTGCTCCTAATTTAAAACGGTTACGCAAGAAAACGTAGTTTGCATATCTTCCTTAGCCTTTGTTGGCTTTAACTTGTGCACATAAGCACATTTTAAAACATGCGTGCATGAAGGACAAACCCAGTTTGCCCAGCCTAACTCTACGCCATGCAGCCCTCTCCGATTCTTCAGCCTGCACTCCCCCCCGTTTACCCAGACCCCTCATCCTGTCGTTCTAGGCCTAAAAATACCTCATCAAGGGCAGAAGTAAATATATGCAACTAACAACCTGTTGCGCACTGCGGCTGCTGAATTTAAAATACGGATTTACACGTGGAACTGTTGGGCCTGCCCTGGAATGCCCTAACTCTGCCCCTTTCCCCCACGTGTTTGGTTGCTTGCGCACGCGCATATTCGCACATAATCAGGCCATTTTAAAATACGAGTTCCTTGCACTCGGCCCAGATCCTCGCGTATATGGATCTTTTAATGCAAGCATCTCTTAAAATTCACCCCTAAATAAGGAATGGTTTCTGATATAAACTGTGCTCTCCCTCCTGCAGCTCCCCACTTCCATCATGGCCCGTTCCTAAGTGCCTTCCCTCCTGCCCTGCTTCTCTTCATCTACCAAACCCATCCTGAGTGCTTCCTCTCCTGCGCACTTTCCTTCATGGCCTCTGAGGGTTGCACTCCCCTGCGCCTTTTATGGTTCCTTCTCAATTGCCTTTTCCCCTTTCCCTCCCCCATGACCCCTACCTAAGGGGCCGAGGCAAACAAAAGCGTGGAAAGCGGGCTCTGAAAAGTCAACACCCACTTTCTTAACGTGCGCATGGCACCCGCAAGATTGGAATCGCCCTAAACTAACCTCATAAGAACATAAGAACATAAGAAATTGCCATGCTGGGTCAGACCAAGGGTCCATCAAGCCCAGCATCCTGTTTCCAACAGAGGCCAAAACCAGGCCACAAGAACCTGGCAATTACCCAAACACTAAGAAGATCCCATGCTACTGATGCAATTAATAGCAGTGGCTATTCCCTAAGTAAACTTGATTAATAGCCATTAATGGACTTCTCCTCCAAGAACTTAACCAAACCTTTTTTTAACCCAGCCACACTAACTGCACTAACCACATCCTCTGGCAACAAATTCCAGAGCTTTTTTGTGCATTGAGTGAAAAAGAATTTTCTCCGATTAGTCTTCAATGTGCTACTTGCTAACTTCATGGAATGCCCCCTAGTCCTTCTATTATTTGAAAGTGAAAATAACCGAGTCACATCTACTCGTTCAAGACCTCTCATGATCTTAAAGACCTCTATCATATCCCCCCTCAGCCGTCTCTTCTCCAAGCTGAACAGCCTAATCTCTTCAGCCTATCCTCATAGGGAAGCTGCTCCATCCCCTTTATCATTTTGGTTGCCCTTCTCTGTACCTTCTCCATTGCAACTATATCTTTTTTGAGATGCGGCGACCAGAATTGTACACAGTATTCAAGGTGTGGTCTCACCATGGAGCGATATAGAGGCATTATGACATTTTCCGTTCTATTAACCATTCCCTTCCTAATAATTCCTAACATTCTGTTTGCTTTTTTGACTGCTGCAGCACACTGAGCCGACGATTTTAAAGTATTATCCACTATGATGCCTAGATCTTTTTCCTGGGTGGTAGCTCCTAATATGGAACCTAACATCGTGTAACTACAGCAAGGGTTATTTCTCCCTATATGCAACACCTTGCACTTATCCACATTAAATTTCATCTGCCATTTGGATGCCCAATCTTCAAGTCTTGCAAGGTCCTCCTGCAATGTATCACAGTCTGCTTGTGATTTAACTACTCTAAATAATTTTGTATCATCTGCAAATTTGATAACCTCACTCGTCGTATTCCTTTCCAGATCATTTATATATATATTGAAAAGCACCGGTCCAAGTACAGATCCCTGAGGCTTTCCACTGTTTACCCTTTTCCACTGAGAAAATTGACCATTTAATCCTACTCTCTGTTTCCTGTCTTTTAACCAGCTTGTAATCCACGAAAGGACATCACCTCCTATCCCATGACTTTTTAGTTTACGTAGAAGCCTCTCATGAGGGACTTTGTCAAACGCCTTCTGAAAATCCAAATACACTACATCTACCGGTTCACCTTTATCCACATGTTTATTAACCTCCCTTCCCCTTCTCCTCCCGCCCCCTAGTCCTAACCTAGACCTCCCACCGACATTTGTCCTACCTTTTGCTTCTTCCTCCGTGCAGGCGCAGGTTGTGCGCACCGGCAGCCTGTCAGCACGCGATCCCCCAGCACAGCGGCAAATGGCCGCTGTGCCAGAAGCCTCTGACTCCGCCCCGTCCCCCAGACCGCCTCACCCCCCCCCCCTCCCCGCCCCTTTCCTGAAGCCCCAGGACTTACTCTTATGGCCAGGCCTTTTTAAAATAGGCCCGGCGCGTGTAGGCCTTTTAAAATCCGGGCCTGAGTTTTGTGTGTGTTGCAGCCTTTCTCCAGTTTCTCCCCACATGCTGCTTGCAGTGTCTGCTCCAGAGTCACCCCACTTTTGTTCTCTGCAGGCTTTCTGAGGAAGGGGAGTGGCTGTACACAGTGAGGTCCTGAAATTTCTAGTGTTTCCCCTGAGACCCTGCAACTGATGTGATTTCCCTGAGTCTCAGGGTGAAATCCTGAGAGTTCCCGGTATGCTCATGCCTCAGTACACGGGCCACATCTGCTCTGTAAACACCTGTGGGAACTGAATAGAGGTAAAAAAAAATAATAAACTGAGTGCTTAGGAGGCAGTAACCTGACATCCTTCAGTACTTTGAGAAAAGAGGCAAAGGGGAGAGGTAATAAGAAAACAAAGAGTGACTGGATAAGGGAAGCATGACCTAGCAATATTTCAGGCCATGAAGTAGCAGGGTTGTAACCAGAAGGCTACAGCTCTCCAGAAACCAGCAGGTTGGTGGTGGCTGGCAGGGCTCATTTTCCAAAATAAAAGGGTCTGAGTTGGGAGGTAATGGAATAGCAGGGGGGCGGTGGACGGGGAGAAGAGGGTTTTACGGTGCCTGCACTGTGCTGGCTGACCTTCTCCCTTCCCCACGTAGACCTTGTGTCACCTCCCTCCCCTACCACTGTCTGTTTTTCTCTCACCCCAGCCTGTCCCCTTCTGTCTTTTCCCCTCCCCTCCCCCAAGCCCGTTCCCACCACATTCCCCCTCCACTCTGGCTCACCTTATTGCCGATGCTGCTGCAGCCACTTCCCCTGCTCTTTTCCTCTCCCTCCATGCCAGTGGGGGTTGGGGGGAGGGGGAGGTGGTAGGCATTGGCTCCCCATGCCATGCTGGTCTGCTTTTCCGCCCTTCACACATGCAGCAGGGGGACTGTCCAATCTCCTCAAGCTGCGATTATCCAATCTTCCTTTTCCATCTGTGCACTGAGAAGGGGAAAGGGGGGGGTTGCCAGCCTCCAAGGCCTGCGCTTCTTTTACCCCACGTAGGGGAGGTGCCAGGTCCCCGGATTGCTAGTGACCCAGTGTTGTCTTCGGGGAATGAAGTGCAGTGCAAACCTGTAAGAGCCTGGGCAGCCGCCGTGATCAGCAGCATTGCTCGTCTTCACCATGGGTTGCATGTGTTTGGCAGGCAGCCAGAGGGCCTACTTTGGTGATCCGGTGAGACTCAGCACAGAATCACTGCTGGTGGCTGGGTACTGTCCAGCAAGACCACGGAGACCTAATAGCCTCACTAGTTTTGGTAGCTGTTTAGATTATTACAAAATTCGATGGCAAGACACGATGGGCAAATAAGCGTTACGGATTTGCATTTATAAGTAGAATCTGAACTGAACCCCCCCCCCCCCCCCCCCCCCGCATTTTCATTTTATTCAAACAAAATGTTCGGCATCTCTGAAAAACCCTAAACTTTTTTGTTGTTGTTGTTGTTTGGCAACCTATCATCACCACCACCACCGGGGCCCTCCCGTGGTCTTATTTATTTAATGAGTTTTATATACCGCCATTCTTATATCATCTTCTCATCTTTTCTGAAGCTCTCTGAGGCTGGAAGGGACAGGAACCATCCCCAATCTAAAATGTATTTATTTGTTTAAGAAACTTATCTCCCAGCTCTAGGCAGGAACCAGGTAAATATTCATAAAATGATTATAGATGTACCTACATGCATACAAACAAAAAAGCACAGCAAAAGGCAGAAGCCCTGCAATTCGAGAATGGAGTTACCCTCATGCCCAGGACTGAAGGCAGTCGTAGTCCCTGCTACTTTAACCAGCGATTGCTAGTATGAAGACCTCTGCTAGTCTAAGCTCAGCACAAGTTCTATCACTGTTGCTGTACACTCTCCAGCCTAATTAAATCTCTCATCAATTGTAAACCATAAATACATAAGCTGACCAGAATCTAAGTATGTCAGCAAATCATCCCTGCTGGTTGCCGAATACTGATGAAACATTTATTTTATTGCTTTTAAGCCATATAACTTCATGGCCATAAAACATCTTGTGCTGGCCAGCCCTGAGGCCTGTATTATTTTTTTAACTGGACTTTGCGGACAGGGGCAACTGGGAATTGCTCCCCTTCCTTTCAGTCTCAGACAGCCCCAGAAATGGTGAGGGACCAGCAGGAGACCTTGGGGAAAGTCGCAGGAGAGCCTCAGGGAAGCATTTCATTTTTTTTCCCCCTTTGTTCTGGACTTTAAAAAAAAAAAGTGATGTTTATTTCAGTTTGGTAAAGAACCAAGCCAAAATAAAGATTAAATGATCTGAATCCCGAAAAAATGTCCTTGAAACGAAAATGTGTTCCCTGTATATCCCTAATAGCTCTTGGATTATGTATGTAACATAGTAACATAGTAATGATGGCAGAAAAGGACAAAATGGTGCATCCAGTGTGCCCAGCAAGCTTCTAATAGTAGTTTCTGCCATTCCATTAAGGCTACCCTCTTGTTTCTTTTAAGGGTAGTGTAACCCCCCTAGCTGCAACTGGTGGAAATGGCGACTCTCTTCCGCTATGGTGGTTCGAGTTTCTGAGTGGCTGTGGAGTAGGTCGATGGTACTGGAGTCGAGTTGCAACTAAAGGGGGTTCCACACACTGCCCTCTTCCCGACTGGGTAATTTAAAAGAAATGGGAAATCCCACCCAGCCAATGGAGCTCCCAAAGGTTGGGAAGGGAAGCAGGGAGCAAGAAAATATTATGTAGGAAAGAATCGTTTAAAATGAAAAAAAAAGCTTTATTGTGGTAACAATTATGAAATGCAAATAATAAAAAAAAATGTAACCAGCTGCAATGATGTTAAAACCAGGTCCAACAGATATTGTGTACCCAACAGTAAATCCAATTCACTTTAAATCTTTTGCAGTTGAGATATCTGAACAATTATCAGAACAATCTTTACCAACTAAGTCACTATGGTAATTAGCATTTTCTTCTAAGTCTCCCTCAAAAGAAGCAAGATGCATTCAAAATAGTTATTCAGACAAGTCATAATATTGTCCACTCTTGTTCTTTGTACTGTATTTTCTTAACACCAATGCATTCTCTGAACTTGATGCTTTGGACTGTTTTCTAACTTCCAGTATCTTTGAACATTTTTTCTTATGTAAGTATAATTTTCTTCCAGTAATTCTGTTATGTATTTCTTTTGTTTTTGAGAAAATGTCACTAGTGTCTGGCCAGACCTAGGCTGTTGTGAGATTGTAAACTTAGCTGTAGGATGCAGGGTGCGTTGTCTCTGATGCTCTAAATAGATGCTTGTGGCGCTGATTGAGAGTGAAGCATCCTGGTTTTGTGGCTCTGGTCCTCTTCTCTTTGGTCACCTTCCAGGAACTGCAGGAACAAGGGGTGTCTATTGGCCTGACTTTAAGAAAATCAATAAGAGAAACTAGCTGCCTCTCACCATATATCAACTGGCAATCTAACAATGTGGCCCTATTATGTGTGCAACAGGAACCAACCATGTAGTGAAATTCTAACTAATACAATAAAAGGATAAGTAATTGTCCTTAACTACTGGCCCTTTCTCTTCCTTGAAAGTGAATTTTCTGATTTTCACAATCTCTTCCACTCTTTGACTTGCTTGGGCTTTAACAATGATAGATTTTCTCTCTCTGTTCCCACTATTTCTGTCTAAAAAAAACAGGGTTTTCTCCTTTTTCCCTGATTCCCAGGCAGAGCTCCAGCTGTAAGCTCCTGCCTCAGCACAAGACCAGTCTCTTTCTGCATGTGGCTTTTTTCCACAAGGAGGATTATTGTCCTGGATAAGGTCACAAAACAGAAAGTAGTTCCTCACATAGTGCTAATATATCCTTAAACACTTCTTACTGGTCTCTTTTATAACCTCAAGATGGCAGAAGTCTGACAATTAATATCATCCAGTTAGAAGTTTTGTTAAACACAATACTAAACTTTTATGAAATACAGTCAACTCACAGCTCTTTGATTATTCCACAGCCTTTTTAATAAAAAAAAAAAAAAATCTAATCACGAGGCTCTCTTGCAGCTAAGGTCAGCGTCCATGCAGATTAACCTGTCACAGGGGAACTATTGACACACAGAACCTTATGGTGCCAGCTGAATGGTGCAGCTCCTTGACCTCCCATAGATTTGTATTGGCTCCAACTGCTTCCTGTGAAACACCATCCAACTTTATCTTCTAAATCTTTTTTAAAGCTTCATTTTGAAATAAAAATTATATGAAGGGATTGCTCAATGCTTGCTCACATCTAGGCTGGCACTGGTTTCAATACTCTTGATCTGGGTTTCTCAGAGTGATTTACATTACTGGAGATCTGTGCTGATGTCACTTCCTTTTTCCCTTCCCTGCAGACCCAGCTGATTCAAAAGGTACAACTGCAACTTTCTCAGTGCAATCTCTTTGTGGTGATTTGTTTTATTTTCTGTGAGTCCTGCTTTCTCTGTAATAAACAGGAGCGGAATCCGTTCAGTTCTGATTTCTGACGTGTCTGAAGACTGTTTTTTGCTGTCCTTTCAGAACCATAGAAGGTAATGAGGCATGGATGAGATAAAAACACAGGCTGGCTCTCTTAGCCTGTCTTCCCCTGTTTTTAACCACTGCAGCATTTCTGGAATTTCTTTCAACCAGGCATACAGAATGCAAGTATTTTTTCACTTATTTACAATAGTATCTGCTACTCCATGCAGTTACCACGAAGTAATCAAAACCAAACAACTGTGAAAACCATAAATTACAGCTAGCAACATTTTTCTGGGAGAGAAGCCTTCTCAATAATTCAGACAATGCTTCTTGACGCTCTTTGCTTTGGGACTTGAAGCAGACCTGTGTTTTCCCTTATGTCTGCATATCAGTACCTCAGACCATAAACATCGGCGCTCCGCATTGGTTGTCATCTGAATCCAATTTGCTTCCCTCCCGCCATCAAAGTGGGGATCAGTGTTGTAGTTGTGTCAAAAGCTTCAAGGCTTATTGGTTAAGGGTACTAATCCCCATGCCTTCTGTTAAGGATAGTAACTGCTACTCCATGTAGGTTACCCCCATGCACTTTTTTCTTCATTTCCATCCTCTAGCCTTTGGAGATCAACAGCAGGGCCGGCACGTCCTATTAGGTGAACTAGGCAGTCACCACAGGCGCCAACCCTTAGCGGGCACCAAAGAACAGCCATGTGGGGCTGCAAGTGGAGCCTATCCCACTTGCGGCAAAGGAGTAGAGATTTGGCAGGCCGTGAGCAGTACCCATCCTGCTCACGACGCAAAGAAGCATACACTCGGTGGGTGTGAATGCAGTAGAAGCTGGGGTCGAGACTGGGAGGGCAGCATGAAGGGGGGGGGGGGTGGGAACAAGGCAGAAGGCTCACCTATGGCGCCTAATACCCTTGCACCGACCCTGATTCACAGTGTTTATCCCATGCCCCTTTGAATTCTTTGACTGTTTTTGTCTTCACCACCTCCTCCGGAAGGGCATTCCAGGCATCCACCACCCTCTCTGTGAAGAACTAGTTTCCTGATGTTGGCTCTGAGTTGTTCCCCCCTGGACTTTCATTTTGTGAATCTCTGTGGGGGGGGGGGGGGGTGAGGTTAATTTTATGTGTTTGTCTACTCAGGATAACAGAGAACCAATGAGGAAGAAAACACAAACTGACTTGGATAAAGAATGATATCCTACAAGTAGCCAAGTTTCTGCAGGAGGGATAGTGTGGACAGTGGGCAGACTAGACAGGCCAATTGCTCTTTTTTCTGTTGTCATCTGGCTTGTATGCGAGTATGTCATATTTTCTCTGTCACTTCAGAAGTGGAAGCTCCTTCACCTCAGAATCTTGAGGGAACATTGAGTACAGAAGACCTCAGGAAGGAATGGACATGTAGAATTAATTCCTCTCTTACTCCAGGAGAGCTTTGATTTCTTGGTATAACAGTGCAGAGGAGCTGAGAAATTGATGGCTATGAAGACTGAATTTCACTTTTACCCAAAGACAGTGTGGATTTTAAAGTGCAAAGTTTGGGATCTAACAGTAGAGCAATGCGAATAATGAAATGTAGATGAAGATGGAGACTAGACTGCATTCCCCTCACACAGTCCCACACAGCATTGACTTGATTTCCATTCATTTTTGCTGCAGGCGGCCATGAGCCCCTTCACCTGATAGAGAGATGGTTCACAAGTGCAGGAGAATCTCACTGGTCAGGGCTGATATTTACGCTTCATGTTCTATGGGAATAAAGGCTTTGAGTGGAAGTTGGATTCTCCTTTATTTTATTTATTTATTTATTTAGATTTATATTCCGCTTTTCGCACTTTTTCAGCGCTTCAAAGTGGATTGCATTCAGGTGCTGTAGGTATTTCCCTATCCCCAGAGGGCTTACAATCTAAGTTCATACCTGAGGCAGTGGAGGGTAAAGTGACTTGCCCAAGGTCACAGGGAGCGACACCCCTTGCACCCCATAGAGAGAGAGACTTTCCATCTTCCACTCACTCAGCCCTGCATTTCTCAATAGACACCCATGGTGCCTGTGCCTAGGGCAGCAAACATTTAGGGGCAGCAGGCTGGCTAACATTTGCTGCCTTCCAGCTCTCATTCAGCAGAGAACAGCCCTCTGCTATCCTGTAACAGAGCCTTATAGGAGGTAGGAGGATGAAAGCACCAATAGTGCCTAGAGGCGGCAAAATCCTAACCCCCGTCCCTGCACTCACCCCTCTTTCATTTTTTGATATATAGATTATCACCCCCACTAGGAGGAAAGTCTTCAAAATTAGTCAGTTAGTCACTTAAAATAGCATTCAATTAGCCCTGATTTTAGTGATGGACTAATTTCAGTCCTGCTGCTGGTCATTCACTAACTAACATTAATCACCTAGTTATCAAATTTAAAAAAAACCCCATAGATTTTAAAAGACACCAAATAAATACATTTAAAAACCCTAATCACATTTAGCAACCTTTAAATTGAGACATGCTTATTTCTTATTCCTTAATCAATCTTTAAGACTTTATCAACTCAACAAATTAAAATGCAGGCAGAAGCCCAGCAGCGGAATAAGAGCTATCCAGTCTTTTGCACCGAGTGCCATGGGTATGATTATCTACCTGTTGGTGAGAGGTTGTATGTGTGTCTCCAATCTCTGGAAGCCAGAGTGGCAGACCTGGAGGAGCTGAGGCAGACAGAGAAGTATATAGAGGAGACCGTCAGGGACGTAGTTGAGCAGTCCCAACTTCAATCAAGCAGCTCTTGTGCTGCTGTGGAGGAGCAAGGTCACTTGGTGGGAGACCATTGCTTCAGTGTAGCAGGAAGTGATGCTTTATCCTCTCGCACTGAGGATGTGTCTCCAGGGAGTTGTGTCCAGAAGGGTTAGGACAACCATTGTAATGTGTGATTCGATCATTAGGAAAGTAGATAGCTGGGTGACTGGTGGGTATGAATATTGCTTTGTAACTTGACTGCATGGTGCAGAGGTAGCAGGCCTCATGCACCAATTAGATAAGCATTTACAGAGTGCTGGGGAGGATCCAGCTCTGCAAAACAAAGACATATACTGGCTCAACACCGCCTTCCATTTGCAAAGCCCATGAAGAAACACCAGATCCGCCAATAACGGAAACCTACCAATATCCACACCCAAACTTACACACCTCACCTCGACTCGGGAACGAGCACTATCACTTGCCGGCCCCTCTTTACGGAACACCATGCCACAAGAACTAAAGCTAGAACCAAACACTCAAAACTTCAAAAATCTGGCTCTTCAAACAAGGCTTCACATGACCCCCACACACCCCAACAGCCTCGCCCACAAGCCCCCGCACATACACAAAAGCCCTTGCATAAAGTACGTGCTCTCTTCCCTCACCATTATCATTAATATACAACTATCAGAATTACTTTTACTTGTTCCTATTGTGTTAGACTGTTCAATACTCTGTTCAATACTCTGTCTATTGTTGTTTAATGTAACGCCTTACCGGCGACAGTTTTGTTCTATGGAAACCGACCTGATTTGATATGTATATCAAGAAGGTCGGTATATAAAAACCCTAAATAAATAAATAAATAAATAAATAAATAAATAAATAAATAGACTATACCTGTTAGAATTACTCTTACTGTTGTTCCTGTTCACTGCCTACCCTTAATCTCCACCCTTCCTCTATGACCTTACTGTAACTCATCTGCCCTGTAATATGGGTAAAGTTTTAAAAAAAAAATTTCAGATGTAATTTCCTTTCAGTTTCCACTTGTTACACTGTAAACCGATGTGATGTGAAAACGAATGTCAGTATATAAAAGCGATAAATAATAATAATGGTACATATTGGTACAAATGACACAGAAAGGAGCAGAGGGAGGTTCTAGAAGCTAAATTTCGGCTCTTAGGGATTTTAAATCCAGAATCTCCAGGGCTCCATTCTCAGAAATGCCTCCTGTTCCACTTGCAAGATCCCAGAGGCAGGCCAAGCTCCAGAATCTCAATACGTGGTTGAGATGATGGAGCAGGGAAGAGGGTTTTAGGTTTGTGAGGAACTGGGAAACATTCTGGAAAAGGGGGAGCCTATTCTGATGACTGCTGGCACTAACTTTTAAAAAGGAGCTAGAGCAGCTTTTAAACTAGAACACAGGAGAAAGCCGACAGTCGCTCAGCAGCGCATGGTTTGGAGGGAAGTATCTTCAAAGAATATTGGCAAACCAAGTAAGTTACAATGTCCCGAAAGAGATGTGGCTGTAAAAGCTGACCCCCCCCCCCCAGATGTATTTAAATACAGAGAACATAGATAAAATGACTCAAAACTGTCTTTATCATTTGATAATAAGCAGGTTGGGTACATATAAAAATAGAAATACAAATAAAACTATTTTAACATGTCTGTATACAAATGCTAGAAATCTGAAAAATAAGACTGGAGAATTAGAATGTATGGTGCTAAAGGAAGATTTTGGCATGATGTATGATTTTGGCATGATGTATCATATGCAGAACAAGTCCCAACAGTACTGCCATCTGGGTATGGTGGCAGTAACAGTCAGGAGAACCATTTTTCCAGGCAGCATAAAGTGGTTGAAAAGGAGCAGAGTCACCCCACACCCTCAGCCCCTTCTAGCAGTCAGGTGGCAGGCCAGCAGCCCCCTGCCATGTGTCAGAAGCGACAATCCACCATGGAGTAAATGGGGTGGTGTTTGGTAATGCTATCCCGGGGAAGGAAGCAGGCAGCCTCAAAAGTTGTAACCAGGAGCTTCGGGAAAATGATTGCCCTTGATGACCAGCCCTTGCAGGTAGTGGAGAATGTGGGTTTCAAGCATTTGCTGAAGTTCTTAGTTCCAAATTACAAAGTCCCCTCCAGAACCACATTTAGCAGAAAGGTCATCCCCAGCCTGTACAACCAGTGTCGCAGTCGCATCCAAGCACTGCTAGCTAAGGCAGAGGGGAGTGTGCATTTCACCTGCGATATCTGGATTGCCATGAATGCTGTACACTAATCAGAGAAAATTCTTTTTCACTCAATAAAGCTCTGGAATTTGTTGCCAGAGGATGTGGTTAGTGCAGTTAGTGTAGCTGGGTTCAAAAAAGGTTTGGATAAGTTCTTGGAGGAGAAGTCCATTAATGGCTATTAATCAATTATACTTAGGGAATAGCCACTGCTATTAATTGCATCAGTAGCATGGGTTCTTCTTAGTGTTTGGGTAATTACCAGGTTCTTATGGCCTGGTTTTGGCCTCTGTTGGAAACAGGATGCTGGGCTTGATGGACCCTTGGTCTGACCCAGCATGGCAATTTCTTATGTTCTTATGTTCTTAAGATATAGACATAACAGGCATTTTGGAGACCTAGTGGAAGAAGGATAACCAGTGGGCCATTGTGATAACAGGATACAAATTATACTGACATGGCAGGGCAGATAAAATTGGTGGAAGGGTGGCACTATGTGTTAAAGATGGCATAGAGTCAAGCAGGAGACACAATTTTGCAGAAAACAAACTGCACTCTGGTATCCTTATGGATAGAATTTCCAAGGGTAAAAGGGAAAAGTATAGTAATGGGGATATATTACTGCCCTTCTGGTGAGGATGAGGAAATAGACTGCAAAATGCTAACAGAGATTAGACTGGCAAGTAAAATGGGTAGGATAACACAATCGTAATGGGAGATTTCAATTTCCCGAGTACTGATTAGGTAAATGTCACATTAGGACATGAAAGGTTGTTAATGATCCTAGATGCCATCAATGACTGCTTCATGCAGCAGCTGGACATTGAAATGTCGAGAGGGGGAAACTACATTAGATCTAGTTATCAATAGAATGCAGGACCTGATGCAAGAGATAAAGGTGGTGGATCTGCTTGGTAACAATGATCATAATGTAATTAAATTTGACATAATCACTGGAGGGCGAATACTAAGGATAACTACTGCAGTAGCATTTAGCTATAAGAAGGGAGCTTATGATAAAATGAGGAAAACTTGTTGCAAAAAACTGAAAGGTGCAATCTACAAGGTTAAAAACTTGCAGGAGGCATGGGTGCTGTTTAAAATGACAATCCTTGAGGCCCAGACAAAATGTATTCATTCCGTGCATTTAAAAAGGTTGAAAGAAAACCAAACAACTGCTGACATGCTTTAATAGTGAGGTAAAAGAGGCAATTAAAGTCAAAAGGCAATCACTGGAAAAGCACACTCCAATGAGGAAAATAGGGAAGAGCATAAATACTGGCAAGTCAGATGCAAAAAAAATATAATTAAGGAGGCTAAGAGAGAATTTGAAAAGAAGCTTGCCATAGAGGTAAAAACAAGTAACAATTTTCAAGCACATTTAAAGTGAAAATCCTTTGAGGGAGTCATTTGGGCCACTAGATGACTTAGGGGTAAAAGAGGTGGTCAAGGAGGACAAGGAAATAAAAAAACTAAATTAATTCTTTTCCACTGTCTTTACTGAGGAGGATTTCTGGAGTCATGCCCACATCAGAAACATTTTTTAATGGTGATTATGCTGCGCGACTAGATGCAATCACTGTGAAACTGGAGGATGTAATAACTTAGATTGACAGACTAAAGAATACCAAATCACTGGGACCAGATGGTATTCACACCAGAGTTCTGAAGAAACTCAAAAATGAAATTGCAGACCTGTTTCTAGAGATTTGCAATCTATCATTTAAAACAGACTGGAGGGTGGCCAATGCGACATCAATTTTTAAAAAGGGCTTCAGGGGTGTTCCAGGAAACTATAGGCTGGTGAGTCTGATGCCTGTGCTGGGCATAATGGTTGAAACTATTCTTAAATACAAAATTGCTGACCACATAAATAGAAATGGTTTAATGGGGGAGAGTCAACATAAGCTTTGCAAAATGAAGTTTTTGCCTTACCAATTTATTAGATTATTTTGAGGATGTAAATAAGCACGTGGACAAGGGTGAGCCATTGATAGAGTGTATTTGGATTTTCAGAAGGCATTTGACAAAGTCCTGAGGAAATTGAAAGGACATGGGATCGGAGGCAGTGCCCTACTGTGGACTGATAACTGGATAAAAGACAGAAAACAGAGTGTAGGACTAAATGGTCAGTTTTCTGAATACAGAAAGAGATCTGACTGCATCGGGACCTGTGCTATTTAGCATATTTACAAATGATCCCGAGACTGGAATGATGAGTGAAGTGACAAAATTTGCAAAGGACATGAAATTGTTTCACGTCATTAAAATGGCAGCAGATAGTGAAAAACTGAAGAAGGACCATGAGAGACTAGGAGACTGGGCTTCTAAGTGGCAGATGCAATTTTATGTGGACAAGTGCAGAGTAGAACACATACGGAAAAATGATGCCTTCTACAGGCACACGATACTGGGTTCTGTGTTAGGTGTCATCACCAAGGAACAGAATCTTGGAATCCTTGAGGACAATACCTTGAAATCTTCAGCTTAGTGTGTGGCGGTGGTCAAAAAGGCAAATAGAATGTTAGGAATTATTTGGAAAGCAATAGAGACAAAAACTAAGAATATCATAATACTTTGATTAGATCTGTCACACCTTTTGTCTGTAGTTCTAGTTGCCCCAACTAAAAAAAAAAAAAAAAAAATAGAAAAGGTACAGTGAAGGGTGACGAAATGACAAAGGGGATGGAAAAGCTCCCTTATGAAGAAAGGCTAAACAGATTAGATCTCTTTATCTTGTAAAAAAGAGAAGATTTGGTGGGGAAATGATTGAGATTTATAAAATCATGAGTGGGGTGGAACAGGTAAATTGGGAACAGTTATTTACCCTTTCAAACAACACTAGGATTAGGGGGCATTCCATAAAACCAGCAAATGCAATAGACTCAGCACACAATCAAGCTATGAAATCTGTGGTTAAGGCAACTAACATACCCCATCATTCATCAAAAAAAGTTAATAACATGCATTATCAAAAAGAGGCATGCTTATGGAAAGTGAGAGAGAGAGAGAGAGAGAAGGAGGGCCACCTGATGGGTCGAGGTGAGGTGTTAGCGGTGGTTTAGGGTTTAGGGGCCTGTTTCGCATGTGGAGTGAGATGTACAAACAGCACAGTACACCTTAAACCACTGCTAACACCTCACCTCGACCTATCAGGTGGCCTTCCTATAGAGATATAAATAGGTGCACACAGTGAGGCTCTCTCTCTCCAAAAATTTATTGTGAATTGCGTTATGGCCATTTCGGACATATCACACAGCTTAACGTCAGGGAAAAAGCTGTAGTTATTTCTGGCATTAAAATCGTGCAATAGCATGCACGGCGCGATATGGCCCCTAATTTAACTAAAACCCGCCCAAACTCCTCCCCTGATCCTGCCCCCCTCAAAAATGGGCATTTGCGCCATGCGCTACTATACTTTTCGCATGTGTTATGGCATTAATGCCATATCATATTTTGATAAATGATCCTAATAGTGAGGTTCTAAAGAGGATTGGACAGGTTCCTGAAGGAAAAGTCCATAAGCAGTTATTAGCCAAATAGATTTGGGAAAGCCAGCACTTATCCCTGGGAGTGAAATACAAGAAATATATCAACTATTGGGAATCTGCTGGGTACTTGTGACCTGGTCTGGCCACTGTTGAAGACAGAATACTAGGCTCGATGGATTTTGGTCTCACCCATCTTGGCACTTCGTATGTTCATATGAAAGGTACTCTACATTACACCAGAAGATTAAACATTGTGAGTAATCTTGTATCTTGTGAAGCCCAAGCATAATTAGAGTTACAGTGAGTGGGAGGAATCTGATGAGCTTTAGCTAATGCATTATCTATGAAAATGGATGCCATTTTACCCCTTTATTCCATTAGATATTTCCCCTGAGAACTGGCTCCTTTCAAGCCCGTCTTTTTGTTCTTCAAAAGGTAAAAACTGAGATAAAGTCTTAAATTTTGTGGATCTCTGGCCGAAGCAGTCTGACTCACTGAGAATAAAATTCCTGAGATCCTTTCTCAGGTCACAAAGGTCCAACTAGGAACCACAGAGATCCATTCAGCAATCCAGGGTAGAGGAATGGCAGCGATCACTGTGCCTAGTAGGGATGTGCAGAGCAAAATTTTATGTTCATATTTTTTATGTCCGAAAGGGGGTCCCACTTGCGGCCAATATGGACATAAAAAAAATCCAATGAGTTGGGTATATGTACATATGTGCAAAAAAAAAATTAAACCCCCTCACCCTCCTTAATCCCCCCCCCAGACTTACCACAACTCCCTGGTGATCGAGCGAGGAGTGAGGACGTCATTTCTGCAATCCTTGGCGAGAAGCATGTGACGTCGGTGGCACGTCGAATGACGCGGCGTCACGTGATTCCCGGCTCGTTCGCGCCGGACGGCTCGTTCGGCCCAAAAAGAACTTTTGGCCAGCTTGGGGGGGCCTCCTGACCCCCCCAAGCTGGCCAAAAGTTCTTTTTGGGCCGAACGAGCCGTCTGGCGCGAACGAGCCGGGAATCACGTGGCGCCGCGTCACTCAGACGTGACGTCACGTGATTCCCGGCAAGTTCGCGCCGGACGGCTCGTTCGGCCCAAAAAGAACTTTTGGCCAGCTTGAGGGGGTCAGGAGGCCCCCCCAAGCTGGCCAAAAGTTCTTTTTGGGCCGAACGAGCCGTCCGGCGCGAACTTGCCGGGAATCACGTGACGTCGCGTCTGAG
This sequence comes from Rhinatrema bivittatum, assembly GCF_901001135.1. Classification (NCBI taxonomy): domain Eukaryota; kingdom Metazoa; phylum Chordata; class Amphibia; order Gymnophiona; family Rhinatrematidae; genus Rhinatrema; species Rhinatrema bivittatum. Next base: position 39,753,274 of record NC_042622.1, on the reverse strand, counting down.
TGACGCGGCGCCACGTGATTCCCGGCTCGTTCGCGCCGGACGGCTCGTTCGGCCCAAAAAGAACTTTTGGCCAGCTTGGGGGGGTCAGGAGGCCCCCCCAAGCTGGCCAAAAGTTCTTTTTGGGCCGAACGAGCCGTCCGGCGCGAACGAGCCGGGAATCACGTGACGCCGGCGTCACTCGACGTGCCGCCGACGTCACATGCTTCTCGCCAAGGATTGCAGAAATGGCGTCCTCACTCCTCGCTCCATCACCAGGGAGTTGTGGTAAGTCGGGGGGGGGGATTAAGGAGGGTGAGGGGGTTTATATTTTTATTTTGGCTCAACAATCGCGATTTCCCACATATCGAACATATCTATGTTCGATATGTGGGAAATCCGATCGTTTATGTCGAATCAATTTTTTAAGTAAAAAAAAAATATGAGTTGCGTTTTACTAATGCGGTCAATCCGAATGCACACCCCTAGTGCCTAGCTGGAAAGCTAGTAGAGTTTGCAGAGTACACCATGGATCTGATGAATTTCGGCATTGCCCTCTGTCTATACCTTGTCTGTAGTGGATATCTAGAACTTTTGAGGTTGATCAGGTCCAGATCAGTGGGAAACTGAGAAAGCTGAAGCATCAGACTTCAGCTTAATTCAGGAGCCTCCAGCTTCCGTGTACATTATATGAAATGTGGATTTGAAGCATATTCATGCCTTTGGTAGGATGAACCAACAACCTTAAATGCTCATTCATGGAGAATGGCCATAGCCCTGGTGGTGGTGATGGTGATGACGGTGGGGCTCTGGATGCCTGTGCCCCCTATTTGGCACAGATCACCTCACCTAGCAACAGGATTATGTCACACCTGCAGAGCCGTAGCTAGCCTATGGCCGATATGGCCTCAGCCATAGGCGCCATCCTCGAGGGGCGCCATCACTTTCAAAATTTGATAGACAATCCGCCAGCCTCCCCTCTACTGATAGAGTTTTGGTGCCTCAAGTGCTCAGCTGCCAGGAGGAAAAGAGCTGCTGTACCAGCTTTCTGGAGTCGGGGGGCGGCCCACAGAGCAACAAAAGCAGCATCCACCTCCCACCCCTGGAAGTCGGGAGGAGCCAGCCCATGAAGTAACACGGGCCTCCTTCACCTCCCCTTCATTTAAGAACAGGGTGGCCTGCAGACCAAAAAAATATATATATGTTCTACCCCTGCAGTCAGACAAAGCATGCCTGCAAAGAGAGAGAGAAAGAAGGAACATTTGTGTGTGTATTTGTGAGAGAGAGAGAGAGCAAAGGACTATGTATGTGTATGTGTGTTTGTGACTGAGCATATGCAACAGAGAGCAAATGAGCATGTGTGTATGTATGGTTGATCATGTGTGTATGAGAGAAAAACAGCACAGAGCATGTGTGTGTATGTGAGCGAGCGAATGAGCATGTGTATGTGTGTGCATGACTGAGCATATGAGAGTGATTGGACATGTGTGTGTAAATTTGAACAAGTATGAGAGAGAGTGGAGCATGTGTGTGTATGATTGAACATGTGAGAAAGCAAACAAGCATTTGTGTGTGTATAATTTGTTGAAACTTTAAAAATCAGTTTCAAGGTGCTTCCCCAAGAACACACACAGAGGTCCAAATTTAGTACAGACAAATTTAAGTTTATTATTTAATATCGAAAGCCAATTATATGAGACCTCTGGAAGACCCAGAGTGAGAGCTTTATGTTTTTAAAGCTCTCCCTGAGTGTCTTAGCGTTTGTCAGAGAGTGCTGACTTTTTATAGGTAAAACATACCATGATCCCTAATAGGACTTCATAGAGAACCAGGTACCACGTGTCCTGTGTCCAAATCAGACAGACTATGTCTAAGATACCCTGGTCCCGCCTCCCATATTGAGATACAATTAGGCCTAGCGGAGACCCACGTGTCTGCTGATTACTTTCGGTAGTTCTTTGTTCTGTCAGTCTTTCCAGTCTCCTGATCAGACTCTTAATCTCATGGGGATCTCCAGTTACACTGGGCTCCTCAAGTCGAGACAGTATTCTGTGAGACCATGTGTTCGTTGTGACCTCATGACCCTCCATCATATCTGAATAGGTCTGAATTCATTCCAGATGTCTCCCAGAAGCCATTCAAGCTCGGGTCAGTCTGAGTTCCTTGTATGCCAGAAGTCTCAGTTAGGCCAGAGACAGCAAAGGATTCTGGATAAGCTGAGTGAACCAAAGTCTGAGCCAAAGTCTTCATGTTAGACTTCCCATATCTCAAATTGTATATGTAAAAGAGGAAACAAGCATGTGTGTGATTGTACATGTGAAAGAGATTGAGCGAGCATGTGTGCGATTGTGTATGTGAGAGAAAGCAAATGAGTGTGTGTATATACAATTGAACATATGAAAGACAGAGCAAAGAGTTTGTATGTGTATTAGCATGTGAGAGAGCACAAGCGAGTGTGTATGTGTGTATGACTGAGCATGTGAGAGGGCGAATGAGCATGTGCATGTATAACTGAGTATGTGAGAGTGAACAAGCGTGTGTGTGTGTGTGTGTGTGTGTGATTGAGCATATGAGAGCAAATAAAAATGTGTTTGTGTATGACTAAGTATGTGAGTGAGAGAGTGAATGAGTATGTGTGTGTTAGAGATAGGGGAGAACGTTTGTGTGCAACAAACAGCTTTCCCCACTACCCCGTTAATCCACGACAATCTTAGAGCATCTGGAAATCAAAGGGTCCCAGGTATGGAAAGTGGGGGAATTATTAATTCCTGTTAGTTATAATTATTGGGTATTATTTAATGTATCTGCTGTTTTTAAATATTTTATTGCCATATGGAAAAGTTTTATATGAGTTTTTAATTATTGGATGCCGTTCTATTTGTCATCTGTTTTGAAAGATTTCTTTTTATTAGTATGGTTTTACTATTATGATTGATGTTTTATATTTCTTTATTTTATTGTTTGATATTTTATGAGGAATAGCGATGTTTCTGTTTTTCACTTGTTGCACTGCATATAGAGTCTGGATTTTTGCAGTTTCCAGTTCAGTATTTGTCTGCACATTTCACTCTATAATTTATAGTCTCTTTATTTTGTATTTAGTGAGGGTCTGTCTATGTTCTATACGTATGACAGAAGTGAGGTATTCTGCTAGTGTGTATTTTCTGTGTAGGGATGTATAGCAGTCTGGCTTGTTTTGTTTTCCTAATAGAAGGTATATTGGTGTTTTAGGACCTGGTGTAATATTTACAGTGTTGCCTTTTCACAAGTAGGACATTTACTGTTTGAGTGCTGGCAGTTAGGGCTGTTTTGATAAGGGAGATTTACAATATTGTAATTGCAATTCAATATATGGCTTTCCCAGGGCCAAAATGCAGACCCAACATGCATTACCATAGGCCTAATACCATATGGGTTCCAAGTGTCTAATTTTTTTGCAGGGTTTCTGGTTGGCACCACAGCAGTAGATGTACATATAATATATATGCTATAAGTGATTTTTTTTAAACTCAGAAAGTCCTTTGTCATGTAAAATCTGTTATTATAAAAGCATAATTTTGAATTGTATATGGGGAGAGTGCAACTGGGGAGGAGATGGGTGCAATGCTATAAGGTTCACCTAGGATGCTTAATACCTATCCACCAGCCCTAGGGAAGAGTGGAAGGTAAGATTGATTGGAAGATGACCATGGAAGATGAGCGAGGGGGGAGGGGAAGAGGAGGATTTGGAGATGAGGGGTTTTCAAGAGCAGAAAAAGGATGCAGCTGTTGAGAGTAAGGACAAGGGGAGCTAGAGATGGTAAAAGGAGCAATAGAGGGGAGATTTGGGGAGGTGTAGGATTGGCACAGAGAACTGGAGGGAGAGAAGGGGGATGAAATCTAGATGAGTGAATAGAGAGGCACAGATAAAGAGAAGGAAGAAAAAGGAGAATAAAAGGGAAAGATCAATATTAGACAGAGGCATAGGGGAAGTACTGAAAAAACAGGAGAGAGATGAAACAGAACATGAACAGGAGACCCTGTAAAGGAGTTAGGAGACCAAGAAGAGGAAAGCAGTATAAAGAGATGAGGACCAAAGTGATTAGAAAAATAAAAGTCTAGACAGCTAGAGTAGAAAAAAGCATTTTCTATTCAGTGTAGTGGATGCACTCTGTCGACTTGGAATGTGCAGCTCATGATAACTTAGGCCTAGATTTACCAATGTCGCAGGGCTCCTTGAATCGTGCGCTAATGGGGAGCGGGCCTGCGAAAGCCGGCAGCGATCGCACCTCTGCGGTGCGATCGCTGCCGGCTTTCGCACCCAATAGTGCCATCATAAAAGGTGGTGCTATTGGGCACGAAATGGGCAGCGAAAAGGCTCCTTACCTTTTCGCCGTCCACGCTGTCTTTGCGGCGTCCGCCCCGACTCCTCCTCTTCCGGGGCAGACGCCGCCCCGACTCCGCCCCTTTTTAGCTTTCGCACGCGAAACGTCCCTTTTCGTGTGCGCTAGCTTTAAAAAATGACCCCCTTACGTTGCACAATACAGGCGGAAATGTATTTCTGTTTCTCTTTCTCTGGTGCTGCATGGCATGCAGAATCTGGTTTCTTGGGGTTTCCACGTCAGTTTTTGAATGTAGGCTTATGGTGCCAGGGTCCCTGTATTGGTTCCGATTGAGTTGGAAGGCCATAGGGGCAGGAGGAAACTGCTGGATCAAAATAAAAATGAAAATGAATGCCCCATACATCAGAGTGTCCTGGCTCGTGGGGTCGAGTCTTATCTTCAGGTTAAGGGCACCCTTTTTTAGTTGGCCATAGGTGCCAAATAGCCTGGCTACGGCTCTGCACACCTGAGTCAGCCTTAAAGGTGCAGCAGTTAGAGGGCCAGGAGGCACTGGAATCACTGCCAGCCCACGATCCCCTGCAACTTTAAAGAGGCTACCGAACAGGGAAACACTGCCCTTGGGCTAGTCCTGTAGAGATCTGAGGCCATCAACGTCTTTCTATGTACGTTTGGCAGGTAATTATCCCCCCTTCTCTCAGCATCTTAAAACATAAGGCTTGGAAGCCTGTTTTCATAATTGCTCTGCAGCAGAGCGATTAACACTGTGCATAAAGTAGTCAGGGCAAGGAGAGAGTGAAAAGACAGGCAATATAGAAATTAAAGGGTTTTGTAGCCATTGCCGTGAGGATCCACATAAAATGGGATAAGGGATGGGGGCAGGGTGGGAGGCTAGCACAGTGCCCCTTCCATGTTAACCTTATTTTGTCCAAAATAGACTACTCAAACTCTTTACTCCTAGGTCTCCCGAAAAACAGCCTTGCCCCCCTTCAACTACTGCAAAACGCAGCTGCACGTATATTAACCGGCTCCCGCAGAAAAGAACACATTACACCTGTCCTCAAACAACTACATTGGCTTCCTATCACTGCCAGAATCCAGTTTAAAACCCTCACCCTCATACACAAAACCGTCCGCAATCCTGACATGCTCTGGTTCTCTGACAGTCTACACATCTGTCTCCCCTCCAGACCCACCAGAACACCCTACACAGCAAATATTCACACTCCATCCCCCAAAATTTACCACCTAACAACCACCAAACAACGTGTGCTTTCCCTAGCTGGACCTTCCCTATGGAACTCTATCCCCACCTATCTACGCCATGAAACCTGCCCCAAAAAATTCAGACAAAACCTCAAGACTTGGCTTTTCGCATGAGCCTACACTTGAACCCCCCGCTTTTCACTCCTTTTCTCCAAACCCCTCCCCTGCCCCTCTCCTCTCCCCCCTTACCCAGAACCTTTTCATTGTAAACAATTTACTTGTATATAATATTTGTATATAATTTTATTGCCTATATATAATCATGTCCTCACGCTTATAATCATATTACTTCGCTTATATTTTTCTTGTACAGTAATTCCCATCATGTTTCCCCCCCTTACCACCTCCCAGTTCTCTTATCAGTTTCATTGTAAAGCCCTGTTGGCCAGTTTATGTTACATGGAAACCGATGTGATGTTTGCTTAACCAACGTCGGTATACAAAAATTTTAAATAAATAAATAATTAAATAAATAAACCTTGGGCCCCCTCAAAAATTCACTTCTGGCTACACCCCCTGGCATGGAGTAGGTGAAATGAAATGAAGTGAAAGTGTTAAATTGCTTTGCTTCCGATTTATGAGCACAGGAAAGTTTTTGTTTTATTGAAGCTAGAAATTCCTCTCTCATACCTTGCAAACTAGCAGATTCAGCAAGGCTTTGCAGCAGTGAAAAAATGACCTGCCCCGTTTCCCATGGAAAATTCTGGAATATCTTCGCTGATAAATCTGGAGCAATTTTTTTTTTTTTTTTGTATTGAAAGAAAACATTGATTAGAATGCTGCAAAGAGTTATACCATGGCCTGCGAATGGGTTCTTAAATCATTAGAGTTTATTGTAGCAGTTGTTAGATACACATATTCGTTTTGGCCTTAATGTACTCTTGAAATAGTCATGGTGTGCTTGCAAAGTAACTTATTTATGTGTATGTGAATTGCATATCCAGCAACATTTGTGAAACGAAGGGTGCCCTTGATAGGAAATTAGCTCCAGGGGCTCCGGATTTCATTAATCCAGCCCCTGTTGCCAAACAGGCTTTGCGTCTTGCAGAAGTTGGCAGTGACCGCTGTGTATTTTGTGCCTGGAAGAATATATTTTGCAGCCGCACATGAATAGCAAACACAGCTGAAGTAAAGATTTGCTTGAAGAAAGAGAAGCCTTTCGTTGCACCGACCTGAGTGGGAGAATCCCCCCCTCCCCATTAAGAGGTCGGCGCGGCCCTCAGATTTCCAGCCACGTTCGCTCCCCATTTCCGAGTCCTCAGCGCCCGGCAATGATGGGGGGCTTTTGCTCCATCTTGGTGGAGCAAAGGAAAAATGTATGATGCCGACTCTGAATCTCCAATCTCATCACCAGCCGATCTGTCTTTCTGGGGCTGAGGAAGAAATTAAATTATTGTAAAATAAATCTGTACACATGATAAAAGAACTCTATTATACGGAGGTGAGGAGAGTAGTAAGGCAGAGTGAGTGCCTGGCACAGAGAGAGATGGAGCTCTGGAGGAGATAAAACGCAGGGGTCTAATGCTGCATGGCGTCTCTCTCATTGTAATCCCCCTAAAGAGGCAATTGTTTACCGGGGACATGAAATTTGGGGAGGAAATAACATTTCAAGGTTAAGAGAAAGAATGGACCCCCATCTAACAGGGATAGTGCTTATATAGCAGGAATTAAAATCCTGTTTTGTCAAGAACAGCGTTAACAGAGAGAGAAAAACAACCGGGAAAGAGAAGAACTGATGGAAAACAGGTGTAGAAGAAAAAAAAAATGCAGAAGAAAACAGGGAGAGAGGAAAGAAAGCACGACGAGGAAGGGAGAACTACGGGCCAGCTGCCTCCTCGGATGAAAACCACAGACAGGGAAGGCGTGAGAGAAGGACGCAGAGAGAGGTGCACGACTCCTGTGCAATCACATAGGAGACACAAATGGGACTGAGCTGATGTACGGCTTTAAAGGCAGCTTCACCAGGATGAAGACAGAATGCTACCCTCCGGAGCCTCTGCCTAGGACAAGGAGATTTTAGCAATAAAGGCCCCACGCCCCATCCCATCACGCTGCCTGGGGGGTTAAAAGGATAGACCCATGCACTCTTACCCCCATCCCCTCAGTTACTGGAAGGCTCCAGTCTGTCACACGTCCCCTCTCAATCCTCCCTCCCATCCCCGCTCTGACCCTGCGGCCTTTCCCATTCTTCTCTCCCTTCCATTCAAGAGAAATAAATTACCGTTCAGTTAATAACTTGAAAATCGATTTAGGAAAACCCTTAAAATGCCGGCTTAATCATCTGCTTGGATGTGATTATTCACCTTTCCAAGCCTATGGTCAAGGCAAGTTACAGTTCAGGGGCAAGGTAGATCCCTGCCCCGGCGGGCTTACAGTCTACGTTGGGACCTGAAGCAAGGGAAAGTGAGGTGCCTTGCCCAAGGTCCCAGCCTTAGTAGGAGAAGCAGGATTTGAACCCCAGCTCATCCTGACTCAAATCGCAAGGCTACTCCTCCACCGAGCACAACTGTTGAGTGATCTGCTGCAACCTTAGCGGATCAGGAGGAGAGGAGCATGAGCAGGAAGAAAAGGAGTGTGTGAGTTAGAAAGACAAGAGGTGAGGGGGGAGTGAGGGAAGTGTATGGGGGGCGGGGGGGGATAAAAGTAGAGAAATGTTTGAGTGATGGAGGGGAGGAGTGTCTGAGGGAAGGGAGGGCTGGGAGAGGGAAAAGGCTATGGGAGTGGCAGAGAGGAGTGCAAGTGAAAGAGGCAAGGAATATGTGAGTGGAGAAGAGTGTGAGCGGGAGGAGGAGGAGGAGGAGAGGAAGAGATAGGTGTGAGAGTCAGGGGGACAGAGGGGTTTGCGAGTGGGAGAAGGAAAAGATTGTGAGGGTAGAGAGAGAGAGAGAGATGTGAGGGAGCAGGAAGAGAGGATTATATTTCTTTGTGAACTGAGAGAAATGCTTCTGTGGAGGAGGAGGGGGGGGGGGGCTCTCAGGGGGTCCTGGGAGCCCCTGCTTCAGTTATTTTATGAAAACAAGGTGGGGTGTGTGTGTGTGTGTCTCACTGACATCCCAGTTTACTAAGCATTTTTCCCGTACACACAGGATGGGTAAAAAATCTTAGCGAATGGCACTCAGTTAGTCCCTTGACAAGCCACCGGTAGCCCATCCCCGGCGAGTGCGCACTCCGGTTACTGTGCACTTATTTTATTTTATTTATAGCTTCTAATATACATTCCTTTACACGTTAGGAAGGGACGAGGGAAAATTGGGCTCCTGAATTCTGAGCAGGGTTAATTCTATTTCAGCAGCGCTGAACCCTGAGGCCCAGACCCCACCCGTTAAGGCTGCGTCACCTCACGCTGCCTAATGGATTCTCTGACACTTATTTATCACAGTTTTATTTTAGAAAAATAATGTTCTTTTTAAATTTAATTTCTTCATCAACCCTTCCGTGCCCTCCCGTTTATTAATTCCAGAATGCGACTTGCCAGCCCTGGATTATAATGCCAGCAGGGGACGACCTTCGCCGAGCCCGGCTCACTGACGAACCGGGCCGCCCCCAGCACCTCTGACCTGCAGCCTCTGTAAAAGCTTTTCAGCCCAACTGCACAAAGAAGCCATCGCTCTATTTAAAGGAACAATGGGGATGAATTTTCCTGCTTCTGACTCTCTTTCTTTCTTGCTTTCAGCACAGAGCTGATAATCATATAAAAATTACTCTGAAAGAAGTCTGTATAAACTCAAAGGAGTGGGGGGAGGCCGAGAGGGACTTTATTGTACTGTTGTGTGTGAGATTGTCTCTGTGTATATGATGGTTTTTTCTGTGCGTCCATGTGCGTGTGTCTGTGTAAGTAATCCTGGGGAGGACAGGGTTCAATACTCATTTACCCAGGTGAAAGGGACCTCTGGAAATTGCTTACTACCCCTTACCCTGGCTAAAAGTACCTGCGGGGGCTCCACAATGCACGGGGCTAGGGGGAGGTGTTTCTGGGCGCACGTTCTGGTGGGGATTAGGAATAGTGCTCTTACACCGCATTTTCAAATGTACGGATGCTACTTCCCAGCCTAATCGCAGGCGCAAAGTCTTGCAAGCCAGCTGTACCCATGGGCAATTCTCAAAGGAACAGTAGAGGCAGATTTTCCCCTTGTAAATCTGGACAAAGTCCGCTGCTTAGGCTTGCCAGTTGGCTCTAGATTTTCAGGGCAGGTTCATCCAGTCTGGTTTTACCCCATTGCATGCTGGGACATATTCTGATTTCCCTATTGCATTGTCTAAGAAAAGCAAGACCATAAGTACCTGCATGCAGGGGAGTAAAACCAGGACTGGATCAACCTGTTCTGAAAACCTGGAGCCAGTAGGCAATCCTTCCGCCAGTGTAGAGTACCTGTGCAAATGGCACCTTAGCGGGCTGTCTTGATAAGGGCCTCCTTTATCTGGAATTGCACGTGTGTGCCCCTGTGCATGGCAAGGCTTCCCAAACCTGCCCTAGGACCCCACAGCCAGCTGGGTTTTTAGAAGACCCATTCCACAACGCACATGCATGAGATAAATCTGCATACACTGGTCTCCAAAGTATGCAAATTCATCTCATGCATATTCATTATGGATATTTTGTCTGTGGACAATTTTGGGAAGCTCTGGTGTATGGGGTGTGTGTGTAAGTGGTTTGAAGCTGTAACTGCATGATATGTGTATCCTTGAATGTTGGTTATTGCATGCATGCCTGTATGTGTATGATATGCATCTGCTCTTGTTGTTGATGTTCTGCATGTGTCTTTGTATGCATTTGCTACATTCACTATTAATTTCACAGTGCATGTTTTTTGTTTTTTTTTTTTTTTAGCTTCGAACATTATCTGTTCTGCTTCATGCATGTGCTGACAGGATATCACGTGGACTTTGAGAGCAAACTAGCACACACACACTGCAGCAGAAGGCTGTGATATGTGCACTGCAAAGACACTTCATTGGCCTGGAGATCTGCAGACTATTCCAGCAATACCAAAGAATTTCAGCGTTATTAGTGCAGTGCAGACTCCTCAAAGCTGTCTGCAATCTGTGCCAGTGCAGTATAGGCAGTGTAATTTCAGTGCTTCCCTGATATGAGTGCCCACATGTTTCTGCATGCAGATTAACGGCCCACTTCCCTAATACATGATCAAAGCATGATCACACAAGTGAGCGAATGAACGGAATAAGTGCACACTGCATAAAAGGGAATAATGATTTCTGCTGCCGCACAAACTCTCTCTAGTTTGCAGGCTGCAGCTACTTTCTTATTCCCAGGAGTGAAGCCTGTAGTTACATAGCGGCATCTTTTCATTTTGTGCCTCTGTGTGCTTGTCAGGGCCAGCTTTCAGATTTTGGCACCCAGAGGCAGCGTGTCACAGCGACACCCCTTTGAAGCTGTGACGGCACACCGCTCTAAAGCAAACAGAAGCAGTCAGCTCTTTGGCATGGATATTTGGCATCTTCAAAATGCAGCACCCTGGGAAGTTGCCTACGTTGCTTATATCTAAATCTGGGCTTCATGTCTGTCAGAGGGAGCATGGGTACTTGGATTTCTGCTTATTTATTTTTTAAGTAATGATGGAGTAACATATAAAAAAAAACAACAACCCAGGGCCATGTTCCCTCCGTGGTGCTGATCTGCGTTCCTTCTGCAATGTGATGGACCCTCCCTTCTGGTCCTCCTCTGATTGAGAGGAGTGCTGTGTTTGGATAAGATTTAACCACTAGCTTTCACATTGCTGTCATTGCTCCATGGAGTAAAATCTGTCTGTCAGTGAGAAAAGCAGCACACACCCAACTTTTGTGCGGTCGCTTCCTGCTATGCAGATCAGGCCTAAAAATAATCAACCAAGTCTTTCTACTCCAGAGGTGGCTGCATGCTTACATCTACTACTGTTTATCATTTCTAAAGCACTTGGGGATCCTGTGTAGAGGAAAGGCTATTTATAAATTGAAATGATTAGTATAATTAGTAATTCATTGTAAACAGGCCTTGGACAGTGGGCAGTTTTTTTATGAATGGCTTTTTGCGCCTTGTGGCATAGCCGAGCAACTTTCTAAGGCTGGAGACTCAGACTCCAGCAAACACTTTCAGCATACATAAGAACATAACATGCCATACTGGGTCAGAACAAGGGTCCATCAAGCCCAGCATCCTGTCTCCAACAGTGGCCAATCCAGGCCTTAAGAACCTGGCAAGTACCCAAAAACGAAGTCTATTCCATGATACCGTTGCTAGTAATAGCAATGGCTATTCTCTAAGTCAACTTAATTAATACAATACTAGTAGATTTCCTAACTTCTAGCAGTGTACTCGCAACACACCTTGTCACAGACAGGATTCAGGAGCTCCTTCACCCGGAGGCTTGGGGCTTCCTGATCCCGGCTGGGCTCTGCCTCTTATCCTGCCCAGCAGGATCTCGCCCATCGAACTCTCTCTCTCTCTATAGGTTTTAAGGTGGACTAGGCCTTTAGCCTGGTCCCGCACAGGTTAAGGAGGAGTAAGTAAGGCCATTCCTTCACACACCTAGACTGCTATTCACAAGGACGCTGTAGTCCAGCTCAGCCCAAATGCCCTTTAATGCAACATGGAGGAGATACAGCTTCTCTACTTTCTCTTTTTCTGCTCTTCCCATTCAGTGCTTCTTCCTATGATTTTCAATTCATTTTTTTTTTTGTTTTCACATTTACTATACTGTTTTTGCAAACTTGCAATCCATTTTCATTGTAAGCGGTGCTGTTTAGCAGGCCTGTAATTGCCAGGATCAAAATAATAGTTATTTTAATATAATGCATGTAAAAGCTTCTTCAGACATTAGTAAATGCTCTCAATAAACCTCTTCCCTTACATATTTCCATGAACTGTGGCCCCTTTAGCCCTGCTCTTCTAGCATCCAATTAGAGCTGAAATCCCAATTTTCTTGTCTACCAATTCTTGGCTTGTTTTGAATTCTCCTTTCCTTGCCATGCTTGCTCACTTTGTCTGTCACTTGCAGCCAGAAACGTGAATGACATTTTTCTCTTAACTGCTTTCACAAAGTCGTGCTATTACCACCTGCCTAATGCAGTGAAAATTCCTCCATTTTTTCTCTTTTCAAGCTCCTAAGCTCTTTATCCATGCTGCAATCATTTCACTCATTTTCTCTTTTCTTGTTTAACTGCACTCCACCCCCTGCACCCAATGCAGAGCCTTACAACTCGGTGATGTGCCCGAGGGGCCTCCCAGGAGCCTCTTGCTTCAGTTGTTTAACAGAACAAAATAAAGACCTTCTCACCAAGGAGAGCAGAATTAGTAAGAGCCCAACGATAAGAAACTGATGGCGCATCACTGCTCAGACTCTCCCCAATCAACTTCATTGTCTCTTCGTAAGATCCTTGCTCGACCCTCTAGGCGCTGGAGATGGGAGTGTGGAGATTGAAACAAGAATTCATATATATCTTGGCCAAAAAGAGTCCTTTCCTAAAACGAATAATGAAAGTGATGATGACAATGAACCAGAAAGAGCTTTACGAGGACTAAAAATCAAAGCGTTCCATCATTCAGCATTACCAGGCGGAAAGTTTTACTGAGTTTGAGCAGGGATGAAAACTCCTTTCAACCTTTTTTTTTTTTAAATTGAATAAAAACTACAAAACAGCTGTTGTCTTTGTTCTTTCACACCTCATACACCATGCAACAGATCACAGCCGGCACTTATTAAGGTATAAAATAAAACCATCTTCCAAGGACAGGAGAAGATGAGATGATGGGTGTAAGAATGGCGTCCCCAGCTCTGCAGCAGCTGAGATGAAGCGATCCATAGATGAGAACTGGCTCAGGCAGGGTGGTTGGCAGAAAGAGCCCATGCCTGGAGTGTCAAGCTGCATTAAATCATTTTCTGAAGCACCTCCAGGAGAAATTGGATGTTGTAGGCCAGGCCGTGACTCTGTGGCTCATGGGAGTGGTTTCAACACCCCCCCCCCCCCTTTGCCATGTTCGCACTATCCAGTGGCGATTACAAGGAGGCCATTGCGTGTGTCACCAGATCACAGTAACTTGCTGCTTGCGAATGTGATCATGCAGACCCATGACTGTTGTGTCTCGTGTTGCATCGTCAGGCAACCAACATGATAGCAAGGCCTCTGATTAGTGGGATAAATATAATCTCAGCAAAGCAGCAAGAGAGCGACCCTTTTTATGGCAGCTAAGACTATAGGCAGTATTGTGTTCCGCGCTCGTGGCCTTCCACGAGCGCGGCCCCCTATCTTGCCCGCGACGGCGACCCGCCACGGGAACTCCAGGGGAGACCCCTGACCCGATGCCCGTCGCTTCAGCGTGGGTCCCTGCTCTGGCCGCCGGGTGGGGAGCCGTCCCTGCTCCTCCCTCGCGGCGTCCTGCAGCATTTCCTCCATGGAGGAAATCCAAGATGGCTGCCGCCATCTTTAGGCGCGAGGCCGCGCCTCCTCATTAGATTTAAAGGGACCTGAACCCTTTAACCAGGTTCAGCTGTTCCCTATAAGCCAGAGCAGAGGAAGTATAAAAGGAGGCTTCCTCTGCTCATTCCTCGACTTGGCAACTTTTGGGTTAGTCAGGTCTGCTTGCTTGGGTGAGTTCTTCTACTTCAGATCCTTGTTCCTGTCTTGTCTTGGTGTTCCTGGTTCCTGACTTCAGATCGGCTAGCGGTGATTCCTGGTGTGTGACTTCGAATCGGCTAGCGGTGATTCCTTTGGACTGGCAAGTGGTGATCCCTCGGTGTGTGACCTTGGACTGGTAAGCGACGACCCTCTGGCACTTGACCTTGGACTTCCTCTTGACCATCGTCTCCAAGGGCCCACCTAAGTTCCAGCGGCCCGGGTCCCTACGGGCTCCTCCCGGGGGTCGGGAGAACCTAGGGATCTTCCTCCTAAGGTATTCCATCCTCCCGTCGGCCCAAGGGTTCACAATCCTGAGTATAACAGGCAGATCTGTGTCTCTCGGAGTATGCCACTGGAGCACCATAATCGGGATACTTATCAAGACACAGCTGATATGAGTGAAAGCTGTAGAAAAAAAAGGAAGAAGGCACTGTAGTACCATGGTCTTCTGCTCTGCTACCGAGTGAGGGTTGCTGTTGGTTTTATTTCACTTCCAGTCCACTTTGGTTTCACGTGTACTGGAAATAGAAGAAAACCAGCGTGCAATGTTCTTTCCCCTGCAGGGTTTGGCTTTAGTCGGCTGAGGATTTTGGGGGCACTGGGGTGGAAGTAAGCCAGAACTGAGTGAACAGATGTCGTTCAATGATTCACAGCTACTGAACTGTAACAGGAACTATGAGAAAAAAAAATAAGAAGAAAAACCACAGAAATTGGTAAGAAAGTGCTTAAATTGTTCTGTCGATTGTTCTGGCATGAAGAATTGAGTGCTGAGGGACCCAAGCAAACAAACTCTTCATGGTTGGATGGACAGGTCAATATTATCCCTTCGAACACAGGACAGTTCCTTCCATTCTTTTCACTCCTCCTATCCCTGCCTTCTTTTAGCTTTCACCCCTCTCTTTTCATCTATCTCGGTTTTCCCTTCATTATTTATTTCTCCTTTTATATAATGTGTTTTTCAGCCTTTACCCCTCATGGCGTTCTTCAACTTCTCCCCATCATCTGACCTTCTTTCTTGCATAAACCTCATTGTTTCACTCCGATTTCCTACCTTCTCTCCTCTCTTTTCCACCTGCCTTCCTGTCTTCCCAAAATTAATACATCAAGTC
Source organism: Rhinatrema bivittatum (assembly GCF_901001135.1). Classification (NCBI taxonomy): domain Eukaryota; kingdom Metazoa; phylum Chordata; class Amphibia; order Gymnophiona; family Rhinatrematidae; genus Rhinatrema; species Rhinatrema bivittatum. Next base: position 39,737,994 of record NC_042622.1, on the reverse strand, counting down.
GGAGATAACATAAATCTACCCATTAACACTTCTCTCTTGCACGTCTAGTCTGGTCACAGAATACAACACATTTCAAAGCCATTTCTGCTGTCTCTCATTTCCCCTGAAGTAAAACAGAGTTTTCAACTTCTCCTTTTTTTTTTTTTGCAATAGGAAAGTCTTTCACGGTTTATGATATCTTGAGAAAATACATTTCTCTGGATTTTTTTTTTTTGGTCTGTATAGTCAAGAATAAAATGTGTGTTCGTTTTCAATTTCTCCACTGTCACGCTGACTACAAATTCTGGCTTCCAATTTAATATAGTGTGTCTGCCAGTTTCTACGTGCAATTTGTGGCTACTTATTCTGCATTTAGTGAGAATCTGTCTGCTCTATATGAATCAAAATTTTAATTGCATTTTCAATAGTACAAGTAAGGAAGAAAAAGTTGAAAACAAAGAAAAGACAGTCTAGGAAGTGCTGAACTCCCATCTCTACTTTGCAGTTTTCTATTAAAGAACCTCAAGATTTGGTTCCAAACCAGACACTGCCAAAGGAAGGGAACGTTGTAGTCCTAAAACATTTTTTCGCCTTATAAAAGTATCTTCTCTCGTCCAGCTAGCTTGTTCATTTTTCTTTAGCACATTTTATTTTTGGCAAGCTTCATCTATATTTGATGACCCAGTGACTTTAGGAGCGAGACAGAGAAGCAGCTTCTCAAGCTGAATTAGTTGGAGATTCCTATTGCCTTCCCCTATGACTTCGCCTGTCAGAGGGTGCGGACATTGATTAAGAATAAGTGGATAATGAGCTGTTCTGGGCCATCAAGAAATGAACGTAAGCAGATCTGGAGATTTAACAAGTTCTTTGTCGGAATAGTTACACATCAATAGTCACCAGCCTGCCCAGATCTCATAGGGTTATTGCAATCTACATTGCTGCTATTAGGTGATCATCCCTGAAGCTGCTAGAGCTGAAGCATATCCGTAAACCAGTCTTTTGTTTAAAATGAAAATGAGGCCCTTTGCCTGGCCATTCTCGCCTTCCTTTCTATGGCAATGAGGAATGCTTGGTCTTCAAACCCTCCAGTCATGTAGTTTATGGTTACCTCAGAAGAGGCTGCAACATAATCAGTCACTTTGGGCATCCATGAATTCTCCTCTGTACACCTTATTCCCTTGTTCTGCCTTAAGCTGGAGCTGTGAAAAGATCTATTGCCTGCCCCTGATAGAAGCTGATGCTCTCCTTGTACAACAGGTTTCTCCTTGACATGACAGTCATCTATTTTCCAAGAATAATCAATCCCCCCACTGAGCTGCTCACTTTAAACTCCTCCCTTTTTGTCAGAAAATCCCAAGGGTTAATCACAGTCCTCAGAGCAGGACAAAGGTGTATCTACACCTCTCCTTGCACTTTCTCCAAGCTCTCAGGAACCATTTCCCACATCATACAGTGATGAACCCTTTGATAATAGGTGGAAGGAGATTACCAACTGTTCGGAAGAGAATACAGCTTAACCTTACTAAGGAAAGGCGCAAATGGAAAAAGCTGAGCTTTGAAATTGTGTGCTGAAATTCAGTGCACAGTTTCTAAATGCATAAGCTAATTTTTTTTAAACTCCCACTGTAGTCAGCTAATGCATCAGAGACCCAATATTCAAAGATATCCAGTTATTTGAGTTATCCAGAAATAACTTATGAATCTCTTAAGTAAAGCCAAAAATAGACCAAAACTACTCTTCATACTCACTACTCAAATTTCGAGGACACAACAGTCTCTATTGCCACATACAGAGACACTGCTTCCAAAGGATTTTGCATATAGTTTTGAAATAAGATTAGAAACATTCAGATAGACTTTGATTCTAATTCTTTATCCTCCTCTGCTTCTTCGATCTTAACGTTGCCTTATACTTCAACAAGTAGTGTCTTCACAAGTAAACTTTCTGCTTTCAACTCTATTACACCTCCTGGTTTAATCTTAATGTTGAAACAAATTAATCCTTCATTGTCCATTCAAGATTTCCCTTTCAAACTGATTAAAAATGTAAATCTAGACAATAGCCTAGAATTAGGTATTTTACCCACCAGTTTAAAAGCTGCCATGGTTTATCCAATGCTAGGAAGGCCGCATCTTGATTCCACCATATATGAAATTATAGACCTATCTCTAATTTGCCCATTCTCTCACAAATCTTTGAGAAAGTTGTACATGAACAACTCACAAACTTTCTCGATAAGACTTTGGTATTACACCCAAGGCAATTAGGCTATTGAAAAAAGACTGCACGGAAATAGCTCTTACTGTTTTGATTTTGGAAATCAGTTTAAATCTGGATAAAGGTCATGCTGTTTGTGTGTTTTTCCTTGATATGAGTGCCGCCTTCAACACGATTGACTATGAGCTCCTTCTTAATTGCTTATTTGACATCAGAAATCAAGATTCTTCTCTTCTTTGGTTTAAATCTTTTCTGGAATAGAGAACTTATCAAGTACTCTGGAATTCCTCAATCTCGCGAGGTCGTCAACTAACTTGTGGTGGGTGCAACTCAGGGCTCCTCCCTTTCTCCTACTCTCTTCAATTTGTTTCTTTCCCCAGTTTCCATACTAATGGAAAGCCTTGGTTTCAGTAGTTACATTTATTCAAATTCTCACTAGTATTGATCCAAAAAATGATGATTCCCTCACCAAATTCAATCAATGTATGTCTTTCCAAGACAGCTACCTGGCTTTGGTCTTTTAAATGTAAAGGTTAAGCCTGAGAAATCTGAGGCCGTATGGTTCACCCAAAGTAGTGTGTCTTTGGCTTTCTCTCTCCTATTATGGCTGGAACTCCAGTACCTCTCAAGAATATAGTGACTTCTTTAGTCACTTCATCCTTGAAATTTTCTTCTTATGTTTCTATTCCTGTTCAGTGTTCTTACTTTTTCTTGTGCTTCATCTGAAGACTTAGGCAGACCTTAGAAAATCCGGCAGTAACGGGGGGGGGGGGGGGTAGGCCTGCGAAAGCCAGCAGCCATTGCACCACTGCGGTGCGCTGGCTGCCGGCTTTCGCACCGCATAACTACACCATAAAAGGTGTAGTTATTCGGCGCGAAACTGGGACGTTAAGGATCCTTACCTTTCGCCGCCAGTGATGTGTCTGCAGCATCTGCCCCAGTGCCACCCCGACTCCTCCTCTTCTGGGGCCGACTCCGCCCCCATTTAGTGATCGCACGCGAAAAGGGACGTTTCGCGTGCGATCGCTTTTGAAAATGATCCCCTTAGAGCGGTTTTAGACACTAACGACTTGAAGATACTTACTCTCTCATACGTAGTAGATCAGACTATTGCAATGGCATATTACATGGCCTGTATTCTAATCTCGTTCTCAGTCGTCAGATAGTACAGAATACAGCAGCTAAATTAATTTTTTTGTAAGAAAAAATGTGATTATGTTACACCACTACTTATTGATCTTCATCAGCTTCCAGTTTCCTTCAGGATCAGAATCAAAATCGGCTGTTGAACTTTCAAAGTTCTCCGCTGGGATACTCCACCCTATTTATCCAATCTTCTTGTCCCATATCAGGCTACATGCACCTTACATTCTTCGCACAACAAGAATACTAGTTCTCCCTTTACCAAAGATGATCAGACCTGAACACACCCGAGAAATTTTTCTTTTCTGGATTCCAGTCTCTGGAATTCTTTTCCTTTGGGGTTGCTCTTAAAATCTCTCTCTTTACATAGGGTTTTCCAGATTAGTGTTTCCTGTTTGATCATAAATGTATTTAAGCTTTATTTTAATTATTATAATTTTATCAACTTTGAATTTCAGTTTCTGTTAATTAACATCAGCTTTAATGCATATTGAGTTACATATCATATTTCTTAGTTTTTTATTCATGTTTTATCTTTAAATAGTTTTACTAATGGTTTGTAATTTTTCTAAACATGTTTTTTTATATATATATTGTTATGGTTGAGTGTGTTTTGGTGGATCCTTGGGTGCTGTGGGAGATGACCATGCCCAAGGGGAGGAGCCCCATGAGGAGCCACAGCACTGGGCTAGAGTCGTAATGAACAAAACACACAGGCCGATTCAGTAAAGTCTGCGGGAGAGCGGATGAACGCCCACTCTCCCAGCGCGATTCTGTATTTAAATTAGGTGACGCAGTAAAAATGGGGAAAAGGAGGCGTTAGGGACACTAGTGCGTCCCTAGCGCCTCCTTTTTGACAGGAGCGGCGGCTGTCAGCGGGTTTGACAGCAGATGCTCAATTTTGCTGGCGTCGGTTCTCGAGCCCGCTGCAGCCATGGGCTCGGAAACCGGCAAAATTGAGCGTCTGGTTTTTGGCCCGACAGCCGAATTCAAATTTTTTTATTTTTTACTTTTTTTTACTTTTCGGGTCCTCCGTCTTAATATCGCTATGATATTAAGTCGGAGGGTGCACAGAAAAGCAGTTTTTACTGCTTTTCTGTGCACTTTCCCGGCGCCAGAAGAAATTAGCGCCGACCTTTGAGTCGGCACTAATTTCTGAAAGTAAAATGTGCGGCTTGGCTGCACATTTTACTTTCTGTATCCCGCGCGCATACCTAATAGCGCCATCAACATGCATTTGCATGTTGAGGGCGCTATTAGGTGCCGCGGGTGGGCCGCGTGTTTTCCTCCCCTTACTGAATAAGGGGTAAGGGAAAACGCGCGTCCAATAGCAGGCTATGCACAATGTACTGTATTGGCCTGACAGTTAGTTCTTTTATTAAACAGCTTGAAGAGAGCCACCAGAGGTGGCAGTAATGAGGCAGTCTGTTAGTTGCAGACTCAGGGACCTCGGCAGAGGGAGCCCTTCTCTCCTTGATGATGATAGGAGGTTCCGCAGCAGGTTTCCCAGCTAGGAGATACTGTGGATGAGACAGACTGAGAGTTAAGAGTACTCACTAGGTGTTTGCTGTTGGTATGCGATTCCACCAGGTATGTTGAAGAAGGTACAGGCACCGAGGCAGGGAGAGCAGGCCCTCGAGGAGCGAGTACCTGTTCCCTGTAAAGCACCTGAAATAAAGCAGAGGGCCCCCGAGGAGCGGGTACCCAGGTTAGCAGTTACCACGAAGGGCAGAGAGGGAGCTTCCAGCGGCTGCACAGAAGAGGCAGAGTAGCGTAGACAAGAATGAATTCCAGTCCTTGCTGACTCAATGAGCTAGCAAACTAGTGAAGGTAATATACCCAGATGGCGTGACATCAGCATGAGGGAACACCCTCGAGATTCGCGACAAGGGTGGCATAAAGATATGGGGTGTGCGTGCCCTAGTAGGAGCAATGGCGGGAGGCTGCACCATAGCTGTTCTGGGGACACTGCAGTAGCTGCCATCTAGGAGGGAGGGAGAGAGAGAGGGAGAGAGACTAGCTATAAGGCTCTCATACTAGGTAGGTATTTATACCTCTATATGAGGCCCACCTAGTTGCTCGAGGTGAGGTTTAGGTATTAGTGTAGGGTTAGGGGCTGCTTTGACATGCAGAGTGAGAACAAAACAGTGCACACTTGTGAAGATTTTATGATCTTCGGAGAGAGGAAACTCACAGAAAGCTTAGTAGTGGAAACACTGAGAGGAGAGGATCACCTTGCTGGTGGCTGAAAGGAATCAGTAAGTTTTTGCTTGGGACATTGACATTGACTTTTTTAAAAGTATTGGGGCAAAGTTAACTATTTGGGAATATTATTTAGTGTGTTTGTGTGTTTGTGCCTTTAATAGTCAGTCAGTAAATAAAACAAGTTAGACTGTTTGCATTTTTAAATAGTCAGTCAATAAGGTAGCAGTAGGTAGTGTGTTTATTTTTTAAAAAGTCTGCCTGACTATTAAAGTGTCCTCCAGACTTTTAAAGAGCTAAGTGTTTTATTTAATAAATAACTGAGTGCATTGTATTGAAAAACAAAAAAAATCCACAAAAAAAAAAAAAAAAAAACCCAACAAAAAAGTAGCCAGAAGCTAGAAATAAGCTAGGAGCAGTATATACCAAAGTAAAAAAGTTGAATATTTCAGCTCAGTTACTCACCTTGGAAAGGTGTTGAGGTAGTGTGATTAGGTTTGAATAGGGAACAACATTTGTTAATCAAGGGAGCTGTGAGTCACTCAGGCTGACTAACTAAAGTTAGACTGTTTGTAATTCCCAACCCTCCCACCCCTCGCCCACCCACCCCAAGCTCATCCCTTAATTTATAGGCAGGTGCCACTTGCACAAAAAAAAACCCAAAAAAAAAAAAAAAAAAAAAAAAAAAAAACCCCATCAACAAAAACTTTATTAAGAATTCGATCAGACCCCAGTAGGCCACTACCAGACATATAGTGAATTCACTAATACATTTAAAGGAACTTAGACACATTCCTAATCCCATAGCAACCTAAAACTTAACTAGGAACTGATCAAAATTGAGATGAAGGCAGCAGTCCAGCAGCAAGAGGGGGGCTTCCCAGTCTTTTGCATCGAGTGTCACATGTATGATTTTTTACCCACCGGTGAGAAGTTGTACATGTGCACGCGATGCAAAGAGCTCCTGGCTCTCAGAGAACGAGTCCGATCTCTGGAGGCTAGAGTGGCAGACCTGGAGGAGCTGAGGGAGACAGAGAGGTATATAGATGAGACCTTCAGGGACATAGTAGTCCAGTCCCAACTTCAGACTGGCAGCCCTGGTGCTGCCTTGGAGGAAGAAGGTCTCATAATGGGAGAGCACCAACCAGATGTAGCAGGAAAGGATCCTGTAGCAAGGACCTGCTCTCTAGGTGATGCATTGTCCTTTCGCACTGAGGATATCTCCCCAAGGCCTACTGCCCAGGAGGGAAGGGTTAGGTCGGCCGTCATAGTTGGTGATTCGATTATTAGGAATGTAGATAGCTGGGTGGCTGGTGGGCGTGAGGATCGCCTGGTAACATGCCTACCTGGTGCGAAGGTGGCGGACCTCACGCGTCACCTAGATAGGATTTTAGACAGTGCTGGGGAGGAGCCGGCTGTCGTGGTACACGTGGGCACCAACGACATAGGAAAATGTGGGAGGGAGGTTCTGGAAGCCAAATTTAGGCTCTTAGGTAGAAAGATTAAATCCAGAACCTCCAGGGTAGCATTCTCTGAAATGCTCCCTGTTCCACGCGCAGGTCACCAGAGGCAGGCAGAGCTCCGGAGTCTCAATGCGTGGATGAGACGATGGTGCAAGGAAGAGGGATTCAGTTTTGTTAGGAACTGGGGAACCTTTTGGGGAAGGGGGAGTCTCTTCCGAAGGGATGGGCTCCACCTTAACCAGGATGGAACCAGACTGCTGGCGCTAACCCTTAAAAGGAGATAGAGCAGCTTTTAAACTAGAACAAAGGGGAAAGCCGACAGTCGCTCAGCAGCGCATGGTTCGGAGAGATGTATCTTTAAAGGATACTAATGATGCACTAGAATTAGGGCATCCCGACAGTGAGGTTCCAATAATTAGAAAAGTAGTCCAAATGCCTGTAACTAAAAACTCACCTGAGCTAAAAAATTCTAACTTATCCCTATCAATTAAAAAGCAGAATAAAAATACAATCAAAAAACAAACTTTGAAATGTTTGTATGCTAATGCCAGAAGTCTAAGAAGTAAGATGGGAGAATTAGAATGTATAGCAGTAAATGATGACATAGACTTAATTGGCATCTCAGAGACATGGTGGAAAGAGGATAACCAATGGGACAGTGCTATACCGGGGTACAAATTATATCGCAATGACAGAGAGGAGCAGTCGGGAGGAGGTGTGGCGCTTTATGTCCGGGATGGCATAGAGTCCAACAGGATAAACATCCTGCATGAGACTAAATACAAAATTGAATCTTTATGGGTAGAAATCCCTTGTGTATCAGGGAAGACTACAGTGATAGGGGTATACTACCGTCCACCTGGTCAAGATGGTGAGATGGACAGTGAAATGCTAAGAGAAATTAGGGAAGCCAACCAAATTGGTAGTGCAGTAATAATGGGAGACTTCAATTACCCCAATATAGACTGGGTAAATGTATCATCGGGTCACGCTAGAGAGATAACGTTCCTGGATGGAATAAATGATAGCTTTATGGAGCAAATGGTTCAGGAACCGACGAGAGAGGGAGCAATTTTAGATCTAATTCTCAGTGGAGCACAGGACTTGGTGAGAGAGGTAACGGTGGTGGGGCCGCTTGGCAATAGTGATCATAATATGATCAGATTTGATTTAATGACTGGAAAAGGAACAGTGTGCAAATCCAAAGCTCTCGTGCTAAACTTTCAAAAGGGAAACTTTGATAAAATGAGAAAAATTGTTAGAAAAAAACTGAAAGGAGCAGCTACAAAAGTAAAAAATGTCCAAGAGGCGTGGTCATTGTTAAAAAATACCATTCTAGAAGCACAGTCCAGATGTATTCCACACATTAAGAAAGGTGGAAAGAAGGCAAAACGATTACCGGCATGGTTAAAAGGGGAGGTGAAAGAAGCTATTTTAGCCAAAAGATCTTCATTCAAAAATTGGAAGAAGGATCCAACAGAAGAAAATAGGATAAAGCATAAACATTGGCAAGTTAAATGTAAGACATTGATAAGACAGGCTAAGAGAGAATTTGAAAAGAAGTTGGCTGTAGAGGCAAAAACTCACAGTAAAAACTTTTTTAAATATATCCGAAGCAGAAAGCCTGTGAGGGAGTCAGTTGGACCTTTAGATGATCGAGGGGTTAAAGGGGCACTTAGAGAAGATAAGGCCATCGCGGAAAGATTAAATGATTTCTTTGCTTCGGTGTTTACTGAAGAGGATGTTGGGGAGGTACCCGTAATGGAGAAGGTTTTCATGGGTAATGATTCAGATGGACTGAATCAAATCACGGTGAACCTAGAAGATGTGGTAGGCCTGATTGACAAACTGAAGAGTAGTAAATCACCTGGACCGGATGGTATACACCCCAGAGTTCTGAAGGAACTAAAAAATGAAATTTCAGACCTATTAGTAAAAATTTGTAACTTATCATTAAAATCATCCATTGTACCTGAAGACTGGAGGATAGCAAATGTAACCCCAATATTTAAAAAGGGCTCCAGGGGCGATCCGGGAAAATACAGACCGGTTAGCCTGACTTCAGTGCCAGGAAAAATAGTGGAAAGTGTTCTAAACATCAAAATCACAGAACATATAGAAAGACATGGTTTAATGGAACAAAGTCAGCATGGCTTTACCCAGGGCAAGTCTTGCCTCACAAATCTGCTTCACTTTTTTGAAGGAGTTAATAAACATGTGGATAAAGGTGAACCGGTAGATATAGTATACTTGGATTTTCAGAAGGCGTTTGACAAAGTTCCTCATGAGAGGCTTCTAGGAAAAGTAAAAAGTCATGGGATAGGTGGCGATGTCCTTTCGTGGATTGCAAACTGGCTAAAAGACAGGAAACAGAGAGTAGGATTAAATGGGCAATTTTCTCAGTGGAAGGGAGTGGACAGTGGAGTGCCTCAGGGATCTGTATTGGGACCCTTACTGTTCAATATATTTATAAATGATCTGGAAAGAAATACGACGAGTGAGATAATCAAATTTGCAGATGACACAAAATTGTGCAGAGTAGTTAAATCACAAGCAGATTGTGATAAATTGCAGGAAGACCTTGTGAGACTGGAAAATTGGGCATCCAAATGGCAGATGAAATTTAATGTGGAAAAGTGCAAGGTGATGCATATAGGGAAAAATAACCCATGCTATAATTACACGATGTTGGGTTCCATATTAGGTGCTACAACCCAAGAAAGAGATCTAGGTGTCATAGTGGATAACACATTGAAATCGTCGGTTCAGTGTGCTGCGGCAGTCAAAAAAGCAAACAGAATGTTGGGAATTATTAGAAAAGGAATGATGAATAAAACGGAAAATGTCATAATGCCTCTGTATCGCTCCATGGTGAGACCGCACCTTGAATACTGTGTACAATTCTGGTCGCCGCATCTCAAAAAAGATATAATTGCGATGGAGAAGGTACAGAGAAGGGCTACCAAAATGATAAGGGGAATGGAACAACTCCCCTATGAGGAAAGACTAAAGAGATTAGGACTTTTCAGCTTGGAGAAGAGACGACTGAGGGGGGATATGATAGAGGTGTTTAAAATCATGAGAGGTCTAGAACGGGTAGATGTGAATCGGTTATTTACTCTTTCAGATAGTAGAAGGACTAGGGGACACTCCATGAAGTTAGCATGGGGCACATTTAAAACTAATCGGAGAAAGTTCTTTTTTACTCAACGCACAATTAAACTCTGGAATTTGTTGCCAGAGAATGTGGTTCGTGCAGGTAGTATAGCTGTGTTTAAAAAAGGATTGGATAAGTTCTTGGAGGAGAAGTCCATTACCTGCTATTAGGTTCACTTAGAGAATAGCCACTGCCATTAGCAATGGTTACATGGAATAGACTTAGTTTTTGGGTACTTGCCAGGTTCTTATGGCCTGGATTGGCCACTGTTGGAAACAGGATGCTGGGCTTGATGGACCCTTGGTCTGACCCAGTATGGCATTTTCTTATGTTCTTATGTTCTTATGTTGAGATAAGATTGTACAAATCTCATCTTTCTGTGAGTTTCCTCACTCCGAAGATCATCAAATCTTCACAAGAGTGCACTGTTTTGCTTGTACATCTCACTCTACATGTCAAAGCAGCTTAAAATACTGAAAACACTATTTGCAATAACATCGCAAAGTGCGATAAAGCCATAACGCACAGCTTAACGCAAATGAAAAAGGTGTAGTTAAAACTGTGCGATGCGGCTTCGCAATTTGCGAAGCCAGTCCACTTTGCCAGAAATCCCGCCCCAAACTCCTCTCCTTTTCCTAATTTGCATCGCACCATGCGTTATGGGGTTTTTGCATGTGGTAAAGGTGTTTTCGTATGCATTAAAGGTGTTTTTCGCTTGCGAAAACGCCTTAACGCATGCGAAAATGCCATATAGCACTTTGATAAATGACCCCCTTAGAAAGTATATTCAGCAGCACACTTATGCTGCTGAATATAATCAGATAGGTTCTAGTTAGCCAGGTAAATTATATTTGGATAACCTTAGACTTGCTAGTGAGCAGATCTAACTTACTGGGTTATTGTCTAAAGGCTTATCGCATGAGATACGGCTGTATCGCGTGCGATAGCATGCAAATTCAAGTCTGGGCGGAGTTGGGGCAGCAAGGGGAGGAGTCTGGGCAGCGAGGGGGCGGACTCAGCGGTGTCGTCACTACCGGCGATAAGGTTAGTAACATTATCATTGGCAGTAGCGCGCCGAATAGTGCCACCTTTCACGGTGGTGCTATTCGGTGCGAAAGCCGGCAGCCGGCGCACTGCCATGATGCGAAGGCTGCAGGCTTTTGCAGGCCCGCCACCCCCCGTTTTTGCAGGATTCATCATTTTGCTAAAGAATAATGAATCCAGGCCTTATTCGGTTAACTTACCCAGATAAGGCTGAATATAGGTACTTATTAGGTTAAGATGGTTAAGATAAGCGGATAAGTTGCCCTGTCTCCATCTGTCTACTGCCCACCCCCTAGAAAGCTGGCTATCTACTTATCCAGATAAATACTTATCCAGCTAAGTGATGGGAGCTGAACATAGCTGGATATTCAGCGACTGCCACTTAGCCGGATAAGTCCTCTTTTATCTGGCTATGTAGCGCTAAATATTGGGCCCCTCCCCCACGAGTTTAAAAAAGCACACAAACTGGAAAAATGTGCACAATGAAAAGGCTTAGCACACAGCAAAACATGATGTATGTGCAGAAAAACAGTTTATATGTTATTGTTTTACAGCCCAATATTAGGGTGAACTTGGCCTGAGTTGGGCAAGGGCAATTACATTGAATATGTGATTTTATGCACATATTTTATGCATGGAAAACATGCTTTTTGTGCATAAAATACCAAGTACAGCTCCTGGCACCAGAGCTGCAGCTTCCACCCATACAGTAACTACAGTAGTCCTGGAACTACCCCATCTCGGACCCGGAGTTACATTTCTAATACAAGGTAAGCCAGCACACCTTTCTGTACTGGAGGATAATAGTTAATGCCTTAATCTACGTGGAATTTCCATGGAAAGGTGCCAACTTAAACATTGTTGTATGCACATTTTTTGTGGGCAAGGTTCTTGCTGTATTGGTAGCAACGTTTGCACATAAAAAAAAAAAGGTGTGCGGAACTGAGGGTTAAACTGTGCGCTCAGCCAAAGGCACTTTATTACATCGGCCTTAAGATCAGGGCAGCCAGCTCTCAGTCCAGCAAAAGGGACTTATCCCCTACTAAAAGGGATAGTTTGCAAAGACATTTAGCCAGGTAACTAAGGAGGTACCCAGCTAGAGTGCCTTGATAATTGTCCTCCTCACAGCGGGTAAATATTCCCGCCTAGTGAAATTAGATGGGTGTTTTTCCCTGGGGGGGGGAACGGATGGGGTTTAGAGAGGGTTGGAAGAAGGAAAAATCGTAGATGTTTGAATTTTGCAGGTGCAAAGCATGCAGGCACTTTTCCACCTGCACTCATTATAGGCAATTTCTAAAGGTAAAGGAGTGACTATTCAAAACTGCCTCCCCTAGTGACTTTCTCAGGAGGATCTGCTGCAACATGAGTTGGGTAATGAATACCTCCTGCTACCCTGGGGGTTACTGAGAGGCCAAAATTCCCCTCTCACCATTGGACTCCTAGGACAGTAAGAGGTTTCATCTCTGGCTTGACATTAGCAGCACTATGAAAACAGATAATTCAGTTACCAGTTAAAAGCAAACATAGCCATGAGTGTTTGCACACAAGACTGAATGAAGCATTTACCAAGACTACACTGGAACTGGTTTTGTTTTGAGCTGGTCTTTATTCCAGCTGTTTTCCTACTCATTAGACTGCTTGCAGGAGTTACAGCAAGGCATTTAAAACTGAAGCTAAAAGAGCTGGCCTGGTATCCCTAGAGTCTTAATGATTTTGGATCGGATCTTCTGTATCCCAGGTCGGCTGATGCTGCGGAGACAGCTCCTTGGTGGGGGGGGGGGGGGGGGAGGGAGTTGTGGTTATCAGCCACACTTAGTGGCCGGATTTGGAGCCCGTGGCATAGGGTCCTGGAAGGGTCCCTGTGAAATGTCTCCTGGCCCCAGGGCCATTGCTGCAATGACCTCACCTAGAACAGTGGAAAGTAGGGTCTACTAAAGTAAAGGAAAAATCCCAGGCTGGAGGCGTCTAAAGGCTCCTGGTGCCAGGATCCCAGTACTGGTTCTGATGGAGCTGGAAGAAGAAAGAGAAAGGAACAAAAACTGAAGATAACCAAACCACCAATAAACAAAAACAGAACAGTGTGAGAGAGATCGTTACGATTCCCTTTCCTTCTGAATTTTGTTTTGCTGCTGAGACGATATTCTTGATGATAGTGTTTGAGGTTGCTTCCTACGTGGTTACGCCCAGCATTGTGGAAAATGTGAAGAAAACAGGCTTGTCCAATGTACGGCCCGCGGGCCTGAGTGTGGCTCTCTTGACATTTCTGTGCAACCTGCCGGCTGCCGCGGAGTAACAGGCGCACTCAGGCAATTAAAAAAAAAACAAACTTCTAGACTGCGCTGTGCTAATCTTGTGCATTGCAAAATTAGCAGAGCCAAATAGTGAGCTTTGAAAAAGCTTGGGCCGTGCCTCACTGCTGCATTCCTTCCCTGTGGTAGAAGATCAGGAGCGCTTACTTTTGATCTTCTCCCCTAACTGAGGAAAAAAAGAGATGAAGTGGTTTGTCAGGCCCAGGGGCTTCTTGGATGCAGATATTTTTTTTTTCAGTGCCCCCAAGGAAGCAGGCCCACAAGCCTATCGTGGCTCTTTTTTTTTTTAGCTCCTGCCCTCTCCCCTCAGGGAGGGGAGGGGAGGTCGGAAATTCCTTGGAGACTGTGCTTATTATTTTCTTGCTGGCCAGAGAAGAAGATTCATTGTTTTTCCCTCACGGCTCTGCTGGTCTGACAGGAGGAGAACTCCGGAGGTTACCGGGCAAGTGAGCGAGCATGGTGGAGGCGAGTCCCCTTCCTTCCCACGTGTGCTTTCCATTTCTTGGGGGAGGGGGGGGGGTTGTGGGAAATTGGTTACCATGGGGTACGGGGAGGCCTTTATGGAACGCTGGGGAACACGAGATGTGGGGGGGGGGGGGGATATTTGGGAGCATTTCTGAGGATTGGGGGTGAGAGGGGCATTTGGTGTGGATGGGGCAGGTGAGGTGAGGGACAGGGAACAATGTGGTTGTGCAGCCAGCTCTTGTGGGGCCAAGTTTGTGTGTGTGTGTGTGTGTATGTGTGTGGAGAGAGAAGAGAAGACAGGTAGGGAGCTGCTGCAGAGTGAAGGCTCTTGTAGGTGAGAAAGAGAGGCTTGAACTGCATGTGGGAGCGGATATTCAGTGACTTCAGAAGAGGGGTTATGTGAATGTAGCGACTTTGCAGTTGAATGTTTTGGGAATAAAAGGTACACGTCTATTTTCCCAGCCATGGCTCTTGCTTTTAAAACTCTTCTCTGCCTTGATCTTTTTTTAGCTGCTTGTGGCTGGAATAGGTAACTCCAGTCTTTCAGGCCAGGTTCTCAGGATATCCACAATGAATATGCCAGAGATAGATTCACATGCACTACCTCCATTGTAGGCAAACTTATCTCATGCATATTCATTGTGAAATATCCTGAAAACCAGGCCTGTTTGAGGCTCGGGAGGACCAGCGTTGGCCACCTGTGGCTTGTGGTCTATTCAAACGTTCAATGAATCAGTGCGATGCCTGCATGCAGCTTGGAGGAGGATCAGCTCAAGCTATGTAGTACATTGTACTAAAATTAAAAAAAAAAAAAAATCAAATTTTACCTATTTAAGTTTTGGGGGGAGGATACAAGTAGTACAGAGAAGAAAAAGGAGGCTAAAATGTCTTGAGAAACTCTACAATAGGGCATCACAACTTGTACAATTTCAAATAAAGTTTATTAAAAAAAATAATAGGGAGGAAGCAGAGCTAAAAAGATATGCAAGGCACTTCTTATGTTCATATATTGAAGACTGCCATCTACTACTGCTGTTTTAACTAAGTTTTAATCCAATGTTCGTATCTTAGTGCACGGTGAGATCCCCCTTGTGCGCTCTGCCTGCTATTGCCATGGCACTTTTTTCTGTCATTCAGCACCACACACCCTCCACTTTCTCCTCCGCACGGATGGGTTTCCACTTTCCTGTCCAGGTGCACTCACCTGTCAGGCCATCCTGTCTCTCTTTCCAGCCCATCCATACTGAAGAGCACCCAACTGACTATTTTGTTTTGCGTTGGAAATGGGGATTTTAAAGGGTTTGGGGTTTTTTTGGCTCATTCAGGCATAAAAACCCCAAACAAACCAAAAAACCCAAAACACAGCAAAAGCCTTTTAATGTGCATAACAAAGCCTCAGTGGATTATTATTAAGATCCAGGATAACGTTTTACAATCCACCGTCTAGTTGAGTTTATTAAAACTTGATATTCCGCCTTTCAGAGTTAGCAAAGCAGTTTACAGAGCTAAGACATCCTCACATCCATGCCCCGATCCACCAGCAGTTCCCAGAGCTTAACGTCCCAGTGCCAGTCTTCCCCCTCCCTTGTACCAATCCCCTTCCCCAGTGGTTCCCACCCTTGTCCTGGTGGCACACCTACCCAGGGTGGTTTGCAGGATATCTCTGAAAGATAGGCATGAAATAGATTAGCATACTGTGACACGGTGAGAGGACAGACTCACTTCCGGACTTTTATTAATTACACTCAAATTACCTGCTTACCTCAGCAGTGCTGGAAACAGCAATGTAGCAGCTTTCCTCTCCTCTCCTCTGGGGGCCTTCCTGTACCCTCTGGGCCCTGCAGTCTTATCCCTCCCCATAGGGGAAACGCCCTGCAACTGGAATAATTCCCTTGTGGCTGTCTTAAGGTGGTCCAGGCTAAATTCTCAGTCCTGGTCTTTTATGGAGGGTCTAACATACACTCCTTTACACACACATTGGACGTACGCACAGTGTATGCAAATCGTGCTCACACATGTTCATTATGGCCATCTAGACAACTACACCAAGGAAGTGTGCCTTCAGGAGGGGGTTGAGAAGCACTGCCTTATCCTTTTTCTGGGGGCTTATCGACACTGCTCTCCCAGGGGGGCACAATCTGAGGCAGCAGTTATCCTTAAGCTTTACATGGCATTGATAGTGTACACAGTGCGGCACTAGGTACACCTCCTGGTAAATCAGAATACTGCTGTACCTGATTACTAGGAGCCACGCAATTCAGGTACAGTAGGTGAAAAGAAATAACCTACAGCAAAGAGTTTGCAGTTCAAGTGATCACACCATAAAATTAACTTTCTCCCTGGCTTGAGATCACTCAGTCCTTGCTTCCTGGCACCAGGTAGCAGGTTTAATCGAATCATTTTTGGAGGCTAAAACAAGCCATCACCTGGGGAGAAAGCGGTAGGATCATCAGCTGGTGAGAGGTGCTACCTTCGGCCTATCCCCCCCCCCCCGCCCCTCCGAGCCTGGGAGTTTAAAGGCGGTGCACAGCTCTTTGCTGGTGGGAGAGAGCGGAAGGCGCCGTCATTGGACCATCCCACCGAGCCCGGGATTTTAAAGGCAGCGCACAGCGGCGCGCCGATCCTGCACGCCTAAGGGGGGCGCCCTTTCTGGCAGTTTTTTCTTCCTCTCGAGTTTCATTGTGTTCAACGTGGAAAACGAGGAAGGGGACTACCTGTGCATACGCAGCTGTGCTGGGAACTCCTGTTACTCCTACCTAGACGACCATACCGCACTTTTTCACACCGCGTATGTCGGGTGCTCCGTTCAACACGAGTCTGCCATCTCTCTCAGTCCCGCAGGGCCTATTTCTCCAGGCGCAGGATCTAGGATTGCAGGGGGTAGTGTCAGTAAGGTGGAAAGTGCAGTGGCCTCCTTTTCTTTACCCCTCTCTGCTGATAAGGGGGTAATGTTACTTCTACCCCTCCCAGGGCTGAAATTGTTTCTCAGCCCTTGGGGAAACCTGCGAGCATCGCAGGATCAGAATCTGTGTGGACTGCAAATTGCCAATTTGGGCCATGTAATGTCTTCAAAATTTCATTCTCTCTTTGGTCTTATGCAAGATCTCTCCCAATCCCTTAATAATAACTCTCAAACTTTAGCAGATCAATCTAATAAACTGCAGGAAATGGAAAGGAAATGTGTTAGTTTCCAAGTATGTGATGTTTCTTTTGTTAAAGATTTTCAGCATACCCACCAGAAATTGGAAAATATGGGCACGTTTCTTAGGTGTTGTAACCTTGCTTTCTTAATTTTCCTCAGTGCCCTCATATCCTAGGGAAAAGCTTAGGAAATTTTATACAGAATATTCTTAAAAGTTTCTAAAGAAATGGTGCCCGAGGTTACTAGAATATATTACCGTATTTTTCAGACTATAAGGTGCACCTAAAAACCTACGATTTTCTCAGAAATCGGAAGTGCGCCTTATAATCCGGTGCGCCTTATATATGAATTCTGCTGCCACTCCTTATATATTGTCTTTTTTTCTGTTTCTTTTCTCTCCATCTTCTTCCCTCAAACACACAGTCAGGTTCTCATTCTCACATGCATTTCTCTCTCTCTCACACACACACACACTGGCTCTCACTGTCACATACACTCAGTCTCAAGCACAGGCTCTCACTCACCTCTAGGCCTCCTCTTTGCGGGTCGCCGCAGGATGGGCTCTGCAATGGCCCTGCTACCGGGCCTCTTCTTCTTCTTCTCGGTCCGTAAACACAAGTGCTGCTCCACTTCTGCACGCGCTGATGCTCCTCCTCCTTCCTGCCCACGCGGCTCCGGTAAAGTTTACTTCCGGTGACGGACAGGCAGGAAGGAGGAGGAGCATCAGCGCATGCAGAACTGGAGCGTTTAAACGCGATCTTTTTCTTGCTACTGCCGAACGCGTATGCTCTCTTTACTCTTTTAAAGGGTTTACCCGGATTCCTCCTGACCCGAGCGCAACCGATTAAAAAAAAAGGCTCTGAGCCGTGCAGTATCTGTGCTCCAGCAGTAATGTGCGTGCATTCAATAAATGTTTATACCCACTACTCCAAAATGCCTCCTGTTAAGAGACATGCTTATGATGCAGATTTTAAGCTTAAAGCTATAAGTCATGCAGTAGAGCATGGAAATAGAGCAGCTGCGAGAGAATTCAACATTAATGAATCTATGGTGCGTAAGTGGAAGAAACAAGAAGATGCCCTATGCCAAGTAAAGAAGACCAAACTGAGTTTCCGAGAACACAAAGCAAGATGGCCACAGTTGGAGGACAAAATAGATCAGTGGGTTATCGAACAGAGAACCACAGGTAGAAGCGTCTCCACTGTCTCTATTCGACTCAAAGCCACAGCGTTAGCACGCGACATGGAGATCAAGGACTTTCGAGGAGGTCCTTCATGGTGCTTTCGTTTTATGCAAAGGTGTAATCTCTCCATCCGCACCAGAACTACTGTCTGCCAGCAACTGCCAAAGGATTATGAAGAGAAGCTGGCCATTTTCCACACCTACTGCATAACCAAGATAAAAGAAAAGAATATCCAGCCAGAACACATCACTAACATGGATGAGGTCCCCCTCACTTTCGATATCCCCTTACAACGTACTGTTGAGAAAACAGGGACCAGTACGGTATCTATACGTACCACAGGAAACGAGAAGTCATCTTTCACTGTAGTTCTCGCCTGTCAGGCTAATGGCCAGAAACTACCACCCATGGTCATTTTCAAGAGGAAGACTTTGCCAAAGGAAAAGTTTCCTGCTGGTGTCACCATCAAGGCTAACCCAAAGGGCTGGATGGACGAGGAGAAGATGATTGAGTGGCTGAGGGAGGTCTACGTCAAGAGACCGGACGGCTTTTTTCACAAATCCCCATCCCTATTGGTCTGTGACTCCATGTGTGCCCATGTGACCAATACTGTCAAAGCCCAAGTGAAGAAAACTAATTCAGAGCTTGCCGTAATTCCGGGTGGATTAACCAAAGAGCTCCAGACGCTAGATATCGGCATCAACAGGTCATTTAAAGTTAAATTGAGAGCAGCGTGGGAGCGTTGGATGAGAGAAGGTGACCACACATTCACCAACACAGGGAGGCAACGCCGGGCGAGTTATGCCACTATGTGCCAGTGGATCGTGGATGCCTGGAAGAAGGTATCAGTCTCCAGTGTCATCCGAGCTTTCATTAAGGCTGGAATCATCACTGAAGAGCTAAGCAGCAGCAACGAGACCGACTCGGATAATGATGAGGGGGACCCGAGCATGCTTGATATAGAAATCGCCCAACTGTTTAACTCAGACACTGAAGATGAAGGATTTGATGGATTTGTGGTGGAGGAATGAACAGTTGTGTTTTTTGTTTTGTTTTTTTTAACTGAAAGAAACTAGAGGAGAAGGCTGCTGCAGCTATCATGTGTGCTGGGGGGGGGGGGGGGGGCAGGAAATGAGAGAACCAGCCAGCCTGAAGAGAATGTTTGTGTGATTGAGAGTGTGCATGTGTAACTGTGAGTGAGAACCTGTGTGTAAGTGAGAGCATTTGATTGAGATCATCTATGTAAAGTGTGTGAGAGAGAGAAATTGGTCAGAGAGGTGATGTGTGTATATAAGAGAGACAATGGAACTGACTGGTCAGGGAGATGACTGGAGTGTGTGTGTGTGTGTGAGAGAGAAAGTGATTATGGGAATGAGAAGCCTGTGCATGTGGAGACAGCTAGCATAGGAGTGAGAAACATGGGTGTGTATGAGATACAGCATGGGAGTGAGAATCCTGTGTGTGTGTGTGTGCATGCATGAGAGAGAGACTGATCGGAAAGGAAAGATGTGATGTAATGCCTGAGGGACGAGTTATGCCACTATGTGCCAGTGGATCGTGGATGCCTGGAAGAAGGTATCAGTCTCCAGTGTCATCCGAGCTTTCATGAAGGCTGGAATCATCACTGAAGAGCTAAGACCGACTCGTTACAACTGAACAAGTTGAGAGTTATTGTGAAAGAGTTGAATAAAGTTGACTAAAGTCTGCCCTATGGTCTGAGCTTTGTTTCATTTAATGCGCTGCGCCTTATAATCCAGTGCGCCTTATAATCCAGTGCGCCTTATAATCCGGTGCGCTTTATAATCCGGTGCGCCTTATATATGAACCTGGACGCCTTAGCAGGCGCTCATTGATAATGCGCCTTATAATCTGGTGCGCCTTATAGACCGAAAAATACGGTATTTGCCTATTAAGAAAAATGCACAATTGCAGGCTCAAAATGAAGACGTGTGCGTAGACACTGATCTATCGGCTTTCTTGGAGCATTCTGGGTCTCTGTCTGAAACGGTTGAAAGATCGACTCTTATTGTCACTTTTGCTAAAGAGAGTGATAAACAATGGACTTTGAAGCTTTTTTTTTTTCTTTGCTTTGAAAAATGTTTTATTTATGGGTCAAACCACATCTATTTTTCCAGACGTAGTGAAAGAGATGCAAGCCAGGAGAAGGAAGTTTCTCCGATATAAATCAAGAGTCTTAGCACTGGGGGCTTCCTACTTTCTAAAATTCCCATGCAAAGGTGCAATACAATATCAGGGGGTTAAATGTGTGTTCATAGACCCTGCACAGTTGGATGGTTTTCTTTTAAATAGGATTATTCCAGTGGCAGGGTCCAGACCCACTTAGTTAGGAGGACCCATTAAGTTTAATTAGTATTTTCTCTCTCTCTTTTTTTTTTGTTTTTAATTAACTTTTCCTTTAGTTCTCTCTCTCCAAGATGTGGGCTATTATGAAGATTGTTCTTTTTTTCTTTTTACGTGTAATTCCTGAATTGTTACTCTTTATCAACGTGTCAGATTTCCTAAATCAAGATCTTCTTGTACGTAATATAATTTCAAAATGAATAAATATTACAAAAACCCAAGCCATTGCCTAATTGGCTGGGACAGGGAATCCCTACGATGTGATTGACTGGGAATGGGACATGTTATTGTCTTGATTAGTTGTGTTAATCACTATACAGCGGACATTCACCTTTTTAAGAGAACTTATTTTACATTCTCTGCTTCTCCCTTTCTCAATCTCTTTGCCTCCTGCTCTTCTATTTCCTTGCCCTCTGTTACCCACTTTCTCTCTTTCTAAATGTCTCCAGGTTCTCTCTTTTGTTCTTTTTTTGTTCAGTCAAGGCCTGAAAGGTTTACAAATCACTGTTCCACTGTCCGTAGAGAAAAGACGAACAGCTTTCATGTTTATTATATCCAGGGATGGTTCTATCATTAGGAAGGGAGAGGTGGCAAAAAGTGCCCCTCCCCCCCCAAAAAAAACCCCACTCCTGCCGCGGCCGCTTCACCCCGCATCCAACCCAAGACACGGCAAGCAGTTTTAAGGATGTGCCCATGGGGTTTCCACCCCCCTGCGGGCAGTGCTGCGGTGATATGGAATTGATGACCTGCCCGTACGGTTCTTCCCTCCCCCTGCCGCCGCCACCCCAGACAGAAGAAAAGAGCCACGGTG
Organism: Rhinatrema bivittatum; assembly: GCF_901001135.1. Lineage (NCBI taxonomy): Eukaryota > Metazoa > Chordata > Amphibia > Gymnophiona > Rhinatrematidae > Rhinatrema > Rhinatrema bivittatum. The sequence continues at coordinate 39,716,517 of NC_042622.1, read as the reverse complement.
GTGCGGTACCGATGACAGAGCCAGGTAGACTTGGGAAAGCCAGCGCTTATCATTGGGCGTGAGATATGAGAAACAGATCAACTACTGGGATTCTGACGGGCTGTTGTGACCCGGACTGGTACTCTTGGACTCAGGATGCTGGGCTTAATGGACCTTTAGTCTGACCCATCATGGCACTTCTTACCGTCTTAGGGGAGGAAAGGAGGCTGAGTGAGAAGGGAGGGGAGGAGAGTTGAGCTAAATGAGTGAAAGAGAAGGAAAGGAGAGTGGGGTGAGTGAAAAGGGAAGTGAAAGGAGAGGCAGGGGATTGTGAGTGAGGAGAAAGGGGTATGAGAGAGCTGGAAGAGGGGGGAGAGAGAGGAATAGAGGGGGAAAGGGCGGGAAGTAGAGATGGAACAAGAATGTATTGGGAGTGAGGGAGTGGGAGTGGGAGAGAGTGCAGCACCAGTAGAAGACCTAGGCAGATTAGAAGGCTGCCTAGAGAGCGCCAGTTTGGGGGGGGGGGGGGGGGGGAAGCACAGCAGTGGCAGGATCTCGACTCTTTTTGTTCTTCCCACCATCGTGGGCCTGTGCGTGTGGGAAGAAGGCAGCACAATTGCTGCAGCCAGAAGGAGCAGTAGCAGTTTTGGCCTAAGGAGCAGAGACAGTGCCGACCCATGCGCTGAAGGGAAAGAGGAGAAGTCCCAGCTGTTACATTCCCGTGAGCCACCTCACTCACCCCCGGGCTGCTGGCAGTTCTTTGCAGCCAGAATGATGCCAGCTTCTAGGCCCCACTGGGATTCAGCTCAGGATGCCGTCTTGTCACTTTTCCTCCAGCTTCCTCCAGGTGCGTGTGCGCCCTACAGTCAGCCACTTAAATAGCCCAAGGTGGGAGCTCAGCCCTGGAGCCCTTTGATGACATCATGGGGCCTCCATATTAAGAGGTTCCCTCTGAGGAGCTACAGATGCCTCAGCAATGAGTCTCTTGCTACAAGCAGTGCATTTTGCTCCTGTGTTCCAGCTTGTTCCCGTCCCAGCCTCCTGTGGTCCAGTTTTTTCCCGTATTCCTGTTCCAGCCTCCCTTGCCTAACCTGTCTCATCCAACCTTGTCTTACCCAGCCTGTCTCATCCAGTTTGTCATCTTGTCCCAGCCTCTTCTAGTGTCCCCTGTGTGCCTTTGTCCCTCTCTGGTCTGATCTTCTGCTATTGACCACTTGCCTTGGACCTGACCACGCTTGTCTGCTACCAGCCCAACTTGGCCTGTCTCCGGCTTCTCCAGTCTACTGCCTGTCCTGACCCCGGTGTGCCCTCTGACTCTTGCGCCATTGATCCCCCCTAGGGACCCACTTAAGCCCTGCTGGCTGCCAGAACCCAAGGTCTCAACCTGTGGAGGAGGCGGCTGGCATAAGTGAAGCTCCAGCCTGTCCCGCTTCGGGGTGCATTTGCCACCTACGAGGCAGCGTCAACTATACCACAGCACCAAGAGCTCACTTCCACACCACTCATCACACCATCAGCTGCCTGGGCTGAAAGTGGGGGCCTACTGCAACTTGTGCATTGCAGAGAGAGAGAAGAACGTGTGTGCGTGAGCATGTGAGAGAGTGTGAGCGAATGCTTGTGTTAATGAAAGAGAGGAAAAGGTTTGTGTTCAGCCCCTTTTCCCCACTAATAACCACAAGGTCAGGGTGACTGGAAATTAGAAGCTCTCGGGTGTGGAGAGGGGGGATTTCTTTTTTTCTTTCTTAGTTTTAATGATGGGGTGTTATTTGATTGTTTGATCTTTTGAAATATTTTATCAGTTTTTGGGAACTTTTTATTTAATTAATTATTTTTAAAACATTTAATATGCCACCCTATTCAATAACAATTGATTAAGAGCGGTTTACAAAATACAAATAAACAGAGACAAACAAGAACCAGGGCATATCAACACCCTTGAAAATCTTATCAGCACACAGTCTCTTTATTCTGTTATGCTAACCAATGCTCTCAAAGAGGTACTCAAACTCCAAAGCTTGTAAGAAAGATATGCTTTAATCTGCTTCCAAAATATCATAGTCTGATATGGAGGGAAACAGAAAACACCCACCCGCAAATAACTTGTAAACGAGCCTTACGAAACAACGGAACTTCAAGTAAGTGCGTATCAGTAAAGCGAAGAGGCCCAACAGGAGAATACCACTGTAGAAAGTCTGACAGATACCATCCATGGCCTATCTTCTCCTAAGGCTTTAAAACCAAGCATTACAATTTTAAAATGAATCTGTTGCGCTACAGAGAGCCAGGGAATTTCCTTAAGATAAGGAGAAACTCCATATGATGGCAACCTGTGAGAACGGCTGCAGAGTTCTGTACCAACTGCATCACCCAAATGGTTGATTTAGGCAATCCCAAGTACAGCGCATTACTGTGATCTAAAACAGTGCAAAATACTGCATTACCACGTGACTATTGTACTTAACTAATATATATTTTAAAGGACACGAGAGTCTCAACTTAAAATATCTGGCCTTTAACATGATCTATTCTGCACTGACATCATTCAATGCCAATGTCATCATGACGTACATCAATCGGCACAGACGAAATTCTTGGCCACGCTGCCAAGAAGTTGCTCAGTACCGGCAATTAGATTGTATGTAAGCTGTTTCTTCTGCAAGGAACCCAAATAAATATTAAATGATGCCGCTGTCAGAGAAGACTCTTGCGACGCACCAGAGATAGGAATCCATGGGAAGGATTATTGTCCAATTCAAATTCACTGAAACCACCCTTCCAAGAAAGAGCTAAACCAATTTAAAACCAACCACCCCCCCAATCCCAATCTCTGTCAAGCAAAGTAACGTGCCAACGTGCTTTCCAAAGTGCGCACTGCATTGGGAAGCTCAGCTTGTAATTTATATTTTAAAACTAAGCGGCTAACTTAACCGGGATATTCAGCGGTGCAGCCACACTGCCGAATATACCTGGATAAGTCACAGCTGGATATGTGGTATCCAGCTAACTTTGGACCTGCCCTATGGCACGTCTAGAGTTAACCGGTTAACTTAACCGGCTACCCCCTCCCTGGAACGCCTACCTCCCGCCTCAGGAACGCCCCTGACTTACCCGGCTAAATTCTAGCCGGGTAATTCGTTATCCAGCTAGAATTTAGCCGGGTAAGCATTTTAAAAATAGATAATGGGAAAGTTAGCCATCTAAATGGCTTTTGAATATGTACCCCCAGTATTACCTATTTTAGGCCTGGATTTATCAAAATGCGGTAAGTACCGCATGCGATAGCAAAAGGGGCGAAGAGATAATATCATGGCCCATAGGCAGGTATTTGTATCCCTATGGTAGGCCCACCTAGTAACTCGAGGTGGGGATTAGGTACGTGTGTAGGGGGTTAGGGGCCACTTTGACATGCTACGTGACACCTACGAACAGAACAGTGGTCTCTTGTGAAGATTTGCTGGCCTTCGGAGTGAGGAAACTCACTCCAAGATGAGATTTGGGCAATGTTCTCTCAACCTAACTTGATGTTACCTCTGGGTAACATCAAGCTAGGTTGCATGCGTTAAAGGCCTATCACATGCAAAAACAGGGCTTTTTGCATGTGATAAGCCCTTAACGCATGTAAAAACACCTTACTGCATTTTGAAAAATGACCCCCTTAATTGGTTGTAAACTATTAGTAAAAAAAAATTATTGAAACCATTGAAGAGCTGTATCTGTAAATCCTAATTGGGATAAATTAAAAAATGAGTTTAATTATTGAATATTCTGTTTGTCAGCTGTTTTGAAATATTTTTTCTTAGTATGTGTTTACTATTATGATTGATGTTTATATATCTTGATTGTATTGTGTGATGTTTTCTGAGGAATGGCGAGGTTTCTGTTTTTCCATCATTGCATTGCATACAGAGCCTGGCTTGTTGTGGTTTCCAGGTCAGTTTTGGTCTTCATGTTTCTGTTTGTACTTTATGGTCTTTCTGTTCTGTATTTAGTGAAGGTTGTCTGTTCTGCATATGTGACTGAGCTGAGGCATTCTGCTACTGTGCAGTTTCTATGTAGAGGTCTACAGCAGCCTGGCTTGTTCTGTTTTCTTAATAATAAGAGATGCATTTTGTTTTAGAGGCTGGATGGCAGTGTTGCTTTTTCATAAGTAGGGTTCTTACTGTTTGAGCGCTGGCAATTAGTACTGTTTTGGTATGGGAGATTTACTATATAGTGGGGCAGATTTTATAAATCTGCGCACACATGTACTTTTGTTCGCGCACCAGGCTCGAACAAGCGTACGCGGGATTTCAATAGATACGCGCGTAGCCATTAAAATCCGGGGTCGGTGCGCGCAAGGCTGCCAAAAATCGGCAGCCTGTGCGTGCTGAGCCACGCAGCCTGCCTCCGTTCCCTCCCCTCACCTTCCCCTACCTAACCCACCCCCCCGGCCCTATCTAAACCCCCCCCCCCACCTCTATCATGAAAATTACGCCTGCTCGAAGCAGGCGTAACTTTGCGCGTGCCGGGCCAGCTGCCGCGCTCCATGTTCTGGTCCGGAGACTGTGGCCACGCCCCCGGAATGCCCCCGGGCCGAAACCATGCCCCGCGGCGCCGGCCCCGGATGACGTGCTGAATGCATCACGCCCCCTTGACACGCCCCCCGATGACGCGCGGATCGCGACACGCCCCCGACACGCCCCCCCCCCAGGAAAGCCCCGGGACTTACGTGCGTCCCGGGGCTTTGCGCGCACCGGAAGCCTATGCAACATAGGCTCGGTGTGCGCAGGGTGTGTTTGGGCCAGGTTTTCGGGGGGTACGGGCGTATCCCTTTGAAAACCTGGCCCAGTAATTGTAAATCAGTTTATTCACTGCTTTCTGAGGGCCAAGCTCACACGCACTTTACAATAGGCCTAATACCAGATGTGTTTCAAGTGTCTTTTTTGGGGTCTTTTGCAGGGCTTTCTGGTGGGCACCACAGTAATGCATGTAAATGTAAAATACATGATGTAAGTGATATTTTTACCTCAGAAGACACTGAATGCCCTTTTTCGTATAAAATCTGTTATAATATATGCATTTAAAATTGTGTTTGGGGGAAAGCTGGGGAGGGCACAAGGATTTAAGATTCACTTAGGATACCCAATACCTGTATCATTCACCCAGCTCCCACTTCCCCAGGGAACAAATGCTGGGGAAGGATGGAAGGCAAGTGATAAGAGTTCCTGGGAATATGTCAGGGTTGCCACCTTCCTAGAAATATTATCACTAATATTCTGTCACTCCTCTGGGAACCCTCACCCTGCCTCCCCACCCCTCCCCAGGATTTCAAGTTACCAAAAAGGCTGGAGTCCAAAGATGACCCCTCTTGTCCTCTCACTGATTTGACCTGCCCTGCGCCTTGGCAGGGAGTGGGGTGGGGTGTGTGTGTGTGTGTGTGTGCGTGCGTGGGGAGGGGGGTGTCTGTGTGTGCCATCTTTTTCAATGCCCCAGGCAGCCGATTTCTTTGAGCCAGCCCTGTGGATATGCACTGTGCAAAATCCTGACAACCAGAACTGTTTGTGGCACCCGAGAACCGGAGTTTTGTCATCACTGAGGTAGAGGCTACTTATGATGTTGGACTAGCAATAGGCACACGGGCTGGATAAGTTAGCTGAAGTCACAGGAAAGCTGGCACTGCTGCTGTGGATGACCAGTCCCTAAGATGGCTGAGTATCATCCGAATTAATTGTTCACCAAGGGAGGTTTCAGAGATGCTCCGTGATGCAGCTGGTATGACTGATGGGGCTACTGACTGGCTCCAGTTTTTAAGGACAGCCCTGGGTTTTATGCCACTGACAGTCATGGATTTGTTCCAGTTTCCTTAGGAAGCTGTGCCGGGGTTGACAAGCTGTGGGTAAAGGAGACGAATAATGCCGACGACCTCCAGGTAAAGGGAGGGACTTGACAGCGAAGCGCGTGACGTAATCCACCCTAGCTTTCGACATTATTCAGGAAAAGATGGTTAAAAACGAGACAAGTAGTGAACTTGAGTTCAGACGCACCGCTTCGTCTGAGTACATGCTGAATGGCACGCCGGCTTTTGAAAAGGCCAGCGCTGCCTTAAAGGGACAGGTGGAAAGACTTTTAAAGCCAGGGTCTTTGGCGAGAAGAAAGTAAGGGAGAGGATGCTTGGAATAACAGAAGGGAAAATCAGGGAGAGAGGCTAGCAAACCTCACTCTGCGACCAGTATGCTAAAAATGGGCCTTTAAGATGTGTGTAGGGGTGAACGGCGGGGGAGGGGGAGGTTTAAGGGGAAGAACAGAGGAGAAAAATAAAAAGTTGGGAGGCATGGAGAGGTTGAGTGTGTGAGGACGGAGGGGGCAGGAAGAGAGGAGCTGGCAGGAAACAAATAAGCAATCAGTCAAGAGCTGGGTGTGAAGAGAGCATGATTGAGGAAGAAGAATTAAGACAATTCTCCTGTGTGAAGTCACAAGTTCAAGAGATGTTGGAATCTGATTAGAACCACGCAGGTGCCAGAGGCAGCAGAATTTGAAGGGGGCGAAGGTGTGTGTGTGTGTGTGTGCCTGCCTGCGCGTGGGAGGAGGGAGACGGAGAAAAAACGAGAGACAGAGGGTGAAGGAGCAACAGCTAGAGGAGAGAGAGAGAGAGAGAGCTTGGCAGCAGTCCCCTCTATTCAACAGACTTCTGTTTTTTTTTTATTTTTAGGCCCCAGATTTTATCATTGTCCACCTTTTCCATGCTAAGAGCTCTCCGATCCCCCACTCCCCTCCCCCTAGAGGAGCTTCCACCGCAAGTTTGCTTCTTGTGAGCTTCCCAAAAAAAAGCTGGCATGCTTGGGAGCAGAGAAGGAGGGAGAGCGAAAGGAAGGGGCGTGGAGAGGGAGAAGGGGAGAGAGGGCAGTGATAGCTGTGCAGCCTTCCAAGCAAACTGCACAGGCAGCTGCAGCCAGAGAGGGCCGAGCCCTGCGGCAGAGAACAAAGAGTGGCTGACTTCCATTCTGAGTCCCCAGGCAGGGCAATGGGAATCAATAAAGGTCACTCTCTTTCTTACCCCATGCTCTCCCAGGGCAGTGCTAATGTCAGCAATCTGCATACAGCACACAGGCACTCGCCTCCCAACCCCATCTCCTGCACTTATTTATTTCAGGTTTTCTTTCTTTGGTGAATGTATCAACACCACCAATCCTAAGTGCTTGCTTTTGGCAGCACTTAGGATCGTCTGACATTCAAGAAACCAAGTGTACCCCACCACTTTTGGGTAGTGACTCTCCAGCTATGAGAGGAAAATTTTGCTCCCCTTCCTGTTGGGTCTTCCAAAACCGGGAAACAAGGGACTGAAACCCACCCAACCCGTCTCCCAGGGGTAGAGAGGGAAGGCAGAATCTTTGAAAGTATAACACTCGGAAAAATTGAATGTAAACTTAAAGGAAATAGTTTAACAGTTTGTCTACCAAGAAAACAATGTAAATCAGTAGTTCCAACTCTTGTGAGTTTACAAAAGAAACATTTTAAGGCAGAAAGTACTATTTTACAATAGACAATCGTATTAAAGAACTCTTTGTTTCCTCTATCACCTTTCCTCTTAGGATTCTTGTTCCCTGTCTGGTACCAGTACCTATTAGGGGACTCTTACCAGGTAAGTATTATTGAGATAGTATGAGTTAACCCAATACCTTGTTCTGTCCTCTGTGTGTGTGTGAGACTCTTTCCAAAGTTAGTTATAAAAGAAAATGATCCTTTCAAATCTTTCTTTCCTCTGGTGTTCAAGCCGATTCTCAGGTGCGATGCAACAAAGAAGGTAAACATGTTTGTTAGTTTTTAATTTTTCTCTTTAATGTTCTCTTTGCTTCACTAAGAAAAAATAAATACTAGAAGTAGCACAGTTTCCTTATTTTCACTCCTATCAGTGTATATTTATAGCTTTCTCAAATTATTACTATATTGTGTTGGCCAACAATTTTGTGGTGCACGATGCTTTCACTGAGCCGTCCTGTAATCCTTCCAGACCGGTTCCTATTTTCCTCGCTGCAGCTCTCCCTTTGTCTTTTCTAGCTGCTGGATGCAGATGGCTGAAGGTTGTCTGTCTCTTCTCCTCTTCTCTCCGTCTCCTGGTGCAGGTGTTTGAAGTCCTACTTATCTTTAAATAAATCAAAGCATGTGTTTCCTGAATACCCTATCTGCAACCCCCTCTTCCGAAGATGTGTTTAAATAATCTTTCTAAATGTGGTGTCTTCAACGTCTTGTTGAACAGGTCTAACTTGGTGTGCAAAACAAAGGATAAATTAGTCCCACCCTAAACTCACTAAGGGGGTCATTTTCTAAAGGGATCGCACGCGAAAAGGGACTTTTTGAATGCAATACCTAGATCGGGGCGGACTCCGCGACGACTTCACTGACGGCGAAAAGGTAGGACACCTTATCGCTGCCAGCAGCACGCCCAATAGCGCCACCTTTCATGGTGGCGCTATTGGGTGCGAAAGCTGGCAGTGATCACACCGCGGCTTTTCGCAGGCCCGCCCCCCACTACCGTGGATTTTCTAAGTTCTCTCATCTCGTCACATGCAAATCTTTACTGCTGGTGGGGACTAATTGTTGCGCTGGTGGTGGACCCTTGGCCTGAGGTGGGGTTGATGCTACCCGAAGGGCAAGCCCCATGGGTCCCCACAGTCAGGAGGCAGAGCTGACTAGGAGACGGAGGCCACCTGGAGCTTCGCCAATACCAGACCTCGTTCCCCGCAGGTTGAGCCCTTGGCTGCTGGGGCCGGCTGGTCTTAAGCAGGCCTCCATGTGATGACTCCCAGTAGATGAGGTGCAAGGGTTGCTGGGAACCAGCAAAGATATCACAGAGCCAATGTAGGTTCGGACGAGGCAGGGTTCCAGATACCCGGACGTCAATTGGAACAAGGCGAAGACAGGGGGCATCTAGGTAGTAGAGGCCGAAGCCTAAAGGCCAAGTCCAGGTAGAGATCATGGTGTAGTCAAGGCAAGCTGGTGTCAGGGTAGGCGGCTGAGCAAGACAAGGTACAGAGTCAGAGTAGAGCAAGGGTCAAAGCCAAGGAATCAGTCCTGAGCATAGTCCAACGTAGCAAGGGTCAAAGCCAGAGAATCAGTCCTGAGTCTGGCCCAGCATAGCAAGGGTCAAAGCCAGGGAATCAATCCAACGAGACAAGAAGGGACCAGGAACGGAGTCAGGATCAGGAACCAGGAATGATGGGTAACTAGCACATGAACAAATGTGGAGACCTGTTGCCAAGGCAAGGAAATAGTAGCAGGGCCCGATGATGTCATCATCCAGGGCCGCGGGCTAGTTTCCCGCCACGGCCCCTTTAAAGGTACGGGAGGCGCAGGTGCGCCTAAGCTAGGGCCCACAAGAGGCCGGACGATGGAGTCTCCCCGCAGCCCATGCGGGGAGACCCGCCAAGAGCTGAGGAGGTCCGCGGAGGAGTCAGGAACAGCTGAGGAGGCAGAAGATACTCGGGGGCATACGCGGCTGCCCACAGCTGCGAGCGAAGATGGTCCAGGTCCGGGAACAGAGCTGTAAGGGTAAGTAGGCCTGGACGCGGGCCTACTGCGGGCGGGGCATGCAACACTAATCATTTGCATATCTCTCAGCATGGAGTTCCCATAAGCCTTAGCTTTGGCAGGACTGACATAGCAAGCTGACAATCAGAATCTTCAGTCCTCTTCCTGCTGAAGTAATTCTACTTCAGTTCCACCCACCTCTTGTAGCTGGACGGGAAGACAAAATAAACTTCACAACTGATTCTCCCCACCTCCCACAAGGCTTCTAAGTCCACCAGAGGTGTTATCTTCCTGCCAGCATTAATAACAAGATACTGTTTGCTTTCTTCATTCCCTGAAGCCTGTCACTTAAGACTCTTGTCATACAGCTTCAGGTTCTTCACTTTGAGTCACAACAGTCCCTCCCCCCAGGCAGACAAACACCCAGAGGGGAAAGAAAGCAAGCCACGTCCCAGCAATGCTTTCCACAGCCTCAGAACTCAGGCCAGGAAACAAAACAAATGTATTTACCCTCTTATGGTATTTTTAACTGCTGGTTACACAAGCAGCGTGCACAAGCATCAACTCAGCTAAGCAGAAGTAAAGTAAAACAACACGGTAATGCTACAGAACAGGTAATACAGAGAAAATCCAGGCAATGAGCTCTGAGCAGGGATTGGTCCCTTCACCGACAGTGCAGTGACCAAATGAATACCAAACAGCTACCCTCCATCACCCCTATATAAAAAACTTAGAACAAACCTCCAGTTAACCACATCAAGATCAAACTTAGCCATGAAGGAAGAGGTTCAGTTTGTGCTTGAGTCTGTGCTCATGTCAGGCAGGGAGAGGGGCTCTGTTTATTTATTTATTTAATTTATTTATTTAGGTCTTTTTTATACCGACACTCATGATACCAATCATATCGTATCGGTTTACAATAAACAGTGGTGCAATAACATTAAAATTAACAACTTTGTGAACAATAGGCTAGGAGAGAGGGAGAGAGTGAAAAGTTACAATAAACAGGGGTACTTGAACTGGGAGGAGGAAAAGCCAGAGTAGTGGCTAGCATAGAAATAGGTAGTATTTAGTGAGTTATTTAAAGGTAGTATTTATTTAAAATAAATTAAATAATTAATTTAATTTAATTTATAATTAATTTATTATTATTATTTATTATTAATTATTATTTAATTATTATAAATTATTAATTTATAATTAAATAATTAAAGGTAGTGAGTTATTTAAAGGTAGCATAGAAATAGGTAGTATTTAGTGAGTTATTTAAAGGTAGTATTTAGTGAGTGCTAGCCTTAGGTACGGGAAAGGGGCTTCCCCAGTGGGATTTAGATAACGAAAGGGGCTCAGGTTAGGAAAAGGGAGCTCCCCCCAGTCGTGCCAGGCCGGTTCACTTGGCTTTCACAGAAGGAGGTGCAGCCCTGGAGCTGGAGATGTAGAACCTGGCCTGGATTTCCGTGCAGGTCATGCGTCTACCCGAGGAGAGAAGTCTCTTTACTCCACTGAGCTTGTGGCCAGATAAGTTGAATATTAATTTCATAGCCACAATATAGATTCATTCTTCTGCATTTCTGTGTTTGTGCATGGTTTGAAATCTTGATATATTTTTCCTAGCTTGATAGTGTCCTTTGATTCCTTGATAGTGTGTATTTAACTTACTTTTAAAAAAGGAGCTGGTATCTATAAAAGTTGTTTGTTCCCACCCACCCATCTCTAGGCTGTTGGGGTTTTTTTTAACCTAAGTCCTTGGAAGAACTATTTACGTGAATAATATAATACCTAAGTACCAATCTAACAATTTGGATATTGGTTATTAGTAAAATGTGTTTTATTCAGTGTAACATTTGTGGTGCTTTATTTGGAGGCTTAAGAGTTGTCCAGTTTGCTTTCAGTTGTCTGCAATGAAAACACAGGTGACTTATTTGAAAGAGAAATTGTTCAGTTTTCAAAGACCCTTCCTTATCTTGCAACATCCAAAATATCTCCCCCAGTTCTCATAGAGCAGTGGTCCCCAACCTTTTTTGCACCAGGGACCGGCTTCAAGCAAGACCATTTTTCCATGGCCCGGCAGGGTGGGGTGGGAGTGGGGCAGGGGTGGGGCTTTGGTCATATGGGGGCGGGGTTATGGAGGGGGTTGGATTTTAGTGCATACTTATCATTTAATTATGACATTTATAATGTGAATGTGACTCAACTCACCATAGGTTCAGAACATAAAGCATCAGTTATAATAGTAAAACCATACTAATAAAAGAATATTTTAAAACTACTGATAAATATAATTTCTATTAATTAAAATCATATACATTAATTAAAACTAATAAGGATTTTAAAAAGCCCCTGCTGTCCATACATGGGAGCTCTTGATTTCCAGTCACCCTGATATTGTCGAGGATTAGGAGGTTATCCTCTCTCTCTCACACATACTCAAATGTCCATTCTCTCTCACACATATACTGTCACATACATACACATTCATGCTCTTATACCCACCATAACCTCTCACTCTCACAGACACTGACACACTCTCAGGGTGTAAGACACTCTCCCCCCCCCCCCCACTCACACACACACACGCTTACTCCCCTGGATTTTCTCATACACGCTCATGCTCTCACTCTCACTGGCTCCCTCACATACACACAAACACACACACCCAGGCAAGCTCCCAATCATTCTCACACACACACACACACACACACACACACACACACAGAGGCAAGCTCCCAGTCATTCTCACACTGAACTCCAGGCAGGCTCCCATTCATTTTCACACACCACTCCCTCCCCATCCACCAGGCATGCACATATTCATTCTCACACACACAGACCCCCAGGCAGGCACCAATTTATTCTCACACACACACATACACCACACACAGGCAGGCACCTATTCTCACACATACAAGCCCCAGGAAGACACCCATTCATTCTCATACACAGACACACCCTCAGGCAGGCACCCATGCATTCACACACATACACCCCCAGGTAGACTCCCATTCATTTTCACACCAATCCCTCCCCATTCCCCAGGCATGCACACATTCATTCTCACACACACAGACCCCCAGGCAGGCACCCATGCATTCACACACATACACTCCCAGACAGACTCTCATTCATACACATGCACACACTAAAGGCAGACCCCCTCTCTTTCTTTTGCCAGCGATCTCGGAACCTCTCTCATTCCTCTGCTGCCACTGTCACTGCTGCCACATGGCTATTGGGGAGGCGCCGATTGCTGCTACTGGCACTGAAGCCCATTCTGCTGCCTCCTCTGTGCAGGCCCCATGGGCTTCCATTTCCTCCATGCTGATCTCGTACATTGTGAGATCCACAGAGAAAGTGCTATTCTTGCACATTCCCAAAGATTACATGTGCCAATCAGTAAAAAGTAATTCTTTTTTTTTTACATTTGCTGTCTGATCTTAGTTTTCTAATCGGTTGGTCACAGGCTTTTTTTCCACCTTCCCTTTCTTATTTTTTTGCCAATTCCTTTTATATTGTCTTTTTTTTCTATTTCTTTTCTCTCCATCTGTCTTCTTCCCTCAAACACACAGTCAGGTTCTCATTCTCACATGATTTCTCTCTCTCTCTCTCTCTCACACACACACACAGGCTCTCACTCTCACATGCTCTCTCTCATACAATCATTCATACACACAGTCTCTCACTGTCACATGCTGTCTCTCTCACACACACAGAGACTCTCACATGCTGTCTCTGCAAACATTCAGGTCTTCACTCCAGTCACACAGTCTCTCAACTCATCTCATACACGCACACACACGCACTCTACAGGCCCTCAGCCTCTCTTACCTCTGGGCCTCCTCTTCACGGGTCACCACAGGATGGACTCTGCAGCGGCCCTGGTCTTCTCGGGCCGCGCTGCTCCTCTTCTGCACGCTGCTGATGCTCCTCCAACTTCCTGCCCGCGCGGCTCCGGCAACATTTTTCTTCCGGGGCCGCGCAGGCAGGAAGGAGGAGGAGCACCTGCAGTGGCTGATGCTCCTCCTCCTTCCGGGGCTGCACGGGCAGGAAGGAGGAGGAGCTCCTGCATTATGCGGGGCGTGATGGGGCGGGGCAGCGGGCAGCATCCACCCCACAAAGTGTGCTCTGAGCCGCCACAGAGCAGAGCACACTGTCAGTGTTTAGTGCTGGTCCGCGGCGGTGCCGTGGACCGGCAAAAAACCCTCAAAGGCCCGGTCCTGGTCCATGCACCGGTGGTTGGGGACCCCTGTCATAGAGGATTAAAAAACCCAAGAATAAATGGTTTACAGTAGGTTCTGGTAGAACAAGACCCAATGTCCCCAACTGTGCAGCATCCTGACTACCCAACCCACTCCCACAGATAAGTCAGACATCCAGGATTCAATTTAATGTTTTATGATTTTAATTTACAATTAATCTATTATGTTATTAGTATTATTTTATTATAATTTTCTGTATTCCTATCATTTTAAATTTTCTTTTATTTATTTTGTATCTTTTAACTTTGTTAATTTTGTAAACCATCATTGTTGAATATCAGAATGATGGTATATAAAAGTTTTTAAAGAAATACAAATAAATAAATAAATGGATTATAGTGGGCCCTGGTAGAATACGGCCTATGATGAAGAGACACCGTCTTTTCTGCACTGGATTATGAAGAAGTTCCAGTCAAAAATAAATGAAGTGATGTCTGAAAGGGATGTAGTCACCCAGTGTACCAAAAAACCCTTAAACATTATCAAAGATCATAAAAGGAAGTTTCTTCTTCTGGGAGACTCTGTCATCAGAGGACCCAATTTGGGTGATCATTTTGATGGGGACGCAAGTATTAAAAGCCTTCCAGGATCCACAGTCAGTAGAAATACCAACCAGATAGTCAATGCAATTACAGAAGAAAGTAGAGAAGCTGATATCAATGTTATCATCTAAGGACCAATGACCTTGCTAGAAATGGTATCCTTGAAGCATGGAAAGATTTCCAAAATCTAGGGAAGAAGAATAGGCACATGGCAAAGACCATTGCATTTTTTTTAAAGTATTACCTATTCATGGAAATGGGAAGGAAAGGATCTTCCAATAGATTACTTCAATGCTTGGCTCAAAAAAATGGTATAAAGGAAGTGGTTTTGGATACATTGGAGGCTGGGGGTGTGTTTGGAGCAAAAGAAGATTATATGGTAAGGATAGTCTACATTTGTCCTAGTCAGGAAAGTGGATGCTAAGCGAGAAATTCAGATCATACATTATCAGGCATTTAAACTAGAGGGAGTGGGTGACAGGTCTTCGACTCAGACAGAAGAGCTGGACAGAGATCTGGTCGAAGACATCCAAAAGATGGGAAAGAAGGGAGAAGTATTGCTTGTCAAAGATTTTAATCTGCCAGATGTAGATTGGAATAGCTCTTCTGCAGAATCTACTAGAAGTAGAGAGAAAGTGGATGCCCTTCAAGGGGCTCTGCTCAAGAAAATGGTAATGGAACCCATGAGGGAGGGTGTGATACTCGACCTAGTGCTCACCAATTGGAATAATGTCTCTAATGTCCACATAGGTGCCCACCTGAGCTCCAGTGATCATCAGACGGTATGGTTTGATATCACAAATAGAATACACAGAAGTCACATGAAGGCCTGAGTTTTTTATTTTCCAAAAATACGGTTCTTGTCATAATTGGGATGTTCTTGGAGGAAGAACTAGAAAATTGGGAGAAAATGGGTGAGGTGGGACAACAGTGAGCCAAACTGAAAGGAGCTATTAGAAAGACAACAAATCTATATGTTAGAAAAGTAAACAAAAGTAAGAGGAAAAAGAAACCAATTTGGTTCTCAAAGGAGGTGGCTGAAATAATAAAGGAAAAAAGAACAGCGTTCAAAAAGTATAAAGGATCCCAAAAAGAGGAGCACAGGGAAGAAAACCTGGTGAAACTGAGGGAGACGAAGAAAGAAATCAAGAAAGCAAAAGATTCAGGCGGCGAAAGGGATTGCCAAAGAGGTAAAGTGAGGTGTCAAAACATATTTTAGATTTCAGAGAAAGTAGGAAGACCCAAAGTGGAATAGTGAATTTGAAAGGTGACAAGGAAAAATGTGTGGAGAGAGACGAAGAAATGGCAGAAATATTAAACAAACATTTCAGTTTGGTATTCACAAAAGGAAACCCTGGAGAAGGACTGTTCATGTTTGAAAAGACTGAAGATGGGGTGAAGTAGACGAAACTCTGTTTATAGATGATAATGTATGGGTAGAGCTAGGAAAACTGAAAGTGGACAAGGCTATGGGGCTGGATGAAGAACATCCCAGGATATTGAGGGAGCTCAGAGATGGGCGGGTCTGCTGAAAGACCTGTTTAATAGATCCCTGGAAATGGGAGTGGTGCTGTGGGGACTGGAGAAGAGAGGTGGTAATTCTGCTTCACAAGAGTGGTAGCAGAGAAGAGGCTGGAAACTACAGGCTGGTTAGTCTCCCCTCGTTGGTGGGACAATTAATGGAGACTCTGCTGAAGGACAGAATAGTGAACTATCTACAATCCAGTCAGTTGCTGGACCCGAAGCAGCATGAATTCACCAGGGGAATGTCCTGTCAGACAAATGTAATTGAGTTTTTTGATTGGGTGATTAGAAAATTGAATTGAGGAAGATCACTAGATGTGATTTACTTGGATTTCAGCAAAGCTTTTGATACAGTCCCACACAGGAGGCTTGTAAATAAAATGAGAAGCTTGGGACTTGGCGCCAAGATGGTGGAGTGGACTACAAACTGGTTGACAGGAGACACCATGAAATAGTAAATGGAACCTACTCTAAAGAGAGAACCATGAAGTGCCACAGGGATCGGTATTGGGATCAGTTCTGTTCAACATTGTAAGTAACAATGCAGAAGGGATAGAAGGTACAGTTTGTCTATTTCCAGATGATACTAAGATCTGCAACTGAGTGGACACACCGGAAAGAATAGAGAGAATGAAAAGTGATTTAAGAAAGCTTGAAGAGTGGTAGAAGGCAGCTTGGATTCAATGCCAAGAAGTGCAGAGTCATACCTCTTTTGTGTGGAAATCCAAGACAGCTGTATGTGATGGGGGGTGAAAGACTAATATGCACAGACTGGGAGAGGAACCTTGAGGTAATAGTGTCTGATGATCTGAAGGCAGTGAAGCAATGTGGCAAGGCGATAGCTAAAGTCAGAAGAATGCTGGGCTGCACAGAGAGAGGAATAACCAGTAAGAAAAAGATGATAATTCCTGTGTACAGGTCCTTGATGGGGCCTCACTTAGATTATTGTGTTCAGTTCTGGAGTCCATATCTCAAGAGGGACAGAGACAGGATGGAGGCAGTCTAGAGAACAGAGACCAAAATGGTGTGGGGTCTTTATCAGAACACTTATGAGGAGAGGCTGAAGGATCTGAATATGTACTCCCTGGAAGAGAGGAGGCGCAGGGGGGATATAATACAGACCTTCAGATACCTGAATGGATTTAATGATGCATGTTCCTCAAACCTTTACTGGAGGAAAATAAACAGTAGAATAGGGTTCACAATATGAAACTTCAGGGGGGGTGACTTAGAACCAATGTCAGGAAATATTTCTTCACGGAGAGAGTGGTGGATGTCTGGAATGCCTTTCCGGAAGACAAAAACAGTAAGCAAATTCAAAAAAGCGTGGGATAAGCACTCTGGATCCCTACAGGCTAGGTTTGGAAATCAAGAAAAGGGTGCATGGGGGGTAACCAGCAAGGAGCAGCAGCTGCTTCCCCTAACAGAAGGAATGGGGATTACTACCCTTAACCAATCAGCATGCATGATTTTGACGCAACTGCAGCATCACTCTCCGCTTTGACAGCGGGGGTGGGGGGAGAGAAAAGGGGAATTGGATTCAGACGTCAACCTGACTTTTTATGGTCTAGGGTACTGATATGCAGCCATTAGGGAAAAAGTACAGGGCTGCTTTTAAGGCCAAGTCCAAGAGCAAAGCACGTTCAAGCAGCAGCATTGCAGGAATTATCAGGAAGGCTGCTCACTCTGTAAAAATGTTGCTAGCAGTAATTTTGTTATGGGTTTGGCAGTTGTTTGGTTTTGATTTTTAATATTACTAGCCTTAACGTAAGGCTTGGGGGTAACCTGCAAGGAGCGACAGTTACTACCATGAGAAGATTGCTGGGCAGACTGGATGGACCACGCAATCTTTTTCTGCCGTCATTACAACATTACTATGTTACTATGTACAATACATGAGAAGGTGTTGAACAGGATTTCTGTGCCATCAGGAACAGAATCAGAGTGTAGTCCAGAGATGAGAATAACCTGAACTTGATTTCTGGGTACCTGGCATGGGAGCTAACTCAAATCCTTGCATTGACGCGTACAGTGACATTTGTACTAGCAGTGATACTGAATTATGTGGCCTTTGAATAGTGCTCTGAAAGTCTTCCAGGATCCAGGGGATACATGTGTTCCCCGATGGTGGAGGAAGGTTCAGAGTGATATGATGACATCACAGCAGTGGCAGCTGTAAGCTGTGATTGGCTGCAGTTCCGTTGGTTCTTCTGCAGCTTTCTCTCCCTCTCCTCTTCTCGATGACAGACAGATGGCAGAATATGCTGATGTCTGGATCTTCTCCGCCATCTGGCACATTTAATTGACTTTCTGCAGTTGCTTTTTTCTTCTTTAAACCAGTTGCAAGGATAAAATAGTTAATTAAAAGGCCTTTTGATTAGATAGACAAATATTTACCTATTACAAATGACCCAACCATTGCTTTTCCTCCATCTGCAAACTTGACAATCAGCAGTTACCTTAACAATTGCATCTGGGCTGATGATTTGGGCCCTGTAATCTTGCCTCAGGGCTTCTCTCTGCTGCTTTTGGAGAGGTGACAGTAGAGCAGTAGGGAAGAGAAACAGGAGGCAAAGGGGGGGGGGGGGGCAGTATTTTTTTGGATGGAGAACGAATAAAATCCAAATAAGGATGGGAAAAGGAATAAAGATTCAACCTTCCTCTCCCTTTCACAGTGCACATGACAATGATAATATGCATGGAAGCTAGCAGGGGGGAGAGGAAGCAGGGAGACCCCCACACAGTCAGATCTGCACACACGCTTGTACACACCAGCAGCCCACACGTTCTGAAAGAGACACACGCATGCACACATACCGACAGGTGTGCATGCTTGTAATCTTCTGAGAAAGACGCATATTTCACACTCGTGCAACCCGCTGAGAAGTCACGCACGCCTGACAAAGACACATATTCGCCCCGAGCAGTGTGCGGTTCTGTAATCCCTTCAGAAAGATACCGCTACACATCGTGCAGGCACACACATTCACAAAGTTACATACACACACAGGTGACACAGGTACACATTCATGCACCCCTCTGACAGCCACATGCGGTTGCAAAGATTAGATGATACACACAAGTCATCAAAGGACAGTAGGAGCGTGGCATGAAGAGAGCCAAAGTCCCCGGAAAGCTCGTCTCTTGCTGAGCTGCACGTGGCAGCCACTTTACTATTTATCCCAGACAGAGGAGTCCTTGACACTGCTACCTCCCCAGTTTTTTCAGATATCCGAAGAGCAGTTAAAACAGAGCCATTAAGATGCCTCCTTTTTGTCTGAATTTGTAATTATTGAGAAGATCTTGGTATCTGGAGGAAGTGTATTGCATGAACAACCGAAGAGCAGACCCTGGGAAGGAGTCGGGGGGGATGTCGCCATAAATAATGGGGCACACCTTTTTTAAAAAAAATAAAATGATAGAGGACCATAGGGAAAAAAACCATAGTATAACAAGAAAAGCAAGGGCACATGGTAATAGGATGCTAAAAGGAAGCAAGAGAACCAAAATTTCCAGCCAGCTAGTGTTTCGGAAGAACCTGCTTTGCACTGCTTATGACTGCAGAGTCTGACAGGGTTTCAAGGACAGGCTCCAGAAAAGGGATGAGGTACGATGTGTGTTCAGCTCCCATCAGAGCATCCCACTCACGAGTGAGCCGGCAGTGAGCTATGACCCCTGGTGATCTTTTGTTATACAAGACAGAATGGATTACTGCTGCCCACAGTCACATCCTCTCTGGGGAATTTACAAACCCAGGTCATGTCCGCTCTTAATCTTCTCTTTTCTAGGGAAAACAATTCACAGAACCTCTCCTCATAATTCATCTCTTCCAGACTCCCGACTATCCTCTCACCTCTTCCCCGAACCTGTTTCCAGCTCAGAGCCATCTGTTACAAACTAGCTGAATGCAACGTTGAAGATGTCTCGCACAGGGACAGGTGTGCTTCTTGTGCCCTGAAGCTTCTCTGCACACAGTCAGGCATCTTTTCAGCTTCCCGCTCCCCTCCCCCCCAACTCCCTTGTCCCCTTGGCTCCTTCAGGCACAAGACTTGAGATTATTGCTCAGTGCACGCTCACACTCAAAAGATCATTCGTGCTTCCAAATCCTCCCTGGGTCCCTATTCAGTCTGCTCGCATCTTGATGTTTTAGCTGCTATATGTATCCTTATCTGCAATAAACACCTTTGTGTCACTTTTATACCCTGGCACATTTAAGTACGTGCATCTTCCAGGGTGCTCCCTAGTTTGATGTTAGCTCGATATTTATTTATTTAGCTTTTTAATCCTCATTTCTCCAGAAAGGCCCAAGGCAGAGTACATAATAACATCTGCAGCAGCAGCAGCATTGATACAGAACACAGTCTACACACATGGAACAAAATGAAAGGAACCCCATACAAATAAGTACCTAATAGATCCATCCTTGATCCCTCCCATCAACTCCCAATGACCAACAGCGAAAGATCACAGGATCCCTGGAGTCTAGGAGAGACCGATAAAACACAGGAAAATTCCAAACCCTAAGTAAAAGTTATGTCCTATCCTCAACCCCAGCCCTCAAGAACGACCCAAATCAGAAACCCACCCAACACAACATCACAGTCTGTATTCCTCCGCCGGTCCAACCACTAACCACTCACTAGCGAAAAGCGTGAAGACACAGACAGACCTTGATTTGTTTTACCTGTAAACCCAATAAATACTCTCCAACCGAAACTGTAGCGGAAGCAGATTCCACGAGGCCTGGCGCCGTACGACTGAACCCCCGCTGACAGGTCGAGGTACATTTTGCTGGAGTCGGATGGCCAGTACTGGCTGTTGAAAAAGCCTAAGGTACCTGCGCTCCTGTTAGCCCTCCCTACAGCAATACTCAGCCATCAAAGCGGCAATGCTATGTGCATTCATAAAAATATCAACAGGCCTATTCCTTCACTCTGCTGCTTCCTCCTTTGCTCCTATTCCTTGCTTTCCTGCTCTTGTCCTGTTTTTTGGTTTATAAGACGGCTTAGCACTGACAGTTCTCTGACAATGGGATCTTGCTAGTAGGTTTTTCTGCTGCTGTACTTGTCATATTTTATTCACTGGCCTCGTCTTTTTTTTTTTTTTTTTATTACGATTAGCTTGTTCTCTGACCCCTTTTCTCCTTTGCCGAGCTGAAGTGCCTGTCCCCTGTAACCTCTGGACCTTCACTGGCAGGGAGAAGGGAACGCGGGATTCTCACCAGCGTTAAGGGACCGTGTGGCAGGCACTGTCTTTGGTTTAGCAATTACAGTACATGCCCTTACTGCTTTCTGTATCATTTTTGTTTCGATCGGATTCTCCTTAGCTCCCCTTTGAAAGGGGAATGTGTTGGCTTTCCTTACCTTACCAGGCGTTTAGTGGATCTATATAGAGCTAACGTTTCTTAGGGGGTGGGGAGTGGATGGCTCCAGGGAATCACCCCAGCATTACTTTTCTGTTTCATTAGCTGCTGTTACCCGCTATGAGCATAAAATTGTGGAAGGGTGGAAAACAAGTGCAACATACAGAGCCTGTCACCTCCGGGTCACCAGTTCAAATCTAGCATCTTATTTGTCTCGTATGCTTCTCTTGCCTAGAGCAGGAATTGTCTTACTGTTTCTGTGTCTAGTTGTGCCGTAGAGATAATAAGTAGGAGTAGTGGCAGTAGCTCAACTCGGTAGGGACTTCAAAAGCAGCCCATGTGAAATAAGCTGTTGGTCTCACTCCATTTCCAGGGGCCACAGCAGAGGCGGTGGCATCACAGAGCCTTTTCCAGATTCCTACAAATCAGAGAACTGTGCTGCATACCTTTCCACTCGCTCATTTTGAGAAAGAGAGAAATTTTGCTTCTTGGAAGTTGGGACCTTTCACATATCCATGTCAGGTGGCTAAGACCTACTTTTCTTACAAACTTCAGAACTAAAATTCCTTTCGAGTAAAACCAGGATTGAATGAGCCAGGGTGACCTGGGCAGGATGGTGACCCAATTCAGGAGCGTGAGACCCAGAGTCAAAATCAGAAGACTGCTAGCTCCCAGTCCCCAACACCATGGGAAAGTTGGGAGTGGAAAGCAAAGACAATCTAAAATTTATTCCCAGGCTAGGCGGCAGAATCCGAGTCAGAATGGTCTGGAATGGTTTGGATTATCTGAGTCACAGCTGCCCACAGCGTGGATTAAATCTAAACCGGCTGGGCCCAGTTTGGCAAAACCGAAGCCATCATGACCGGTCTCTGATTCCCTTCGTGTCACAGTTCATGAACTGGACAGCCACTCGACATGAGCTGACTGGATGGTGAAAACTCTTTCTGCACGCCAGGTCAGAGGGCAAACCTGAGCTGTCCCCGCTCTACAATGAGAGGCGGCACTAAAGCTCCCAGCTGGCTTGTGTTGAAAGTCAACGAATCCGAGTCAGGAAAGCATCCTGGCTGGATGAAATGTGCTGCGTAAGGCCATGCAGGTGGCATGATATTTCCGGTCAGGCCTGTACCGAGCCGTGGCAGCCTGCATTGATGTTGCTCTCTTCAGGCTGCCTTGCACAGACGGTTCAGCTACACAATCTAAAAAAACACCCCTGCCCATTGCTTAAATGCAAGTGCAGAACTTGCTTGGGAGTGTGTGCTGTGGAGAAAAAGGAGGTGGCCCTGGCGTCATGAGGTAGACCCCTGATCCAAAGCTTCCCTGGCTACCATGCCAGGAAATCCCTCCCGCCAGCCCCCCTTTGCACTGTGGCTAGAAAGTCTTCTGTGGCTGCGGGGAAATGGGCTTACAGGGGGGACAGGTTTACTGTGTTTCCCCCAATTCTCTTTCCAGCCCCTCCTCTTACCTTTGCTGTCTCTTCCCTTCTTTTTCGCATTTTTCCCCCCATTCTTCTCTTGTCCGTCTCCTCCCCCTGCCTGGGATTCTAAAGGCCGTCAGAGATCCATCTGAATCCCTGCACTCCAGAGGGGATATATATTATCTAAATTTGATAAGACAACTTAATTTCACTCCATGTCTGTTACTGGCGATAAAACCGGGAGACTTTTATGACCCTGAGTGCTGTGCAAGACTGTCAGGAACTTATTATACAAGGTATAACTGGATTTCTCTCCCCAGATGGCTGGGAGCCATGAGCCGGAACATAATTCTGCAGCACAGGAGGTGGAATAAATGCAAAGAGCTTGTTACAGGCACAGCGCAGCCGATAAGAGCGAGGAGACCTCGAGCCCTGCAGGTGCGTTTCTGCCATGATGTGTCTTCTCCGTTCGCTGTGAAGGTCACTGTCATGGGATGGGGGAGAGGGGGAGGGAAAAGGAAATTGAAGATAACGGAGGCTTAGTGTAAATAGTTTTCTTTTTTTTTTTTTTTAGGGAGGGGGGGGGAAATATGGGAGGGCATGTCTTGGGGAAAGGAGGGGAGGGGCCAAAGGTATAGGCGAGGAAAGGGAGGGGAGAAAACACGGAAGGAGAAGCAACATGCGAGGAGCAGAGAAGAGGGTCACCCTGTGGGAGAAGGCACTGAAGACAAAAGGAATGGATGAATCAGAAGGGAGAAGATAAGAGGGAGGGGAGAGGAGAGAAGCAGGGCATGAAAGGGAAAAAAAAGGAATTGAAAAGAAGGGGGTGGCAGGGTGAGGAACTCCCAGACACTTCAGCCTAGGTCCCTGGCTGGCAGCTCCTGCTGAGGGCATTTGCTGCCTGAGGCAGGGGATAAATGTATCTGCTTTTGAGGTGTTGATGAGGGTGGCAGACTCCCAGAATGGTGCTCTCGGCAGCGGTGGGCATTTATGGCAGTTGCCTAGGACGTTTCCCTTCTGCCGCACAGCAAGTCTACATCTTTTATTGGACAGAGCCAGCCATGGCGAGGACCTGCTGCTCAAATTTCGCACCTCCAAACTTACCAGAAACATGAGGAAGTGGCTCCAGCAAGAGCCCAAGCATGTCCCTGGACTCGGAGGAGAGCAAGGAGCTCTCCATCGCGACCTGGGCTGCCTGAGCTCCCCTGGACCAGCAGATTGCGTCAACATTTAATCCAGGGTTCTTCAGTTTCCCCATGAATCGGAGGAAGTTGCAAGAGTATGCAAACCTTTCTCATGCATGTTCATTGTAGCTATCCTGAAAACCTGGCCTGTTTGTTGCACTCGGGGGAACTGGAGTCCGCCATCACTGACCTATGATATGACACTGCAAAGCAGCATCTGCTAAAACCACGACTGTTGCTGTTTATTTCTATAATCCAGCGCTGTGCCTAGTTCCGTCCATGGTGCAGTTCAGGTAGCCCTTACCATGTGTTTTTATTCCACCTGTTTAAAAAGGTGATGCAGTTAGACCCAGTTAAGCCTGGATTGTTGTATCCTGATGTAGGAGGCGGAGTATAACGCATCCCCAGCTAGCTAAGTGCATGGATAACTTTGTCTGATGGGTAGGGACAGCCACGTGTGCAGAGAGAGTGAGAGAGAGAGAGAGAGAGGAAATCTTTGTGTCCACCTGGGCCCTTACCCTCTGTCTCTTCTTTCCCACGCCATCCACAGCTCATAAAATGTAAATAGCACCCCCACTTGCTCCTCCCTCTCATGCAGAAACCTTTATAATATTCAGTACTTTAGGTGGGACCTCATTTTGAAAGAGCTTGGAGACTGCTTTTCACAGTAAACCCTACCCAACAAAAAAAAAAAAACAAAACACAAAACCAAGGAACAGAAAAAGAGGCCTGGGGAAATGCTGCCCTGCACATTTATAAACCTACTCGCCAGGCAAGATCTGCTCCGCGCGGTCTTCTGGAAGTGCCTTCTCTTCGCTGGTCTCGTCTGCTGGAGACACGTGAGAGGGCCTTTTCGGTGGCAGGTCCCCTACAGTGGAATGCACTTCCAGAGCCGATGCGCTTACTTGAATGTTCGAGCTTGCTTATTCATTTATGGAAAGGATTTATGTTTCGCATATTCCACAGTTCAAAGCAGATTACATAAAAACTTACATAAAACACATAAAAAAAAATATAAAAACACAAAAGTAGAACATGAGTGGAACAGGATCAAACAGAAGCAATAAAATGGATGATTTAGGAAAGCTTTGAAAGCCTTTCTTTTTGAAAAGGCATTTTGGGTTTGCTAATTCATTCAGGATGAAGAGGTTTTTTTGAATCGGAACCCATGATTGATAGGAGTTTTCTTGGCTTTGATGACATTACTAGGGTGTAATCTCTTTAATGTCTAATTCTGGTGCTAGGCCATTGTTTTGTTGTGCAATATTCTTTGAAATATTTGTTGATCGCGTATGTTTTAACTGCACCCTGCCATGAACGTTGGAATGTGCGGGACAGAAATCTTTAAAACCAATAAATAAAAGCTCCAAGAATGGCATGAGGTGCGAGTTATGCAGGGCTTAGGCTGATGTAAGGTAGGGGGAGTGGTCAGCATGCCTGTGCCCGGGAGTTCCTCCTACTTGGGATAAACTTTATTTATTTAACCTTTTTTTTTTTTTTTTTTTAACTTGCGGTTCTGTGGGGGCACCATTTGATATTCTTTTTAATACTGAAATAACTGAGCTGAGCAGTACATGGCAGCGGTCTGAACTCCCGTGCCTGCCAGATTCAGGGAGCGAGAAATATTATGGGTTCCTCCATGCTCCATTATTACCCTGAGCATGACGATTTATCACGCGAGTCGTCTCAGGTTCCAGACCAGCTGATAAAGGAACTGCTGCTGCCTTTTTTTTTTTTTTTAAATTTAGTTTTTATTTCAGCATCTTGAGGGCAAAATGCTGTTCCGTGTGCTCATTTGTCTCAATTTTCTCCCCCCCACTGCCTCTCAGCCCTAATTTCTGGTTGGTGTCTCGGAGGTGAGTGCCTTATCTCTTGCAGTTCCAGCACTTGGGAAACGACTGTAGCCTTTCTGGGTAAGAAATCTGACAGGCAATTAGAAGCAGAGCTGCTGGGAACAGAGCAGTAGAAATGGGGCCAGCCCTTTGCCTGGAAATCCTAGGAACACCTCTGGCAGCAGCTGGCAACCTGCTCCTGCTAACTCTCTCTCTTTTGTCCAGCAAGTCCAGACTCCTTTCATTGAGTAAGCATAAGGATAATCTGAAAAATGTATGAGCTTTTGACACTAGGGATGTGCAGAGGGAAAAAGTTGGGTTTGGTTTTCTTATTCATTTCAGCGGAACCTCAATTCGTTTCATTAATGATTTTTTTTTTTGTTGTTTTTAAACTAATTTGTTTAATTCATTTTTCATCTTACAGTGAAGTCAGTGGGGGAAGGCCCTGCTGACTTCACTGTAAAAGAAAAATGGGCCCGAGACCCAGCTTGGGCCCAACGCCAGGACCAGGTCCTAACACTGAGGTCCAGGCCTAGGCCCGAGTCCAATGTCAGGGCTGAGCCTGGGCCTAGGCCCAATGCCAGGTCCTGTCATATAGTCCCCAAGCCTGGCACCAGGGCCTGGCCTAAGCCTAGGTCCCAGTCACTGAGGCCCAGGCCTAGGCCCGAGCGATGCTTAGCCCCAACTAAAGTTGGATTCTGACATCAAGGCCTGAGCCTGGCCTAGGAATGAGGCTGGGTTCAGTTTGCCGTGATCCAGGCTGGTTCCCAGTCACTGAGGCCAGGCCTAGACCCGGGTTTGACGCCAGGTCTCAATGCCAAGACCTGGACCTATGCCAAAGCCGGGCTTTGGCCATACAACAAAATGGCGCCATCCACTCTGGAGGAAGACACCTCAGGAACGACACAGTAACATGTCTTCTGGGCAGAGAACAACATTTTTAGTCGCCGGCTCAAGAAAGATGGATGCCAGAAGGGCCTGCTCATGGGTCTGCAGGCCTTGGCCTCGGCGACAGGACCTGGCCTCAGCCGGGCCCTGGTGTCGAGCCCAGGTCTTGGTGATGGGACCCAGCTGTGGGAAGTGTATTTTATTGTACAGAAGTATTTAGGATTTCAAAGGTGGTTTTTGAAATTGAACTTGAATGTACCTAGAGAGGATGCATGAAGCACAGCCTCAGGAAATCTATTTCAGGCATATGGCACAGCAAGATGGAAATTGTGGAGTCGATAGTGGATAAGAGTGACTTGCTGGATGAACGAAACTCACAAGGATATAGGGTGAGAGAAAAGAAGATAGGTAATGAGCAGTGCAGAATGAATGGATATATAGTGGAACAGTGATATTTTGTTTATTAGTTATTTATTAGTTTTTATATACCGACATTCGATCAATTGAGATATCACATTGGTTTACATTCAGGTACTGTAGGTATTTCCCTATCCCCAGAGGGCTCACAATCTCAGTTTTTGTACCTGTGTTACAAGCTAGTCTGTTTTAAAATAACAGTGTTAGTTTTTTAAGGCTCTTCGGGTTTTGGCACCAGGCTATCCACGGATTAGACTGATTCTGTATGAACCCATTAGATGTATGCGGTCATCACAAATGGGTCAGTTGGAAATTCCCGCACTTAAATAGGCCAGAATTCAGCATACGAGAGATTAGGCTTTTTTTTTTTTTTGTGCAGGCCTTAGGCAACAGAATGACTTTGCTAAAGATATTCAAACTTGGACTATTTTATGTTTCTGAAAAGTGGTTAAGACCTTGCTATTTAAGTCTGTTTACCTGGGAGTGGGAGACTGATGCTAGCTTGTCAGCTTGTGGTGGGTTATTGGAGATGATGTTGGCCGCTTGAGGTGCTGAGGGATGCAGCTGTGGGGAGGAGAGGAATCCGGCATAAGTTTGTTTTGTGTTTCAAAGAGTCTGTTGGTTGTGAGCCTTCTTGATTTTATTGTAATGATGTTCTGTGTTTTGACTGCAACTCACTTTGAGTACATTGTATGTAAAGGAAATGTATGATAAATTGAAAAAAAATCCCAAATAAGTGAATTTTTAATAGATTGCAGTGGAGAGACAGTTCAGCAGGAGGCCTGCAAAGAATAATTTCCTTTCTGAACACATTACCAGAACTCTTACCCACTCTCTCATCTCCCACTTAGACTATTGCAACCTGCTCCTCACAGGTCTCCCGGCGAGCCATCTCTCTCCGCTGCAATCTGCCCTAAATTCAGCTGCATGACTTACCTTTCGCCAAAGTCGCTATGCCCACATAATCCCCCTCTTCTGAAGTCACTGCATTGGCTCCCTATCTGCTCCCGCATATAGTGCAAACTCCTTCACTCTGCAGCACCTCACTACCTCTCCTCTCTTATCTGTCTCTACACCCCTCCTCATGAACTCCTCTTGTCGGATAAATCGCTCCAATCTGTGCCCTTCTCCTCTACTGCCAGTTCCAGACTCCGTGCTTTCCACCTGGCAGCGCCGTGTGCTGGGAGTAGTCTTCCTGAACTGGTGCCTCAGGCTCCCTCTCTTGCAATGTTTAAATCCCATCTAAAGACCCACCTTTTTGAAACCACTTTTAAATCTGATGCCCGATTGTCTGCTTTTAGTCTTGTTAACTAACTTTCTTTTTAACCATTGTCTTGCTTTATACCCCAAGTCTCTTGTCCTGTATGTTTGTCTTATTAGATTGTAAGCTCTATTGAGCAGGGACTGTATGTTTGTACAGCGCTGCGTATGTCGTGTAGCACTATAGAAATGTTAAGCAGTATTAGTAGCCTAAGTAGGAGGTGATGAGAGTGGATGGGCATTTTGACAGTGTGCTGAGAAAGGGAGGGATGGATTTTAGTGGTTATAGAGGAAGAACGAACACACTTTTGCAGTATTTTGAATGCACACAGAGAAGTGGCATCAAAGATGACCCCAGGCTTACTGGGCGAGAGAACTGGGAGGCTGAGAGCGCCATCCACAGAGAAAAGAAAAAAGAGGGAAGAGGAGAATTGGGCTGGGGGGGGTGAAAACAAGAATTTCTGTCTTGCCCATGTTAAGTTTGTGTTATTAAAGCTCTGTTGTTAAAGCTGGGAATTAGCAATCTGTTATTAAAGCTCTGTTGTTAAAGCTGAGAGATAGCAATCTGTTATTAACGGAGTTGCTGGAGATAGCAATCTGATATTATTCAGAATAGTTGTGGGTGGATCCTTGGACCAGTGGCAGGTGACCATGCCCTCGAGGGAGATCCGGAGAGGGACCAGTGGTCAGGCTTGGTGTAGAGACCAGTGGCGTAGCCAGAATTGATTTTTGGGTGGGCACAAGGTTAACATGGGTGGGCTGTAGGCATGCAGGTCTACTAGTTGTTTTTTTACTGATAAATAATGCCAAATTATGCAGCATAGCATTCACATCTACGCCTAAGTATGAGGTTTACTTAATGATACAAACATAATTCACGGTGATTTGTGGTACTTTAGCCTTCTTATTATTACGATTTTATACACGGCTCCTACCTGTCCATAAATTTTGAGAGAGCGGTTGTGTTGCTTATATTTAAATTGCTAACATCTCAAAATAGAGATATATATTTTTACCTTTGTTGTCTGATCTTTGTATTTTTCTAATCAGTTGGTCCTGGTCTCTTTTTCCCATTTTTTCCCTTATAGCTCATTTCCTAATTCCTTTTTCAGTGTCTTTCTTCTATTACTGTCTTCTTCCCTTCCACACACACACACACACACATACACGCTTTCTCTCACAGACTCCCTCTCACACACTCAAGCTGTCACTCTCATATGCTCTCCCCCCCCCCCCACAAGTTCACATTCAAGTTTTCACTTTCTCACCCCTCCCCAGGCTTATATTCTTATGCACACACAGACGCACATCCAGGCACCCATTCTCACCCACACACATAAACCCAGACTCCCATTCTCAACCACAAACCCATGCTCCCAGTCTCACCCACACATATTCAAGCTCCCATTCTCATCCATACATATACACATTTAAGGTACTATTCTCACCCACACATACACACATTCAAGCACCCATTCTTATCCACATATTCAAGCTTCCATTCTCACCCACCCACACAAACCCAGGCTCTCATTCTCACCCATATATACACACATTCAAGCTCCCATTCTCACCCACCCACAAACCCAGGCTCCCATTCTCAACCACACATACACACATTCGAGCTCCCATTCACCCACATATTCAAGCTTCCATTCTCACCCACATACACACCCAGGCTCCAGTTTTCACCCACACACACTCCCATTCTCATCCACACATACACATTCAAGCACGTGCACCGCTTCCGCTTTCTCCCCCAGAGCAGGAAGATCAGCTGCCTCTCCTGCTGCCACCGGCCTCCTGCTATCTTCGGGTGTCGGGCCGTACTGCCCGCCGAACTTCCTGTCGGGGGGGGGGGGGAGCGGAAGCGCAGCGCACAACGTCCGCTTCCTCCCTCCCCCCCCCCAAGCAGGAAGATCGGCGGGCAGTACGGCCCGACGCCCGAAGATAGCAGGAGGCCGGTGGCAGCAGGAGAGGCAGCTGATCTTCCTGCTTTGGGGGAGAAAGCGGAAGCTGTGCGCGGCGCTTCCACTCCCCCAAACAGGAAGTTCGGCGGGCCGTTTGGTCCGAAAATAGCAGGAGAACGGGTGGCAGCAGGAGAGGCAGCTGATCTTCCTGCATTGGGGGGAGGAAGCGGAAGCTGCGCGCGGCGCTTCCGCTTCCCCCACCCCCCCGAACAGGAAGACCGGTTGGCCATACGGCCGCAGCAGCGCTTCCCCATGTGTGCCGTGATGGCGCGCGAGGCGTGGGTTCTCTTGTTCGCTGTCGCGGGGATGGGATCCCACGACAGCCTTGCAGTTCCGGTGCCAGTTGGGTGGGCCTGGGTCTAAGTTGGGTGGGCACCTGCCCACCCAGGCCCACCCGTGGCTACGCCACTGGTAGAGACAGACACACACTAGTTCTTTTATTAGACAATATATTAAACCACCAGAGGTGGCAGTAGTGAGCTGGAAGCGCCTGGCTGGGCTGTAGTTCCTCAGGTATTGGAATAGCGATCCCAAGGTGGCTGAGCTGTAGAGAAACTAAGAAAGTGAGTAGGCAAGACATGCAGAGTTCAGGAACAAGTCCTTGATGGTAACACTCACACAATAGTCTCTTGAGGCAGCCCAGGAGTTGGTATGCATTAGGCCCTCGAGGAGCGAGCACCTGGTTCCAGGGAAAGCTCTGAGAGTTAGATAGAAACTCACTGATGTTATAAGCAACAAAGACTTCTTAGTAAGCAATATATTAAACCACCAAAGGTGGCAGTAGTGAGATGGAAGCGCCCGGCTGGGCTGTAGTCCCTCAGGTATTGGAACAGTGATCCCAAGGTGGCTGAGCTGTAGAGAAACTAAGAAAGTGAGTAGATAGAATGTGCAGAGTTCTGGAACAAGTCCTTGGTGATAACACTCACACCATAGTCTCTTAAGGCAGCCCAGGAGATGGTATACATTAGGCCCTCGAGGAGCGAGTACCTGGTCCCAGGGAAAGCTCTGAGAGAGAGATGGTAACTCACTAATGTTGTAAGCAGCGATGACTTCTTAGCAGAAGTGGTATTCAGGAGCTGGTCCGGGACGTGGGCCCTCAAGGAGCGAGTACCAGTTCTGGACTGCTACCTGAAAAGAAAAAGAGAGAGCGAGGCTCCCGAGGAGCGGGTACCTCTAGTGTAGTCCGAGGAGGCAGAGTAGCTAGGTTTGCAGAGAGCGAATCCCATCCGCAGCGACCTGGAAGAAGCGAACCCTTGCTAACTCGTCTTGTTAGCGAAAACTGAGACCTTAAATATCAGGAGCTGATGATGTCATCTCAGGGGGACGCTCCTGAGGTTCGCGCCAACGCCGGTACATCAGTCAGGCCGCGTGCGCACGCCCTTAGGCATCTGGTCAACATGGCGGCTTGCAGCGCCGAGCCGGTCCAGGAACGCCGGAGGAGGATGGCCTGGAGACGCCGCAGCAGCTAGCCTTCCATCAACCCCGGAGGGAGTCGCCAACGAGGTAAGGTGGGCGGAGCAGAGACGTCGGACATTGACGGACACAACAGTTTGAGGCAGCAGTGGAACACAATTACAACTCAAATAAAGGATTTTAGTTTTATTTTTATGACCAGTAGCCAGGCTGAGAGAGTAGCCAGATGATCGTTAAGACATTTTATGGCTGTATCACCATCTCCATTAACAGGGGCAAGAACCTAGATGTCGTTGGGAGAAATGCGCCCAGCATCAAGTTTACTAAAAATGTAACTCAAGGGACGCAGAAAAATATCGAATGAAAGTGGGGACAAACTAGACGCCCGCTAGGGAGGCATGCCTGGACGTTTTCATGCAGACAGCGTCGCGTTTGCACAAGTGCGTTGTCTCTGCATTCCCAGGGCTTAGGCACATGTCTGCGTTTGCACTCCTGTGCTGCCTGCAGGTTTGCACACGCGTGCTCGCACGTGCAGACCTGGGCATTTCCAGAACAAAGTTTGGAATCTAACGGAAATCTCCATTGCCAGTAGAGTAATTATTAATGTCTCCTCGTCCAAGGTTAAAAAGTTCTAGCTGAGGAATGAAATGCCAGGAGATAAAAAGCTGAAATGTTTTCTATTCAAATGAATGTCACTCAGCTCCTGCGTGTAATAAACGAGCGGTGTCACAGGGCCAACGTATTGCTGCACTCAGACCTATTCAGAGAAGTTAGGTGCCTGGGGGGGGGGGAGGGGGAGAAGTGGAGAGGATGGAGAACGATTCTCCACTCCCCCTCTTTTTTTTTTTTTTTTGCATTGTAAATGTAAAAACATCAAGCACGGATGGGAGATTGGAGTGAAGCATCTGTCTTGCTACCACAGCTGGAGGAAGGAGCCTTTACCTCCAGGGCTGAGCTTTTCCACATGGGGTCCTAGTAATTCTCAGAAGATTGATGGCTGTGTACTAAACTCTTGTGAGCAACACTAGTTTTCCGCATGGCTCAATTAAATGCTATACAAAGGGTTAATGAGCCATTAGGAAAATGTCTTCAGCTGCATAGATGATAATTCTTGAATAATTCCAGTTTTCTCCGTCCCTGCTCCTTTAGCCTTCTTCCTCACTACTCGTTCCTTTTATCTGTTTCTCTGCACCCGATTCCTTTCCTTTCCCACTCCTTTTTCTCTTAATCCCTGCCCTGTTTCTACCCTCCTTTTCCCTCTTCTTCCCTGTTCTCCATGCTCTTTCTTCCTCCTTTCTTGTTGCAGTAACAAACAGCAAGCCCTGCTGTGTCTACAGCGACATTACCTTGGAGTATGTGAATCTGGAATTTGTCTCCTCTGCCCGGCTGGTACCCCGGTCTTGCCCTCATCCCTTTGAGAAGAGGTGGAAATATAAGTGAACACCAAGCTGGTAGCCTTTTACTGGAACAGCAATACATTTGTGAGCCCATTGTCCACTGACCTGATGAAGGGAGCCTAACTCTGGAAAGGTACTCCAACAAGTACTAGATTAGTCCAATCAAAAGGTGTCACCTACAACTTGTTCCTTGACCTTTTATGGCTGCGTATCTAAGTGGACTGACCTGGCAGCCGCACTGCTTCATTCTGAGAGAAAAAGGGAAAATCAGCCTTAAAGTTCTTTTTATTTTTGCCATGAATTTCCCTAAATGCTTTACCACCAATGGACCCAGACTCCATGATTGCACATATGACTGGTGGGAATTCCAGCAACCATCAAAGGCCAACGCTGAGGTTACCATTAGCCAGTCTGCAAATGTTGACCAATTGCTGTTTCATGCTGCTTTCCCTGCACCGTTCTGTGCCTCCCTGGCTGCTCAGCCTGGTTATGTAACAGTTGTGCTCTCTGCCATCCCATTTGCTGGAATATTGCCACTGCTTCCATGTTTATGGATAGTATATAATACATTCCTGTGGCACAGCACTGACAAATACCCAAGAACAATATTAAGAATTACAAGTGCTTACCATTATACCCTTGTTTTTTGAAACCAGTTTTTTCTTATGCAATAAAAAAGGGTTTCTTGAGACACAATAATTTACAAAGTAGGAATAGTGTGGCTAATTCAGAATCAGTGTGTGTGAAATAGTGAACCCCTAATTTCCCTAGCGCAATTAATTGGCTAATTAGAATGAAGTGCTTAAATGATTTGGTAATAGGTAAACCACCTGCAGAGTAAATCTACATGACTGAATCTGGGCATCCTGTCCTATATAAAAATCTAAAAGGATTCTAGTTTGGTCTTCATTATAAAAGCTAGTGGGAACTCATCGTGACATGATCAAAAGAAATTTCAGAAGACCTATGAGAGAGAGTAGTTGATGCTCATCTGTCTGGATAGGGTTACAAGAGTTACGGTTGTGGACTCTTGGGCCGGTTGGGACAGAAGATGGTGCGCTGTGGAGGACCATGGCAAGCGTCCCAACTGGGAGGCGGCTCGGAGGACTCAGGGAAGGCTTCGGCACTGGGACGAGGTGGAGTCCTATGCGACCAAGGACTCGTCAAGGCTGAGAGGATGGACGACGTTGAGCCCCGTTGACTGTAGAGTCTTCACCCTGGAAGCCGGTACTCCCCCAGGAGGAGCCCGTAGGAGTCCAGCCGCTGGG
The DNA here is from genome assembly GCF_901001135.1 of Rhinatrema bivittatum. Taxonomy (NCBI): domain Eukaryota; kingdom Metazoa; phylum Chordata; class Amphibia; order Gymnophiona; family Rhinatrematidae; genus Rhinatrema; species Rhinatrema bivittatum. The sequence goes on along the minus strand of NC_042622.1, from coordinate 39,682,307 downwards.
ACTTTTGGAGATTCACCCTGGAAGCCGGAGCCCCCCAGGAGGCACCCGTAGGGGCCCGGCCGCTGGGACTTAGGCGAATCTTCTGGGCCAGCGAAGACCAGGAAGGAAGCCGAGTCGGAAGCCGGGAGCCGGAGGAGGAACCAAGCCAGGGATGAGGCAGAAGACGGAGTCGTGGACGGAGCCGGGTCGGAGCCAGAGGTCACAGCGAGCCAAGCCAGGGACAGAAGCTGAAGGTGAAATCGTGGACGAAGCCGGGTCGGAACCAGAGGTCAGAAGCAGATACCAGAGCCAAGGGACGGAGACAGAAAACGAGTCAGGAGTCAAGCCAGGTCGAGAACAGAAAGCAATCCAGAAGAACGCAGCAACTAGCAATCAGGAAACCTGAGGAACCTCGTTGCAAGGCACTGGAGTGGTCTAGGTGCAAGGTACTTATACCCTGAGGGCGTCTGACGTCATCTACAGCCGGACTGAGGTTTCCCCGCGCTGGCCCCTTTAAGTGGAGCTCCTCCCCACGCACACGTGTCAGGGGGCGGGGCCAGCCGTGCCGGACCATCGGCTTCTCTCCCGAGGAAGGAGAGATGCGCTGGAGGGCCTGTAGGCCCGAGGAAGCCTCGAAACGGCCCGGGCCGCCCCCGCAACAACAAGACCATTTCTAAACATTCAGGGCTCCTTCCATCTACTGTCAGACAGAGCCTACAAATTAAAAAAGCTGAAGACTATTGTCCATCTATCCAGGAGCAGTCATCTTGCCAAGTTCATTCCATGAACTAACTGGAAAATCATCCACAAAGAATCCCAGAGTAACATTTACAGATCTGTAGGCTTCTCTCACTGAGGCTGATATTTGGGTTCATGCTTCAAGCACTGGGAAAAAACTGAATGTAGGATAGCTATGAAGAAACTACCGTTCTCTAAAAAAGAACATTGCTGCCTGCCTCAGATTCGCCAAAGACTTCTGAAATAATGCTCTCTGGACAGATGAGTCAAAAATGTAACTTTTCGGCCACAATTAACAGAAGTTTGTTTGGTATCAACTAAACAATGCCATCAAAAGTAAGAACTTCATCCTGACTCTCAGGTATGGTGGTGGAGGTATCATGGTGTGGGTTGCTTGCCATCATTGATGGAACCAAGAATTCTGCTATTAAACAGAAAATTCTAGAGGAAAATGTCAGGCTATTTGTCCATGAGCTGAAAGCGGGCCATGTAACAAGCCAACAATACTAAACATTCAAGTAAATTAACTAAAAAATGGTTGAAGAAGAGATTTCATGTTTCAGATTTGCCACGTCAAAGTTCTGACCTAAACCTATTGAAATGTTGTGGCAAGACCTGAAACAAGCTGTTCATGCAAGGAAGCCCTCTAATGACAACACTGAAATAGTTCTTTATGGAAGATTGATCAACAGTTACAGGAAACATTGCTGGTTGACAAGACCATAGAAGGGAATGGGTTAGACACAACTCCTTTTACAGAAGAGTATAGGAAGAACTAGGAAAACCTAAATGTGGACAAGTCCATGGGGCTGGATGAGGTACATCCCAGGATACTATGAGAACTCAAAGATATCCTGATGGGTCTGCTAAATGACCTATTCAATAGATCCCTGGAAAAAGGAGTGGTGCCGTGAGATTGTAGAAGAGCGGTTGTAGTCCCACTTCATAAAAGTTGTAGCAGAGAGGATGCTGGAAACTACTGGCCAGTTAGCCTCAGTTCAGTGGTGGGAAAATTAATGGAGACACTGCTTAAAGAAAGGATACTGAAGTATCTATAATCCGGTAAGTTGCTGGACCCGAGGCAGCATGGATTCACCATGGGTGACTAGAGAATAAGAACATAAGAAAATGCCATGCTGGGTCAGATCAAGGCTCCATCAAGCCCAGCATCCTGTTTCCAACAGAGGCCAAACCAAGACACAGGAACCTGGGAAGTAGCCAAACACTAAGAAGATCCCATGCTACTGATGCCAGTAATAGCAGAGGCCATTCTCTAAGTCACCTTGATTAATAGCAGTTAATGGACTTCTCCTCCAAGAACTTATCTAAACCTTTTTTAAACCCAGCTACACTAACTGCACTTGATGTCAGCTATTTGGATTTCAGCAAAGCTTTTGATACCGTTCCACATAAGGGGGCTTGTGAACAAAATGAGAAGCTTCGGAATGAGTGTCAAGGTGATGGAGTGAATTAAAAACTGGTTGACTGATAGGAGACTGTGTGTAATGGTAAATGGAACCTACTCTGAAGAGAGAACCATGTTAAGTGGAGTGTCACAGGGATCTGTATTGGGACCAGTTCTGGTCAATATCATTGTAAGCAACAATGCAGAAGGGATAGAAGGTAAAGTTTGTCTATTTGCAGATACTAAGATATGCAACTGAGTGGACACACCGGAAAGAATAGAGAGAATGAAAAGTGATTTAAGAAAGCCTGAAGAGTGGTTGAAGACTTGGCAGCTGGGATTCAATGCCAAGAAGGGCAGAGTCATGCATCTTTTGTGTGGAAATCCAAGAGAGCTGTATGTTTTGGGGGCGAAAGACTAATACGCACAGACTGGGAGAGGAACCTTGGGGTGATAGTGTCTGACGATCTGAAGGCAGTGAAGCATTGTGACAAGGTGATAGCTAAAGCCAGAAGAATACTGGGCCACATAATGAGAGGAATAACCAGTAAGAAAAAAAAGGTGATAATGCCCTTGTTCAGGTCCTTGCCTGGAGTATTGTGTTCAGTTCTGGAGTCCATATCTCAAGAGGGTTAGAGTCAGGATGGAGGTGGTCCACAGAACGGCAACCAAAATGGTGTGGGATCTTTATCAGAACACTTATGAGGAGCGGCTGAAGGATCTGAATATGTATACCCTCGAAGAGAGGAGGTGCAGGGGAAATATGATACAGAGTTTCAGGTACCTGAATGGATTTAATGATGCATGTTCCTCAAACATTTACCAGAGGAAAATAAACAGTAGAATAGCTTTCACAATATGAAACTTCGGGGGGGGGGGGGGGGGGGGGGTGACTTAGAACCAATGCCAGGAAATATTTCTTCCACATAGAGGGCTTGTGAACAAAATGGGAAGCTTCGGAGTGAGCACCAAGGTGGTGGAGTGGATTACAAACTGATTGACTGATAGGAGATAGTGTGTAATGGTAAATGAAACTTAAACAGAGAGCCATGTTAAGTGGAGTGCCACAGGGATCGGTATAGGAACTGGTTCTGTCAATATCTTTGTGAGCGACATTGCAGAAGGTATAGAAAGTAAAGTTTTTGTCTATTTGTGGTTGATACCAAGATCTGCAACAGAGTGGACAAGCCTGAAGGATTAGAGAGAATGAAAAGTGATTTAAGAAAGCTTGAAGAGTGGTTGAAGATTTGGCAGCTGGGATTCAAAAGGGCATGGGATAAATACTGTGGATCCCTAAAGGCTAAAGGATGGAAATGAAGAAAAGAGTGCAAGAAGTAACTTGATGGTGTGGCGATTATTACCCTTAACTGATAAGCCTTGATACTGTTGATGCAACTCCATCATTGCTCTCTGCTTCAATGGCAAGGGAATAAGGAGAATTGGATTCATTGAGTAACCTAGGGCCTGACTTTTACAGTCTGGGGAAACAAGTATGAGGGTAACTTGCTGATGCGCCGGTTAGTACCCTTAATCAATAAGATTGATACTTTGTTGCAAATCAAACATTGCTCTCTGCTTCAACAGCAAGGCATAACAGGGAATTGGATTCAACAGCAATCAACGAGGACTAGTGTGGGAAACTGATAAGCATGGGGGTAATGGGGAATTGGATTCAAACAGCAACCAACGAGGACCCTACTTTTATGGTCTGGGAAACAAATAAGCATGGGGTAACCTACACGGCACAGCAGATACTACTATAAGCATACTGGGCAGACTGGATGGACAATTTGGTCCTTTTCTGCCGACATTTCTATGTTTCTGTGTTTAGCTGAAGTTACTGCTGCTCAAAGAGACGTTACCAGTTACTGACTAAAGTGTTCACAGACTTTTTCACACAAGGATATTTATTGTTAATTCTTTTCGTTGAATAAATAACCAAATTATATCTTTTTCGTCTGAGTTATTTATTTAATGGGCTTATCTTTCTCTCTCATCAGGGTTTAGATTAGGATCTAATCATGTTTTGAGTATAAATTGTGCAAAAAATACACATTATCACATTTTCTCTGCACTGTTAACCAGGCAGTGGGCAGGCCTGAAGGGAAGAGGGAGATGATCCTGTTCTCTCCGAGACTTGGGGGTCACATCAAAATCCCCTCACCAGGATCACAGTAACCCTCCTCATTCCTCCCCTCACCTTTCCTGTGATCTTTACCTTTCTACAGGCTCAGTGCAGCACAATTAAAGTGGTACAAAGGGAATCCTGAAGAAAGTCCCAGCTTATCAGGTGAAGCTGTTTATTTTGTGGCCCCCCCTTGGGATGAGGGGGACCATAAGTGTTGTTCCACTGGGTGAGACCCAACTTTGGTGGTCCCTACCCAATCTTACTAACTTGAAATAGAGATATATCTTATGAATGCTACTCAGGAGCTATCAAAGCATGGATAGCCCAAAAGAGAGAAATCCAAGGAGGAAGAAATGCAGGAGACAGAGGGAAGAGTTAGGGATAGATAAAGTGGAAAGAGACAAGAAATGCATCACGAGATGGAGGGAAAGTGAAGGAGACAATGCGAGAGTAAACACAGTAACATAGTAAATCTCCAGATCAGAAATTCTGATAAGTGGGAAGAACAGAAATTTCTATAAATAAATAAATGATAGCAGATAAAGACCAAAAGACCCTTCTAATTTGCCCAGCAGTGATTTTATGTGCATTTACCCAAAGTAGATCAAATTCCCATATGGAATCCAACCCCCAATCCCACTGTGCCCCCTTTAGAGTTGCAACTGCCGCTCGGCGCTCCCTGCAGGTTTCCTTGTTGCATCCAGGAAACAGAATGTAGTCAAATCACTGCTGTCCTTGGTTGCAACCATCGCTCAGTGAAGGCTGCACAGTTATCTCATTACCATTCTCTTGCCAACAGGAATCCTTTGTGTTTGTCCCCTGCTTTTTTCAAGCTTTCCGTAGTCATTGTCATCACCACCTCCTCCAGGAGGGCATTCCAGGTATCCACCACCCTCTCCGTGAAAAATTATCTCCCGACATTGTTCCTGAATGTACCCCATTGGAGTTTCAAATTGCGATCTCTAGTTCTTCAGCTTCCTTTCCATTGAAAAAGCTTGGCTTCCTGTGCATGAATACATTTCAGGTTTTTAAATGTCACTGTTATATCCCCCTTCCAGGGAATACATATTAAGTTCCTTCAGTCTCATCTCAAAGGTCTTCCTATAAAAACCTGCAGCTTTTTGGTTGTCCTTCTCTGGACCATCTCCACTTTATATCCTTTCTGAAACATGGCCTCCAGAACCGAACACAGTACTCCAGGTGAGATTTCACCAATGACCTGTAAAGAGGCAAAGCCTCTGAATATACACGTATGTGTGTGCCCTTTGCTGGATAAGTCTACCTGGCAAAATTTAGACCTGCTCTATGGGGCAATTAAACTTACATGTATACTTATACAGCTGTCTCCAAATATCAGTAGATAGCCGCAAAAGTTATACACATAACTCGCTCCATCCCCAATCCATCCAGTACACACCCACTTTTTGTGCGTGTAATTTTAGCCGTATAAGGGACATATATGGCTAAGTGGCTGCACTGAACTTAGGGACATATTCAGCGGCCGCTATTTAGCTTCCTAAGTCCCGCTTATCTGGCTAAATAACACTGAACGCATTTTGAATATCGGGCCCAGGGATCTCTGTGTTATGGTTTTGAGGTGTTGGAGTGGATTCTTGGGTACTGCAGTGATGGCCACTCCCACGGGGAGGAGCCCCGTGTGGAACCGCAGTACTAGGCTAGACTCTATAAATGCAGACACAGAGAATTCGTATTTATTATACAGCTTGATGGTACTGCCCGGGGTGGGCAGCAGCGAAGGTAACCCAGTAGAAGTAGTCCAGGGGTCTTCAGCAGAGGAGACCAGTCCCACGTTCGAGTAGATGGTAGGTAGCGCAGGGTAGTAGAGGAAGTCCCGGATGCAGACTCCCAGTGCTGAAGCTGAGACAGACTGACAAGGTTAGTTACTCACTGAAGTAGAAAGCTGTATTGATGAAGATCCTGGCAGGTAGAAGTAGTTGAATTGTAGGTACCAAGGTAGGGAGAGCAGGCCCTCGAGGAGCGAGTACCTGGTATCCCAGATAGGCACCTGAAAGAAAGCATAAGGGCCCCTGAGGAGCGGGTACCCAGGTTAGTGATGAATGACCCCGAAGGGCAGAGAGAGCTTTCAGCGGCAGCAAGGAAGCGGCAGAGCAGCTTAGATCGGAGTTTGTCAGCAAACGAGGGGCAGGCTAAATACCAGGATGTCGTGACATCACTCGAAGGGGACGCCCCCGAGGTTCCCGCCATGACATGGATAAAGACGTGGGTGGCATGCACACGCGCACCCTAGGAGGCCCTCAGGAGAAACATGGCGAACACCGTCGCCGTTGCCGTTCTGGGGACGCCGGAGAGAGCGGCATGAAGACGCGGCAGCAGCCATCTTCCCAAGGCTTGAGGAGGGAGAAGGAAGAAAGTTGAGGCACAGAGGTCGAAGCCGTCTGAGACCGACGGACGCAACACTCTGAGAGCGTGATGAGACTTGCAAAGATTATTAGGTGAGTGGATGTGCAGGCTAGATAGGCTATTTGGTCTTTTTCTGCATTCACGTTTCTATGTAAAATGAAAAAATTAGAAGAAAGGTAAAAGGAAAACAAAAAAAGAGGTAGGCTGTCAATAAAATAAAAAAAAAAAAGCGTGTGAAAACTGAAGAGAAACTTAAGCTAGAGACGCGACCCATTCAAAGTTCATTTCTCATTTCTCTGCTGTTGTCAGGAGGGCAGGAGTATGAGGTGATGGAAGTCTTTGCTGGAAAGCGCAGATGACCCAAGATGAAGAGATTAGACCTTTGCGAAGAGACAGTGATTAATGAGGTTCCATTTAGACCCCGAGAGGGTAGGATGGAAAGAGGAGACAGGAAGGAGAAGCGGCAGCAGGCGTGTCCCAGAGAGTCTGCACGTTGAAGGACACTTAACAGATCTGGGGCTCAGGCCTATAGGCCTCTCTCTCCTGGAGATTTTGCTAATTAAATTCAAAAAAAGCTGACAGCAAGCACACAGCCCCATTACTCTCTCGGCACCCGGAGACAGTCATATTCCCACCCATCCGCTTCCACTCAGTCCAAGTTAGTGCTAAAATGATGAGTAGAGGGGATCCCGGGTTCAGCCGGTGAGCAGGTGATCCATAAAACGCTTCTCAGGCACCACCTCCCTGCGCCGATAGAATTAGCTACGAAATGGTCTGATCAGCCTGAAAAGTATTTAAAAAGAGAATTGTTTTTTTGTTACCAATAACAGGCAATATTCACACGGGGCTCTTCTGGAGATGGGGGGGTCTGTCTAGGAATGGATTTAGGATTTTCCCGCTCCAAGGCATTTTTGGTGCGTTTAACCCCCCACCTCTAGTAAGGTTCTGTTACAGGGTAGCAGAGAGCTATTATCTGTTGAATGAGATTCAGCGAGTTGGAAGGCAGTAAATCTTAGCCAGCCTTCTGTCCCTAAATGTTTGCTGCACTAGGCACAGGCATAATGGGTGCCTATGGACAAATCCAGGGCTGCATCTGTCCCATGCATGGAGTTCCCTGGGACATGGTCACTGCAGGCCAGGACGGCCGAATCCGCTGATAGCTTTTACTGGGGGAGGAAAAGGGTTCCTTTGCAACTAGATGGTTGCAAGGCACAGATCCAAATTTTGATCTCACACCCAGGGGTCTGATGCAGTAAAGTAGGCCAAGCCTAGCACACGGGTTTTCATGCGGTTGGAAGCGCTAGACTAGCGCCGGATGCAGTAAGGAGACTAGTGCATCCAAAACGCATGAGCCACACTTCCCTTCTCTGCTATTCTCCCATGCCTATTCTTTCGCCACGCCTACTGAATTCCCCCCTCAATTCTCTCCTCCCAGTATACTATTATACTTTTTCTTGTATTTAAGCATGATATTTTGTATGTAAAATATTTGTACAGTTTAAAATTAGTTTCCCTTACCCCTCCACCCCCTTCCACATTCCCTCCCTTAATATCTCCCCAGTTTCTATGTAAAACCTCCTCCCTCCACCCCGTCCCCCCCTTTTGCCCCCCTCCCCTCTAGTTCTTTTATCAGTTGCACTGTAAAGCCCTGTTGGCCAATTTATTGTTCTATGGAAACCGATGTGATGTTTTCTTAACGAATGTCGGTATATAAAAAACTTTAAATAAATAAATAAATAAATAAATAAATAAATCGTGCACCCTAACAAACGCAAACCTGATTGTGCCCATCAGATATAAATTGCATGTAGATGAGGACATTAGATATTACCCCCTGATGCACTGGGTGCCCAACACACACTTTTTAATGTGGCAAATTTAACTCCAGCCTCGGAGGTGGAGTAAAGTCAGCTTACAGTCAAGGGGCTCATGAAAAACATTAAAATATAGGCTCCCCCTGTATTGTGATAAATGAGTCCTCCCCTTTAATATCACCGTGATACTTTAATTTACTGCTGTTGGTAGAGAAAAATAATTTTAGATTTTTCACTTCATTAAAAAAAAACAACTTTTCGTATCGCCACACAATTTGGATGTCCATAGCAAGGGGGCCTAATGTTTTGCTGAGGTTGTTCAAGTGAATTATAGCAAAAAAAAAAAAAAAAAAAAGCAGGACCAAAATGGATGCTCACATTGAGTGCCTGTTGCAATTGGGCACCCGAAGCAATAAACTATTGAGCACTACGGACGCTCAGTTCTCCATGAGCACGTCCTTTTTAATGCTGCCTCTCATTTAAATATTGCACCGGTCACCTAGGGGATGTGACTACGCGTGCATTAGAAAACCGGGCCCTTGATAGAAGCACCCGTTTTCAGCGCGCGGCTTATTGCAATGTGAGTGGCCCAGTGAACACTGCCCCGTTTATGCAGTGTGTAATGTTCTCAACTTGGCTACAGCTTTAAAGACCAAAGGCCTCACACGCTGCTCTCCCCTGCCTGGCAGGCAGAGGAGATCTGTTGTATGCGTCTCATGCGTCTTCCTGTGTGCGTGCAGCCTACGCATATGCAGGCTTGAGGGTGACCGGAGAAAGGAGAGAATTTAGTTCACTGTTACCAGAGAAGGAAGGAAAGCTTGTCTATCACCTAAAAGATGCCAGCAAACATACGGGCATGAGGAGGGGGTATGAGGTGTTTGTGTATGACATATGTATATGTGCGTCAGGGGTATATATGGAGGTATAAGCATGGCTGGCCTTTGAGTGTGTGACTTTGTGGTCGCATAGAGCACCGTACACTAAGGCATAGAGTTGCCGCTGTTGAATCCCCTCCCAATAGGGCCCATGGGGCCAATGACGTAGCTAGGGTTGGGCAGTGACCCACTCAGGTTGAGCTCAGGCCTGCCCAATCATCTCTACCTGGTGGCTGAAGAAGAGGCCTTGTAGCAGGGCTGCCACGGACCCCGTCCCACGGTGGCTCAAGAAGAAAAGGAAGTCATGGTTCAGCAGGGCTGCTTTGGGCCCCATCCTGCAGAGGCCAAAAAAGAAAAAGAAGCTGCAGTGCTTCAGGTCCTCCGCCGACCCCATCCCATGGCAGCCCAAGAAGATGACACCATGTACCAGGGCCACTGCAGACCTCATCCCACAGCGGCCCAAGAAGAGGACTAGAAGAGAGGGTTAGGCCCTGATAGAGTGTGTGTATGTGCGAGGGAGCATGTGAGAGCGAGTGTGTGTGTGTGTGTGTGTGTGTGTGTGTGTGTGAGGAAGCAAGTAAAAATGAGAGCCTTTGAGTAAACGTCCAAGTGTATGTGTATGTGGTATGAGTCTCTGTGCATGTGTGTGTGAAAGTAAAAGCATGTGCATATGAGGGAGCCTGTGAGATCCTATGTGTGTGTGTGTGTGAGAACATGTGAGAGCCTGTGTATGAGGGTTGAGTGAGGATGAGAGTCTGTGTATGTGTTAGGGAGCATTTAAGTGAGAGCCTGGGTGTGTGTGAGAGAGAGAGAGAGAAAGCATGTGAAAGCCAATGTGCGTATGTGTGTGTAAGGTAGCCTTTGAGTGTTGTGTTTGAGGCATTGTGGACCCTTGGTCGCAATGGAGATGACTCTGCCCACTGGGAGTGGCCCCGTGGGGAGCCACTGCGATAGGCTGACATAGTGTTGCGTCCGTCGGTGCTAGACGGCTTCACTCCGTTTGCCTCACCTTGTTCACGGCTCCTCCTGCATCCCTAGGGAAAATGGCTGCCACCGCGTCTACAAGCTGACCTCTCCGGCGTCCCCGGAATGGCTATGGTGCTGCCTCCCGCCATGCTCCTCCCAAGTGCCTACTAGGGTGCGCGTGCGCACGCCACCCATGTCTTTATTTCAGCAATGGCGCGAACCCCGGGGGCATTCCCCTCTACTGACGTCACACTATCTGGGTATATAGCCTGTACTATGTTGCTAGCTCATTGAGTTAGCAAGGACTTGGTCTCGGCCGGTCTAAGCTACTCTGCTGCTTCCGTGCTGCCGCTGGAAGCTCTCTCTCTGCCCTTCGGGGTAATTGCTAACCTGGGTACCCGCTCCTCGGGGGCCCTCTGCTTTATTTCAGGTGCCTTACAGGGATCAGGTACTCGCTCCTTGAGGGCCTGCTCTCCCTGCCTCGGTGCCTGTACCTTCTTCTTCAACCTGGTGGAATCGCATACCAACAGCAAACACCTAGTGAGTAATCTAACCCTCAGTCTGTCTCATCCACAGTACTGCCTTGCTGGGAAACCTGCACCGGAATTCACCTATACCAACGGGGTGAGAAGGGTCCCTTCTGCCGAGGGTCCTGAGACTGCTACATCCAGATTACCTCACTACTGCCACCTTTGGTGGTACACTTCAAGCTGCTAATAAAGAACTAACTCTGTGTTTGTGCGTCCTGCGTTTAGCCCAGTACTGTGGTGCCTCATGGGGCTCCTCCCCCTGGGCGTGGTCATCTGCCTCAGTACCCGAGAATCCACCCAAACACCGCTTAACCATAACACACAGCAAACACAGAATGGAGTCTTTATTGTACTGCTGTAGATAGACAGTAAAGCAGGAAGGTAAGGCACTGATCCACGAGGTGCCAAATCGCTCAATAGGCTCAGAAGTATAGTCTCACCCAGATGTTCACAATAGGCAGGAGCCCGCAGTGCAGGTAACTCTGCGGCTGGTGGGTGGAGTTGGAGCGCTGGTTCGTAGAGGTACTCAGAGTGAAGGCGTCTTCCTGATGGTAGAATGGTGGGACCGAGGTGCAGGATTTGAAGTAGGCCCTCGAGGAGCGAGTACCCAATGGTCCAATATCCTGGAAATGAATAAGAGAAAAGACCCCCGAGGAGTGGTTGTCTTGGTTAGTGAAGACCCCGAAGGGAAGTGGGAAGTGAGAGACCCCTGAGGAGCGGGTGTCTAGAGCTTCTGCTGGAGCGAGGCCCTTAGCGTGAAATTAGCATCTAAGCGTGCAGCTTAGAGCAGGCAGAGTAGCGAAGCGAAGACTTTGCTAACTCAAAGTGGTAACGGAGGCGGAGGCTAGATATACCCAGAGGTACTGACATCATGCGGTGGGGCCGCCCCCAAGGTTCCCGCCATGACGGGTATTTGAGCGTAGGAGGTGTGCGCATTCACGCTCTAGGAGGCCATGGGAGTGAGCATGGCGGATGAGGACGCCCATGCTGGTCTGGAAATGCCGAGGCCCTCTGCATCGGAGACAGCCATCTTACCCAGAGAGAGAGAGAAAGGGGAGAAAAAGAGGTAAGGCAGAGCGGTTGCAGCCGTCTGCGACCGACGGACGCAACAGTGAGAGTGTTTGAGGGACAGTGTGTGAGAGAGAGCCTATGTGTGTGGAAAGGAAACCCTGGGAAAAGAATACTGAGAAGAAGAAAGCAGGAAAAAGAGACCAAGACCAGAGAAGGTAGAAAAAAAAGCATTTCATTTCGAGTTTAGTGATTGAAATATGTCAGCTTTGGGAATGTGCATCTCTGATATGTTAGTATTTTGCACACTATAAGAGGAAACGCATTTGGGTTTTTTTTCTTCAGTGTTGCACTGCATACAGAGTCTGGCTTCTTGGGATTTCCATTTGTTTTTATTTGTATGTTACTATTTCTAGTTTGTGGTAACATGTTCTCTGTGTGATTGAGGTGAAGGATTCTGCCAGTATTTAGGGATGTGTAGCAGTCTGGCTTATTCTGTTTTCCCAGTAGGAGGTTTATTGGTGTTTTAGGGCCTGGTGTAATATTTGCAGTGTTGCCTTCTCATAGGTAAGTAAGGTTGTTGTTGTTTGAGTCTTAGGAATTAGTATTATTATTATTATGGCATGGCAGACTTGCTATCTCATTATAAGTGACGTTTTTGTAGGGTTTTGTTTTACTTCACAAAGTGCCTGGTACTGGAGGATGTTGCTTTGCTTTGGCTAAGGAGACCCATGAACTTAATCTTTTTGATATTTATTTATTTATTTATTTAAAATTTTTATATACCGGCATTCATGTTGCAAACACATCATGCCGGTTTACATATAACAGGGGTGTACAGTAAACAATTCAATAACCTATTTGTGTAGAAGGAAGCAGTTACAAATAACAAGGTAATAGAACTGGGAGGAGAGAAGAAAAGAAAGAGAATAACATTAGGTATAGGTATTTACATTAGTAATAACATTTTTACATGTGGAAGTGGTAGAATCTGGCTGAATAGAATTAATCGGTGTCCGGGAAAGCTTTTTTAAACAGCCAGGTCTTAAGTCTCTTCCTGAAGGTTGGGAGGCTGGGCTCCTGTCTAAGGTCCGGTGGGATGGAGTTCCATAGAAGGGGGCCGGCTGTTGAAAAGGCCCGATCTCTCAAGGTAATGTGTTTGGTAGTTTTGGCTGGGGGCACTTGAAGAGATCCTCTGAGTGTGTCTCTTGTTGGTCTGGAGGAGTTATAAATTTGGAATGGGACTTGTAAGTCGAGTGGGGTGTGTTGATGGATGGTTTTGTATATTATGGAAAGAGATTTGAGGAGGATTCTAAAGTGAACAGGCAACCAGTGGAGATCTTTTAGGATTGGAGATATATGGTCCCTCCTCCTGGAGTTTGTCAGTAATCTTGCCGCAGCGTTTTGTAACATCTGGAGGGGTCTAGTATAGGAGGAAGGTAGGCCCAGAAGGATAGAGTTACAGTAATCGATCTTAGAAAAAATGATAGCTTGTAGAATGGTTCTGAAGTCCTGAGTGTGGAAGAGTGGTCTAATTCTTTTCAGAACTTGGAGTTTGTGGAAACAGTCCTTGGTGGTGCTGTTGATGTAAGCTTTAAGGTTCATCCGGTTATCAATTAATACTCCTAGATCTCTCACCTGTGTAGTAGTTGGGATAGTTGGAGGATTAGAGATGGCATTATTATCTGGGGAGATGAGAAGCAGTTCTGTTTTAGAGGAGTTTAAAACTAGGTTTAGGTTAGCCAGGAGATGTTTAATTTCGAAGAGACAGTTTTCCCAGTGAACCAATGTTTTTGTGTAAGATTCTTTAATGGGTATCACGATCTGGATGTCGTCGGCGTAGAGGAAATGTTTGAGGTTAAGGTTGGAGAGGAGTTGGCAGATAGGTAAAAGATAAATGTTAAAGAGTGTAGGTGACAGTGAGGAGCCCTGGGGGACACCTATGGATGCGTCCATTCGTGAAGATTCTTTGTTCTGTATCTTAACCTTGAAGCCTCTGTTGGAGAGAAAGATTTAAACCATGAGAGAGCTGTGCCTGAGATACCTATAGAAGCCAGAATGGAAGTGAGAATGGAATGATTGACCGTATCAAAGGCGGCTGATAGGTCCAGTAGAATTAAGAGGAAGGATTGGCCTTTGTCAAGGCCCATTAATATGAAGTCAGACATGGAGATGAGGAGGGATTCTGTGTTCAGTGACTTGCGAAATCCGTATTGTGATTGGAATAGGATTTTGTTTTCTTCTAGGTATTCGGAGAGTTGAGTATTGACAACTTTTTCTAGAATCTTGGCTATGAATGGGAGATTGGCGATAGGACGGAAGTTGTTGGGGTCTTTAGGATCCAAGTTGGGTTTCTTGAGTAGAGGTTTGATGGAGGCCAATTTGAGGTCGTCAGGATATAGTCCTTGGGAGAGTGAGCAGTTTATGATGTCCGACAAGGTTTTAGCGATGGAGTCAGGGATGGCCAGGAGCAGTTTGGTGGGGATAGTATCCAAAGGATGGGAGGAAGGTTTCATTCTTCTTATAAGAGTTTGTATCTCTAAGATAGAGATGGGTTCAAGTGTTTCCAGACCATTGTTGTTGAGGGATGATTGTTGAAGAGACTGGTAAAGAGCAGGGTCGGTGGGATTAGAAGGCAGATGAGTTAGAAGGCTGTTGACTTTGTTGTGAAAATGAAGAGCAAGTTCTTCAGCTTTGGGTTGTGCTAGGTCGTTGGGAATCTCCTGTGGGATGATTTGGGTGAGATTGGAGACATAGGCGAAGAGGGCTTTTGCGTCGAAGATTAAGTGGTGAATCTTGGATGCATAGTAGTCCCTTTTGGATTTAGAGGTAGTTGACTTGTATTGATGGAGGGTGGCTTTGTAGATGGATCGTGTATTGGTGCTTGGGGATTTGCGCCAGTCGCTCTCTTTCTGTCTTAGATTTTGTTTTAGCTTTCTTAGTTCTTCCGTGAACCATGGTTGTCTTTGAGGCGTTTGGGAGTGATTTTTTGGTTGCTAGCGGACATAGCTTGTCGGCTATGGAATCTGTGATGGCTTTCCAAGAGCGGAGAGCTGTGTTCGGGTTTGAGAGATCAATGGATGGAAGTTGAGAGGCTAGGTGGGAGCTGAGGTCTTCTGTAGAGCAGGATCTTCTGTATGGGAAAGATGGTGAGGGCCCTTTGGAGGTGGAGGGTTTGTTCAATGAGAATGCGGTTGAGATAAGTGAGTGATCAGACCAAGGGACCTTCTTGCTTTTGAGGCGTGAAGAATGTTTGATGCCTGGGTTAATAAAGATAAGATCCAGCGTGTGGCCTGCTTTGTGTGTGGGTTTGGTAACTAGTTGTTTGAAACCCAGGGCTGAGAGGGCAGAGAGAAAGGATTCACAGCTGGATGATGGGGTAGGATTGTCCACATGCAGATTAAAATCTCCTAGGATAATTGCTGGAGCGTCCAGTTTGATGAGGGTTGTGATTTCCTCTACTAAGGGGGAGGGGGTCTGTCTCAAGGAGGCCCGGAGGGGCGTAGACGAGTAGGATTTGTAGTTGTTCCGAGGTGAAGAGACCCATTTCTAGTTTAGAGTCTGAGTTGTATGGGTGCTGGATGAACCCGAGGTCTTTTTTTGATGCAAATAGGAGTCCTCCTCCTCTTTTTTTCAGTCGGGGGATGGAGAAGATGTCGTAGTTTGATGTGGGAAGTTGGTTTATAATTGCTGTGTCCGTGGGTTTGAGCCATGTTTCTGTTATAGCACATATATCTGGTTTGGTATCAAGGAGATAGTCGTTGAGGATTAGAGATTTCTTGGACAGAGATTGTGCATTGAATAGTGAAAGTGAGAATACAGTGAGGCCTAAGAGTTGGGTGATGGGTGTTATCAAAATTGGGGTGAATGATTTAAGGTTTTGGTGTAGCGCCTGTCGTTTGTGTTGTAGTATGAATGATCTGTTCGGTTTTCCTATTGCTGACAGGCTGTGTTGTAAAATAGGTATTGGGAAGGTGGGGAACATTTTAGCGTGTAGTGCTTGTGTTGTCGTGGTGCTGCGTTAGTGCTGTTGATGGACCGAGGGGCGAAGGCAGTCTTTGTGAGTCTTTTGTTTTAATGTAGAGTGCTGAGAGGTAGTTGTTTTGCTGTTGCTTGAGTGTTGTTTGCTCAGGATGGTTGCTTGTTCAGGATGGTTGCTTGCTGAATGCTTGCAGGATGGTTGCTTGCTGAATGCTTGTAGGATGGTTGCTTGCTGAATGCTTGCAGGATGGTGATTATAAGTGGAAACCTACTTCTGCATTGTACCTATTGTTGTAGGAGTTAGATGAACTTGAAGTGCAGGATTCTGTCCCCAGACTTCCACTGGAGTTGTCCGTTCTTGCAGGGGTAGGGCTGGAGGCATAATGGGACTATCAGTGGCTAAATTTATCACTGGGGAAGCAAGACCGGTGCTGACAAGGGGAGGGGAGAAGAGATCCCTGAAGAGGCTGCAGGTGTTGGTGCAAGGGAAGTCAGTATTTTTCCGGGGGGGGGGGGTTGGTGGTGGTGGACACGCCAGTTTCAGTTTATGCAAGGGAGCCAGTTGTCCTTAAGCTGGCCTTGGGCCTATGACTGGGATATATGTGTGAGGTAGAGCCAAATAGGCTACAGAGCAGAGAAAAAGGTAAGCAAAACTCATATACAGTGCTAGGAGCTTGGAAACCATAAAGAAGGGAAAAATAACAGGGCAATATTTATTTTATTTATTTATTTATTTGTAAGCTTTTATATACCGAAGTTTGGATCTAGCCTTCACTCCGGTTTACAGTTATAACCACGTTTTACAATAATAACAGGAACGTTTGAGGTTTGTACATTGAAAAAAAATCGCAAAAACCTAATATTAAACAGTGGTTATAATAATTGTGGATGACACCTTAACGTTTTCATGGGTAGTAGTAGTAGTATAATATAGTAGTTCTGCCATCTGGAGAGGATAATATGGGTTTTCACAAGAGTTGATTGGAATGCTATTATAACATGATTCTCAGAATAGGGTTTAGAGGGGGGGAACAGGGTTTGTACATTGAAAATTGTAACAAAAACATTAGAGGTTTGTACTTGAAAAAAAAAAAAAAGCAAACATAACATTAAACAGTGATTACAATAATTGTGGATGATACCTTAATGTATTTCTCAGCCTTGGGACTGGCTCTGCAGCTGACCTGTGTCATTTTAAGAAGGCAACTAGCCAGTTTAAGAAAATTGTTTTTTAAAAAAATGGTACTTCTCTTTAAAAAACTAAACGCCCTCCCTCTCCCAGCTCAACGGTACAGACAACAACCAACAAGGACTGAATTACATAGTCTGGGTAAACAAATAAGCATGGGTGTAGCTTGCTTATTGCGGCAGTTACTACCCCTAACTAATTAAGCTTGATATTTCACTTAGATGCAGTTCCAACACTGCTCTCTACATTAATGGTGGGGGTGGTAGGGAAATAGAACCAAAAGGTTACTAAGGGCCAAGAGTAACAGATAAGTATGAGAAGAAAAAAACAAGTGTGAAAGCTTGCTGGGCAGACTGGATGGGCCGTTTGGTCTTCTTCTGCCGTCATTTCTATGTTTCTATGTCCTCAGAGAAGAAGAAAAATGTCCTTTTCATCTGCTAGACCAGTCCATTGCTCTAGGGATATAACCCCCTCCTCTGCTGCACAGAGACAGGGGACACGCCTCTTTCATGACCTCACGCTGGGCTATAAAGGGGTGTGGCCCAGGTTTCTATCTCTGAGCACCGGCAGACATGTGAAGAGGCCATAGCTCCCAGAGTCAGGGTATGATCCAGCTCCTGGAACAACAGCCTCCAGGGTCTGATTTTCCCAGTGGGAGCAGTCTCTCAGGATCTGTCCTGGTGAGCTCCTGGAAGTCTGTCCCAGCACCTTTAGGGACCTGTGGAACCTCCAGAGAACGATGCTTCGTCCAGCACCCTTGGTGGGTGGGGGGGAGGGGGGTCTGTGTAGCCTACAGAGCACAATGGTGGTCACAGTACACCTTGGGGTCTGCAGAACGTCCGGAGAGTGGTTCCTGAATGCGTGGGAGCCTGGCAGCCCCTCCAGAATAAAAATGGAGAGAGCTTGCAAGACTCTCTTTCTCCAACTTGGCACCTCCCTCCCTCTCTCTGTCTCTCTCACAGATGAAGAAGTAGCAGAAATAAGTAAAAGCTGGGTCTGCTATTAGCAGGCAGCGGCGAGCAGTGACTGTGCTATGTTTCTTGTAGAATTATGCATGTCTCTGCGAGAGAGAGAGAGAAAACAAGAGCTGAGCGGACTCATTCACCGCAGGGGAAGGGAAGTGTAACCCCCTGGCTTGGTTGTTTCTATGGCACGTCTGTAAGGCTGGCGTTATTTTGCTATTTATACATATGATGCCTTCATGAGATTTGCCAAGTTCAGGCGGGGCAAGGTCTGTAAGAACAACTGCAAACATTTCTCAGTCTGGGTTTCCAGACTGTGAACAATATGCATGCATAAACCAGGCTCAGCTATCTTAGATTTTATAAGTCTTTAATTATCAGCAGCCTCACTATTGGGCCGATACAGTAAAAGTCGCGGGAGAGCGGGCGAGTGCCCGCTCTCTTGCCGCGCACACAGGCCACTCTCCTGTGTGCGCGATTTAGTATCGGCCCGCATGCAAATGAGGGCCTGCGGTAAAAAGACACGCGTTTTCAAAAGCCAGCGCGTCAAAGACGAGCGTCCAAACCCCCCCCCCCCCAAACTAATAGCACCCGCAACATGCAAATGCATGTTAGTGGCCCTATTAGTTATTCCCGTGCGATTCGGTAAGTAAAATGTGCAGCCAAGCCACACATTTTACTTTCAGAAATTAGCGCCTACCCAAAGATAGGCATTAATTTCTGTCGGCACCGGGAAAGTGCACAGAAAAGCAGTAAAAACTGCTTTTCTGTGCACCCTCCGACTTAATATCATGGCGATATTAAGTCGGATGTCCCAAAAGTTAAAAATAATTAAAAAAAAATAATTTAAAATCGGCCCATGGCTCGCGGGTTGAAAACCAGATGCTCAATTTTGCCGGCGTTTTCGACATGTTAGCTTTACCCCTTATTCAGTAAGGGGTAATAGCGCGTCGAAAACGCGCATCCAAACGCGGGTTAACAGAGCGCACTGTACTGTATCGGCCTGTATACGTGTTATGGTGCTGTTGAGATAAACATTTCTGGCTGGAAGGACCATTGGTGCCTTAAGAAGGGTCAAACGATAGTCTCCTATTGCTTAGGTGAACGAGCACAATACCCTTGAGCACAGCTTGTAGCTTAATGGGTTAAAACTCAGTTCTAGTGAGCATTGCTAACAGCAAGAAAGTTACAAAAAAAAAAAAAAAGGAGCGCAGTAGTTAACAAACTTACAAGCCGATACAGTAAAGCGCGGCCGCGATTACCCCGTTTCTAACCTGCTTTGTACCCACAATTTGGCCGCGTAAGTCCAACCCGCGATTCACTATCCCTTTTAACCCATCCTTACCGCTTCTTTAAATCAATGGGTAACCCTTTCCGCCCGCAGCATGCATATGATACGTAAACGATCGGATTAGCTATTCCCTCCCATACAGTAACGTGCGCCCTGATTATCGCTTTTTCAACCTGCAGTTTTGCCGCGCGTTTAACCTGCTAATTTACCGCCTACCCTTACCCGTGCGTTAGTGTGGAGCGTCAGGCACGCCCCAGCAGAGAGAGACGAAATTTCACGGGCAAACCTTCCTGTGAGGCTTCAGCAGCCCGGGGCGGATTGGGCGCTCCCCATGCGAGGCGGCTTCCAGCAGCCCCCGCCGGTGAAGGTGCATGAGCGCATGCAAATGATTGCTTCACTGCCTGACCCTCTCACCCCACGGGACAAGACCTTTAGAGGAGCCAGGATCGGGCAAACTTTCCCCCAGCCCCCGCTCACCTGCCCTGGTCGCGTCCATGGGTGCCGGTCTCCCATGCGGGCGCGCTGACAGCTCCGGAGCTGCCCCAGTCCTCTCTCCCCTCCTCCCGGGGGCAGCCGGCGGCGAGAGCGGCTTCAGCAGCCCAGGGCAGTTCGGGTGCTCCCCATGCGAGGCGGCTTCCAGCAGCCCTCGCCGGTGAAGGTGCATGAGCGCACGCCGTGACCTGAGCGCCCGGCTGGACGTCCGACGTCACGGCGTGCGCTCATGCACCTTCGCCGGCGAGGGCTGCTGGAAGCCGCCTCGCATGGGGAGCGCCCAATCCGCCCCGGGCTGCTGAAGCCGCTCTCGCCGCCGGCTGCCCCCGGGAGGAGGGGAGAGAGGACTGGAGCTGCTCCGGAGCTGTCAGCGCGCCCGCACTGGAGACCGGCACCCATGGACGCGGCCAGGGCAGGTGAGCGGGGGCTGGGGGAAAGTTTGCCTGATCCTGGCTCCTGTAAAGGTCTTGTCCCGGGAGGTGAGGGGGTCAGGCAGTGAAGCAATAATTTGCACAGGACAACAAAACAAACTGCACCAGCCCTTCTCCTGTATCCACTTCCTGGTACCTGGCATTTCAAATGTCATTTGAAATGACAGGTACCAGCGCACCCAGGATACTGTATAGGCGCTGTATAGCGCTCTATACAGTAAAATGGTTTGCGCTTCATGGACGCTTCATGGACGCGCTTTGGACGTGGCTTGCATTTGCATGCCATTTAAATACTGTATCGAGCGGTATGTGATCTGGACTGTGCGTGCGGCAAACGAGGGTGCGCCCGGCACTACCACACTTTCTTCCGCGTCCTTACTGTATCGGCCTGTTATAGGGTCATTTTCCAAGGTGCGATAATGGGTTTATCGCGGTGGTAAAATTTAAATTAGGGAAAGGGGTAGAGTTAGGGAGGAGTTTGGGAGAGGTTTGGGGAAATGGGGTGGCGGCACTGCTGCTGGCAATAATGTTTTGGACATTATCGCTGGCAGTAGCGCAGGAAATAGCACCACCTTTCAGCGTGGCGCTACGGAGGCCATAGTGTGCGGCTGCGAAACTGCACCGCCGTGATGTGGCCGGCTGCACACTAGCGCCCCCTCGCCCCCCTTTACCGCGGCAGCTCATCATTCCGCAGGAATAAGGAATCTAGCCCTTAATTAACTCCAGCTGCAGGGCAACACTGAGAAGCCATTTTCACCAGAGAATGCCTCAGTCAGGCTGCCTGATCATAACCACTGTGTCGGCCAGCAAGCCCAGCAGCACTTAAGGAACTAGTACATAATGTGCAGTTTTTCAGTGGTAGCTTTCACATAAGAGTTGGTAATGCTCTGTGAAGCCAAGCCAGTTGTTAGTCCTGCAGGTGCCCCTTAAATGGTAATGCTCTGGGCTCCAGATCTAAGCAGGGTTTCATTTCTCGGCAGGCTCCTCTTAACCGGCAATATGCTGACTATGGAGCAAGCAGGGTTTTTATCCCTGCAGCCTCCTCTGGTCTGGTAATAAATGGATTTTGTAAACTCCTCTTGCCCGGTGATACACTGGCTATAGAGCAAGCAGGGTTCAGCCCTGCAGGCTCCTCTTGCTTGGTAAGGCCCTGGCTGCAGAGCAAAGCAGATACTCAAACAGCAGGCTCCCTCGGCCTGGGTTATGGAGCATAACTTGGCAGGGTGTCTCAAGGAAGTCTTTGCCCCAAATTCTATTAGGGCGATACATATGGCATTAGTTAGCCATACAGGGACCTACACATCTTAGTGTCCCTGATTCCCTAAGGGATAACTGTCACTCCCTAGGCCTTCAGTGAAGCACACAATCTGGGAAAAATTCCCCCTAAGGGCCTTGGAGAATGGGAGAAGTTATCATCAGATAAGGACACTCCTACCATGTTACACCTACTCTGGGAAAGAGGAGCTGGTGCCCTCACTTCCAGGGTGGCCCCTTCCTTGTAGGGCATACCTGAGAACTTTTTGAGTTCTGATCATCCTGAGATTTCTCAAGATTAGCGGGGGGAGAGGAGGAGGAGAGCAGGTAGAGGGACACAACACCCTTTCTCTCTTCCCTCCCCCAACAAACAACAGGGCACTACAGACCCGGTGCAAGGGTCTGTAGTGCCCTAGGCAGTCCAATGTAACACCGACCTCCGCCCAACCCATTCTGAGTTGAAAGTGCCACCTCCTCCTGGTTCGTGTTCCGTGACTGCTCTCGTACCTTCTTTGGAGGTCCTCGTGTACATCGACAGCGTCTGAAGCCTTTTCTTCACCTTGGATGTCCGTGCTGCTGTTGCTGAAAATTGTCATTGAGCGCGCCCTGCTTCACTGTGACGTGGGCCAGAAGTTAACCAAGAGCAGCGAGAGGAAACAGAGTGGCACCACCTGGAGATTTTATGGTCCTGCACAGAAACCTGGTAATTTGACTACATTTACGGACTCTCAGGGCTAAATCTGGAGAGTTCCCAGGTATGCTCTAGGGGTAGTGGTACCGCATTAAGGACCCAATGGAAAAGTATTAAGAAGCAACCAAAGGATCTCCCTTTGGTTGGTTTGGAGGTGGTTAGTACAGTTAGTGTAGCTGGGTTCAAAAAAGGTTTGGCTAAGTTCTTGGAGAAGTCCATTAACGGCTATTAATCAAGTTTACTTAGGGAATAGCCACTGCTATTAATTGCATCAGTAGCATGGGATCTTCTTAGTGTTTGGGTAATTGCCAGGTTCTTGTGGCCTGGTTTTGGCCTCTGTTGGAAACAGGATGCTGGGCTTGATGGACCCTTGGTCTGACCCAGCATGGCAATTTCTTATGTTCTTATGGTCCCCTCGCAAAGCGCCATGAGATATTTGGCCCTTAGTGACTGGAATATCCTGGAATGGGGACAAAGAAGGGGAATAGTTTTGAACAAAAACTACCCCTGGATGCAGGAAGAGTGGCATGACCTCAGATTTCCCTGAGTTGATGCCTTAGTTCCAGCAGGTCGAGTAAGGATGGGAGAGGATCTGGTTTCTTGGGAACTGGCAGACGACTACTCCCATATTCACATCTGGATATTCCATCAGAATCTACTAAGGTCCTGGACAGTGGGCATAGAGTCTCAATTTCAAGCACGGCTTTTGGCCTATTGACAGCCCTCAGAACCTTTTCCAAAGTCATGGGAGGGGTAAGAGCAGCCCCACAGAAGCGAGGCTTTAGGAGGCACCTGGATCTAGTCTGCTGGCTTAGGGCCCAGTTGGCTCAAAGGAGTCATCAGGCCACCCAAATAGTACTCCACTCCCTGCCACACAAGCTGATACAGTACAGTGCGCTGGCCGCAGCACACAGCTCAACGAGCGATTGGACGCGCATCCATAACCACCGATGCAAAACGGGGGTTAGCGCGTCCAAAACGCGCATCCAGTCCCCCGCGTATGTAACAGCCCTCAGCGGTAGAGCTATCAGAAGAAAATAGTCTGTGGCTATGAGAGATACTTCAGGTTCTCTTGACCTACCTGAACGTACTAGCAAACGATTTCCCTAGGGCCTAGGGCTGGTGCAAGGGTATTAGGCACCCTAGGCAAACCTTACAGCCTGGTGCCCCCCTCCCCATATACAATTTTATGCATTTATAACAGATTTTGCATGAAAAATGACATTCTGAGGTAACATTAATATACACGTTGTTGTGATAGTTACATGCACTGTTGTGATGCCAACAAGAAAACTTTGCAACTTGGAATTCATATGACATTAGACCTATTGTAACATGTTTCGTGTCGGCATGGTCCTCTCGTATTAACACAGTACTATCTGCCAACACTCAAAAACAGTCGCAACCCTACCTATGAAAAGGAATACCGCAAATATTACACCAGAATCTAAAGTATCAATACACCTCCTATCAGGAAAAGAGAACAGGCCAAGCTACTACAGATCCCTACAAGAAACCACGTGCTAAAAGAATGCTTCATCTCAGTCTTTGCATGCAGAACACAAACCCCTGCCAAATACAGAATAACGCCACCATAAAGTATAAATAGAAATGTGCAGACAAAAACTGAATTGTAAAACGCAACACGCCGGACTCTATACAGTGCAACAATGGAAAAACAAACAGAGGCCGCTTACCCATCTTCAGTCCCCTCCAAGTGCTGCAAATAGTTTGTCTGTTCCCCTAAATCGTTTGCTTCTACGTTCAGGTAGGTCAAGAGAACCTGAAGTATCTCTCATAGCTGCAGACTGTTATTTCCTCCTGATAGAGCTACCGCTGAGGGCTGGAAGGGACTCCTGATTTCTCCCCACAGAGAGGCTATTCTTAGTCTGGGCAAGAAGGATGGAGCTGAATCTTGTAAGGCTCCTTGATGAGGCTCTCTTCAGAACTGAACTTGCAGCTCTGCCCGTATGCTTCTCTTTCCAGATGTGGCTGCTCCACAGCTGAATGCTAAGGGGCCATGGTGAGGCTGACTCGGCCTCTGTTCTGCTCTCAGGCCCAGCACTGGCCCCATCCCCCTCTTTGCTTCTTTGTGGTGGATGGGGCCTGAGAGCGGAGCAGACGCTGGGTCAGTCTCGTGCCGGCTTGTTAACATTCATTTGCAGCCACTCCCCTCCCAGAGATGGGGCCTCTGGGCAAGTGGGGAGGGTTAGGAAAAGTCTCTGCTGGCAGTGGGGCAGGGTGCAGGGCAGGTCCTGCATCCCCCATGCAGAAATGTTGCCGGGGGACCGGTGGTTGAAAGACAGTGCGAGGGAGGATATGCAGAATGTCATTAAAAGTAACAGAACGCCTGTGCCGGGCCGGGGGTTCAGTATCGGTGCTGTGCAGACGGACCCGGATCTGATTCTTGAGTCGGGGCTTCCATTCCCTGGGCCGGCCGGAGCAGGGGGATGCTGTAGAGGCAACACTAACAGTCCCCGGGGTAAAGGGAGTTACGGCCATCATGCAGCGTGACACCTAGTGGGCGGATGATGGCCTTTGGTTGTGACAGGGGCCCAGGTCCCTGACCCCCAGTTAAGGACCGCTGTTGCAGTGACTGGTATAAAGATGTTGGGAGGGAATATAAACTAGGAGGAAAGAAATCCCTGGGTAACTGCGAATGAAGACTCAGAACCAGGGTGGTTCTGTCTTAGCTGAATCCACAGTATCCAAAAGGAAGTTTCCAATTCATAGAAATGAAACATAGAAACATAGAAATGACGGCAGAAGAAGACCAAACGGCCTATCCACAGTCTGCCCAGCAAGCCATGTATTTTTTTTTCCTTTCCTCTCTCTCAAACTTGTTACGCTTGGCTTCTAGTACTCTCTAGTTCTATTTCCCCTCCTCCCCACTCTCAATGTAGAGAGCAGCGCTGGAACTGCATCAAGTGAATATCCGGCTAAATTAGGGGTAGTAACCGCCACAATAAGCAGGCCACACCCCTGCCCCTGTCCACCCAGACTATGCAATCCACATACAGATCCCAGGACCAACCTGGGAGCTCTGGGCTGTCAGGTTTAGAAATGGAAGTGCCACCATAATTCTTTCTAAGCAGCACTCCCTCTTTCACCTAAACGTTAGTTTAATACATTTGATTAATGGCCATTAAAAAAAAAATATATATCTATATAAAATAAGTCAAGGCAGTTGTGAATGGAGATCAGTAGTGGTGAGGGGGTGAGGTGTCAGTGCAACTCTGCTATTTCTTCTCCTTTCTGTATTCCTAACCTGTTTCCCTCCTCCGCTCTAAAGTATTTCTGTCTCTCACCCCCATCCCCTCTGCTCACCCCTGCGAGCTGGATGTAGGGCCTCCTGAGGCTTACAGGTTCAGTGCTTGTTATTTACTCAGAGCCCAGTTCAGACTATACCCACCCCATCAGGGAGATTCCTGACATCAAGGTTTCGGAAGGATTGCATAACCCCGTTAGGTGGCCATTGAAAGGAAGAGAGAGAGAGAGTGCCCCCTCTATTCCCCTGTACTCATACATACATGCCACAGTTTTAAAAGTTGTTTTATTGTCCCAGGAGTAAGCTGGCCGATCCTGTTCAGCCTCTGGTCATTCTCCTCCTCAGGTTCCTCTCTGCTGGGAGGGGGGAGGAGAAAGGAGATGAATACTGCGCTGGGGAGAAACTGAGATTTGTGTTTGTGTGGAGGGAATTTGACTCTATTACAAGTCCATAAACACAGCCTATAAGGGCCTTTCGCCTCCCATGGTGTTTATGGGTGTTATTTACAGCACAGGATTAGTCAGTGGTAGCAGCTCTGGCTCTGCTGCTTTCTTCTGCCTCAGTTCCCAGCTGTTCCCTTTCACTCCTCAGGAGCCAGCGATAAACAGCACAGGGGTAGCTGACCCATGGTGAGGGCTGATACTTTTACGGCTCCAGGTTTGGGTCCAGAAACCCCACACCTCTGGTGCCACTTCCAGCCTGTAAGCCATCACGTCCATGTGACCTTAGCCTTAGGCGGGGTCGCTGGTCAGTGTGGCCCTTCCCTCAGGATGTGCCCCGTGCAAGGGGGTGCACACCAGCTTCACTCACAGGGTGAAACTCCCCCCCCCCCCCCACTTTCTAAACTAATTTAACAAAGGACTCCCTCTGTCACTGGATGTCACCTCTTCATCAGCCTATGAGAGTCCAGTGTGGCCTTTCTTTCAGCCTATAACAGGTCAGGGTGTGTCCTGATGACTTCTGTCCCACCTGTGCCCCTAAGCTCAGACCTCTTGCTTGTCCTGGAACAGTACATTTTTACCCTCAGCTCGTTTTTTCATCTCTGGTCATCTTTCCTTTTATTTCGTCTTATTCCTCTTCCTCCATCACCCTGCCTGCTTCTTCCTTCTTGAGCTCTCCGTTAGCATTCAGTGCTTTCTTTGGTTTCTTAATTTTCCCTCTCTCCCCCTTTCCGTTTCAACTTTGCAAAAATCCATTAATTTATAATTTATGACTTTTTTTTTGTGTAAAATTGAGTGCTACTGTCGTAAATTGGCCTGTGATCTGATTTACATGAGCTCCGCGCGCCTGCGCCTCCCGAATCGTATCAGAGAATTGGGAGGTGATGAAAAATTGCGTTTACTCTTTCTAAGCTGATTATTTTCCTGTTCTGTTCTTGCTGCCGGTTTCACTGACGCGGTAGCGCTGTGATTTATGTATTTTTCTTTATTAATAATACAGAGCCCAGAGCTCTTTCTGCTCTCCAAGGGAAAGGGAAGGGGAGGGGGGGGGGGGGCAGTTTGTTATACCTTTTCCCAGGCAAACACAGACAACATTCAACTCAGTCTTTCCGCAGGCTCTCAGGCCCAGCTTCTCTTCTGATCCCGGTGGCAGGCCACGGCATGCTGGCTGCTAGCCACGGCCGGTCAGTTTGCCACCTTCCCGCTGGCGAGATGGGTGAAGCGCGCTGCGATGACAGTGCGCCATCGGTACAATTCTGCTCCGGCGTTGCCAGTGACTCAGCTGTAAGTCTGCTCCTTCGCTGGCACCTCTAAAACTACCGCCTTCCCACCGGTAACCCCAGGCCGTGACCTTCCCACCTATAACCCGGACTGCACTGCCTTTTAACAGCTGCAGCTCCGCTCCAGCGGGGTTGCTTTCTCACGTGCAGCCTGATCCGTCTTTGCCACATTCTTACCTGTCACCTATGACCCTGATCTAACCCTCCTTTTCCCCACCTGTTAGCCTAACTGAAGTGAAGGGGGGCCTGACTCGAGCGGGCCCCGGGGGGGGGGGGGGAGGTCATTCAAACTGAGTGCCCCCCCCCCCCTTTAGAGATTGAGTGGGAGAGGGGGAGGTCACCCGTGTGGCAGTTTCTGCCTCGGTACTCCTAGCCGTGCCGGTGCCCCGGAGGAAAGGGGAGTGGTATCAGGGGCAGGGCTACCGCAACGACAGAGGTTCCCCAAAACGTGGAATCCAGTGTAGCCACCCCGCTTTGTACCTGCCCCAGAATGGCCCTGCATGCTCTGACCAATTATTCTGGTCTGCATGCCAGACATAGAAGCTGGACCGCTTACAAGATATCACTCCTTATCCAAGTCAGGTTTTGTTTTTTTTCACTCTTTTCATCTTTTTTTGTCCACTGTCCTGGGTAAATGAGGATACAGGCTCCCATACTTAATCCAACATCCATCATTGCCAGTGTCTCACCTGTAACCTGATCCATCACTGCCAACCTCTTACCTGCAACCAATATTGTCCTTCCATCTTCTTACCTTCTCTGATCGCACACACACACACCCCCCTCTGCTTCATCACTGCTGCCTTCTCACCTGTCACCCTAATTCAGCAGGGACATCTTTTCCCCTGTAACCCAGAGTCAGCAACGCTCCCATCGTCATTCTATCACAGCAAGCCACTGGAACTCTTGCCGCTTACAGATCTTGCCCTGTGGTTCTGCAGTGGGGGCCCTCACGTTATTGCAAGGCGCTGCCTTCTCTGGGGTTCCCCCCCAATGGTACAGAGCACTACCTTCCCTAGCGCCCCGCCGTGGTGCAGAGGAGCAACTGTGCTGCAGGCCTCCCTCTGGTACAGGGCGGTGCCTTCCCTGGGGTTCCCTCCAGTGGTACAGAGCACTAGGGATGTGAATTGTGTGCCCGATCGTCTTAACGATCAAAATCGTCTGGCAGGAGAAGAAAATCGTGTTTGGCACGATTTTTTAGTAAAAAAATTGTTTTTTCCGATTAGTGCGCACTAACGGGAGTTAGTGCACGCTAACAGGAAGTTAGCGCGCACTAACAGAAAATGATACAATTTGACACTTTTCAGGTCAGTTAAGGTCAGTTTAGGAATGAATATGTATTCCTATTGGCTGCCCTCTTATTTATTCATGTTACCAAGGTTCCCACTGATAATATATGGGGGATGGGAAATGGAAAAGGTTGGTAGCTTGACAAAAAAAGTAATGTGATCAGTCAATGTGACTAGAACTTGTGCCTTAACCCTGATACCAGGGGTGTTGTGATCTTCCTGCACGCAGCGCCCTATCCCTGATACCAGGAGTGTTGTGCAGGAAGATCACAACACTCCCGTTATCAGGGATAGGGCACTGAGTGCAGGAAGATCACAACACCCCAGGTATCAGGGATAGGGCACTACATGCAGGAAGATCACAACACTCCCGGTATCAGGGTTAGGGCACTGTGTGCAGGAAGATCACAACACTCCCGGTATCAGGGATAGGGCACTGAGTGCAGGAAGATGACAACACCCCAGGTATCAGGGATAGGGCACTACATGCAGGAAGATCACAACACTCCCGGTATCAGGGTTAGGGCACTGTGTGCAGGAAGATCACAACACTCCCAGTAGCAGGGATATGGCACTGAGTGCAGGAAGATCACAACACCCCTGGTATCAGGGATAGGGCACTGCATGCAGGAAGATCACAACACTCCCGGTATCAGGGTTAGGGCACTGTGTGCAGGAAGATCACAACACTCCCAGTATCAGGGATATGGCACTGAGTGCAGGAAGATCACAACACCCCTGGTATCAGGGTTAGGGTACTGCATGCAGGAAGATCACAACATCCCGGTATCAGGGATAGGGCACTGTGTGCAGAAAGATCACAACACCCCCGGTAATAAGGGATAGGGCACTGAATGCAGGAAGATCACAACACTCCCGGTATCAGGGATAGGGCACTGAATGCAGGAAGATCACAACACCCCCGGTATCAGGGATAGGGCACTGCATGCAGGAAGATCACAACACTCCCGGTATCAGGGTTAGGGCACTGTGTGCAGGAAGATCACAACACTCCCGGTATCAGGGATAGGGCACTGCATGCAGGAAGATCACAACACTCCTGGTATCAGGGTTAGGGTACTGCATGCAGGAAGATCACAACACCCCCGGTATCAGGGATAGGTCACTGCGTGCAGGAAGATCACAACATCCCGGTATCAGGGATAGGGCACTGTGTGCAGAAAGATCACAACACCCCCGGTATCAGGGATAGGGCACTGAATGCAGGAAGATCACAACACTCCCGGTATCAGGGATAGGGCACTGAATGCAGGAAGATCACAACACCCCCGGTATCAGGGATAGGCACTGCATTCAGGAAGATCACAACACTCCCGGTATCAGGGTTAGGGCACTGTGTGCAGGAAGATCACAACACTCCCAGTATCAGGGATATGGCACTGAGTGCAGGAAGATCACAACACCCCTGGTATCAGGGATAGGGCACTGCATGCAGGAAGATCACAACACCCCCGGTATCAGGGATAGGGCACTGCATGTAGGAAGATCACAACACCCCTGGTATCAGGGATAGGGCACTGCATGCAGGAAGATCACAACACTCCCAGTATCAGGGTTAGGGTACTACGTGCTGGAAGATCACAACACCCCCGGTATCAGGGATAGGGCACTACGTGCAGGAAGATCACAACACTCCCGGTATCAGGGATAGGGCACAAGTTCTAGTCACATTGACTGATCACATTACTTTTTTTGTCAAGCTACCAACCGTTTCCATTTCCCATCCCCCCAACCATCACCTCAGTGGGAACCTTGGTAAGATCAATAAATAAGAGGGCAGCCAGCCAATAGGAATACATATTCATTCCTAAACTGACCTTAACTGACCTGAAAAGTGTCAATTTGTACCATTTTCTATTAGCGCGCACTAACTCCCGGTTAGGGCGCACTAACCCGATTAACAATTTTTTAACGATAAATCGTGGGAATTCCTATTGTATCGTGTTCTTTAACGATTTATGACGATTTTAAAATTATCGGACGATAATTTTAATCGTTGAAAAACGATTCACATCCTTACAGAGCACTACCTTCCCTAGCGCCCCGGTGGTGCAGAGGAGCGACTGTGCTTCAGGCCTCCCTCTGGTACAGGGTGGTGCCTTCCCTGGGGCCACACCCCCAAAGAGAGGGGCACTTGCCTGCGGTGGCTGTGTCCGAAAATGTAATGGGCTGTTCCAGCATGTCAGCCGCTTCCTCCTCTGGCCTCGGTACCAGAATATATATTCACCTTACAGAAATGGTAAGAACATCTCGGCTGCTCAAATTTATAAAAATAAAATGATGCAAAAAGAGTCGTGTTCCCCCCCCCCGTTTATGAGCAGAATAATAAAATCCTCAAAGGATTTTTCCTTTTGACTTAAAAAAATCTAATATCTTCATTTCCATACCTTCTTTAAGTTAATTTGTGGAAAATTAAAACGGCGAGCCCACAAAGGCTGTGTGTTAATTGAATCTTGTATCAGCAGGATGGTGAATGGTCTCTCTTGCATTCCTTGATTAGCTTTCCCCCATTAAATCATTCTCGCCTCGTTTAGCTACCATACCGTATTCTGTCTGGCCAGGGACTTGGGGACCCAGAGAACTCGACTTTCTGTCTGAGTGCGACTAAACTGACAGTTTTGATGCTGCGGAAATAATTCACTTTGTGTAGGGTTTTTTTTTCCCTCTGTTTTTGATTGGTTTGCTTCTTGCAGTATTTTAAAGCGAGACGACGTTTCGCCTGAGAAACTTCCTGGGTTGTTTTTTTTTTTTCCTCCTTCTCCTCGTTGGCAGCAGATTGACTTCCGATTGCAGACAGGTGTGCCTGCTCGCCAGACCCTCAAAGGGGCTGATGCAATAAAGTGCACTCAGCCTAGCGCACAGGTAAACATGCAGTCGGACGTGCCAGACTAACAAATGATACACTAAGGGGATTAGCGCGTCCAAAACGCGTGTCCAAACAAACATGTAAGCTGATAGCGCTCATCACATGTAAATGCCATGTAGAGGAGGCTATTGGCTATTCCCCCCCCCTGATGCAGTAAATCCCTGGGCACCCAACGCACTCATTTTAAGATGGCAAATTTAACACCAGCCCTGGAGCTGACGTTAAGTCATACCGCGAGTCAAGAGCACATGAAAAACAAAACAAAAAAACCTGGTCTCTGTAGTTCCTACGACTTAGTATCATTGTGATACTAAGTTCCACTGCTTGCGGCACTTAAAATTAGGGGGAAAAATGTAAGGCCTCCATTACAAAACAAACAATTTCTGGGTGCACAATATACACGCACAATGCTTGCGTGTATATCGTGCGGGTGTTATCTGCAGCGGGCTAAAATGGCCGCTCATATTGAGCGCCCGTTTTTCTGGCCACATCTCCCGGGCGCCCGATGCTTTTGAGCACTAGGGATGCACAATTTTAGTCGAGCGCGCCCTTTTTAACGTGGCAGCTTATTAAAATATAGCATGGCGTGCCCAGGAGAGGTGGATGTGCGCACATTGAAAAAGAAATGGGCATCCAGTTTGGATGCCCATTTTTACGCGGGTGATATTGCATCAGCCTGAAAAAGTGTCTGTGGGCCGTAACAGTACCCAGGCACGCAGAAACCTGTACCCAGATATACAGAAGCATGTACCCTAATCCTGAGAAACCCATGCATCTGGACTAATAAAAAAACCATATACTCACATGCACAGAAACACATGTAGCCAGATAGTAGGGCATTCATGTCACCCAAGTCAACCCGAACAAGCTGATCCACTCCTGGATTTGCCCCATTGCAGGAAAGGAATTGTAGTGGATATTTCCCTAAGAAAAGCAGGACTATGTTTCCATGCCTGTCAGGGGGTCGAAACCAAGACTGGATCAGCCTGGTCAGGTTGACCTGGGTGAGGTGGGAGTGCTAACAGATACTGAGGAACCCACAGACATAGCTGGGTTTACTAGATATATTAGCTGTGCCTGAACTGGTATTTAAGAAGCGGAGCCTCAGAAAGCCTGCCAGCTTCTTTCCACCTGTTCTTGCTTCAGCACCAGAAAAGGGAGGCCCAATACTTACACAAAGGAAACAGGACAAAACCAGCAAAAACACAATCCTTATTCATTTAATTAAACTCATTTGTTTACCCCGCGCTCCAAAGATTGTGGAAGTTTGCAGAAATAAACAAATATAAAATATGGACACACAAAAAAAACAACAAACAAACAACCCGAGTGACGCTGCTCTCATAAAAATTCTGTACTGTTGGATATTCAACTCATCTAGACCCAGCAAGACTTTTTTTTGTCAATGATTCGATACCTCGATGATCGGCTTAAACAGCCATGTTTTTAGGTCTTTATTAAAGGCTTTGAATCAGTCATGGTTCTCAGCCGTTCAGGCGTAGAGTTCCATATTATTAGACCAGCCATCGAAACTGCGCAATCTCTAACCTCTCCTAGGTGAGCTTAATGCACTGTAGGCACATTAATGGGCCTTTATGTCCAAGCTCATTGCAGCATATATAAATGAAGTGCCGCTCCCAACCAGTGTGTATTAACCTTTGTAATTATCTTATATAAGATTATTAGTTCTTTATATCATATTCTAAAATGGACAGGAAGGCAACGAAGCACGGACAATACAGGCGTTATGTGATCATATCTTGCATGTCCAGACAGGACACGTGCAGCTGAATTTTGGAGTAGTTGGTAGTGCTCTGAGGGTACTTCCATGCAATAGAGAATTACAGTAATCTATAGCTGAGAAAATGAGAGTCTGAAGAACTGTACAAAATCTCAAGGTTCTAGGAGTGCTTTGAAGCATCTCAAAGTACATAATTTAAGGTAACTTGCTTTGCTTAAGTTCTTAAGATGAGCTCAGCGTATGTCCAGGCAAGGAATGCCTGCCTAAGCAGTGGGCCAGGAACACAAGGCTCACATGCAGCGGCTTCAGGGATGTGCGTGATTCAAGAAAACTGCAGCAGAGAGAGAACGAGTGCCTCCTTAAAGCATCCCTGTGCACTCTTGGCTCCCTTTTGTTTTTGAATAAAACACTTTGAGAAGTTCCTCCTAGAACTAAAGGAGCCTGCTTTCCAGGACGGGCACATCCGAGGCCTGCCCCTAAGGATGGATTCAACCTCACCCCCATCCTCCCCCACAGCCCTGTTAGAGTCCTCATGTCCCCTTGACATGTCTTGAACATTTGGTGTGGCGTTATTAGGCTGAAAACAAAGAAAGGGGGCCCCAAGGCACCCAGAGCTTTTGAAGGTTTTGCAAGACCAGCTGTTGCTCCTCATTCTCTTGGGATTCTCCACTCAGGAGAAGTTAGGCACGTGTTCCTTACGGTGCCCGAGAGGCGTGTTAATTCTCTTTCCTCCTTTATCTTTCCTCACATTCCCTGAACCGAAGCACCTGCTGAACCCCTGGTCTATAATTATTGATCGCCTATTAATGATGAGAGGCTTCAGGGGGGAAGGCGAGAAGGTTGTCCGCTTTCCCCTCCGTTATTTGCACTCTCTTTGGAGTCTCTTTTGAGGACCATCCACCAGAATGAGAATATCACAGGGGTAGCGGTGGGCAAATGTCTGTTCAAAGTAGTAGCTTTTGTGGACGACCTGCTTGTACGTATTCAAGATCCCTATCGTTTTCTATCAGCATTAATGGCGGAATTCTCTCATTTTGGCTCATTCTTGGATTTTAAACTTAATTTGCATAAAGCGGAGGCCACAACTTCTCAGAGATCGGTTCAATCACTGTGGGGATCAGGGTTTCCTCTTCATGGGGCTGGGACCTCTCTTCAGTATCTGGAAATTACACTTCCTATAGACCTCACGCAACTATATGATTTAAATATCTTGCCCCTGCTCACAGATATGAAAAACAAATTCTTAACCTGGAACAATTTGCCTGTCTCTGACCCAGGCAGGGCAAACGTATTCAAGTTGATACTTTGGCCGAAGTGGTTTTATGTACCGCAGACACTCCCCCTTTGGCTTCGGAAACGTGATATCAAGCTAGGCCTTGCAATGCTTTCTTACTTTTTGTGGTGAGGTAAGCAAGCTCGTGTTCTGCTTAGCAAATGAGTGGAAGGTTGGCATGAGGGAGGCCTCGAAGTCTGAAGAATATAACCTAGCCTGTTTACTAAGACACGTTAAACATTTCACTTTACACCATTGGAATTTGAGAAGAATCTTATTGCCCCTTCTCATGCTTCATGCGAAGACTATGCATTTGATGCAAATGCCGTGCCATAATCCTTTGGTAGATCCTCTAAGAAAAGCTTGGGTCTTTCTTTGTAAGAAACTTGGGCATGATTTCAGGGAAGCTATATATATATGTCCCACTATAGGGGAACTTCCCAGGCATTCAGTCTAAAGCCTATTTGCATTGGGTGGGGCAGGGGCTGAAGAGCCCCCAGGGATACTTCTTTTCTTTTCAAGATATCTCCACTACTTTTTTTTTTTTTTTTGTAATACAATTTTTATTGAGTGATCCTCAGACACAATATGAAACTTTGCCGATAACAGACAAGCAAACATAATACAGCAAACGATATTGATGACACAAATCACAGAACCATGAGGAAACACTCCTCAATTTTCCCCCTTCCAGATATCTATAACTGTGTCTAAGACATCTCTAGAGCCACCCTAGAGAATACTCATGTCGCCAACAAACTAGGAGAGGCTGCACTCTGATACCTCCCCCAGTCTGACATATTGAACAACTATAGCGGGCTAGCTCTGCTTAAACAAGAAGGAACAGGAGTCCAGTATGCTTATCCCCAAACCCTCACCCTCTCCAAACCTCCCCGTCCCGCTTCTCCCCCTTTACCCCCCTCCCCCCCCCCTTCCCCCCCCTTCCCCTACCCAAGGCCTGGCTGACAAACCAGTTGAGACATCCATGTATACTAGAGTCCAATCATAACATTGAAGGCATGGGTCTATCACTAACCCAAAAAACAAAAAAAGAAGAACAAACAAACATCAGGCATTGAGGATCAAGCTGCGAGCCCGATGTGGCAAAGTCTGCACATATACCTCCCAGGTCTCCAAGAAAAGTCTTCGGTGCGTTGGCGACAACTTAGAAGTAAAACTGTCCATATACATCATTCGATGAAAATGATTACGCCAAGTCCAATACGATGGTGCAGATATCTCCAATCAATTAAGTAGAATAACTTTTTTCCCCACCAGCCAGGCCTTTTTAATCAGAGTTCTCAATCCCGCTTTTCTTATAACCGACTGGGGAATGCAATCAAAAAGAATCAGCTGCGGGGTAACTTGAAAACGTATTTTCAGGAGGCGTTGTAAGTAATTTACAATTTTCTGCCAGAACTGTTGAACAAGGGGACAAGCCCAGAATGCGTGAGACAAAGTGCCAATTGCAAGGTGACAACGAGGGCATGTCGAATCTGTTATGAGCCGCGCTCTCCACGCAACCTGTGGAGAGACAAAGGCCCTCCGCAGAAACTTGTATTGCATTTCCCGGTAATACATATTTTCACTGGACCTTTTTAAATTCCCCATACATGCAGAGAAGATTGCCATTGTAACCGTGAATACTCCATCTTTGGTCCAACGCTCTACTGAAGTCTCATAGGTACGCTGTGACATACCTCGTTGAAGAGCCCTATAATATGTCGAGAGAGATAATGGCCGCTCCCTTCCCAACTGAAAAAAGGATTCTAACGCCGCTAAATGTGTGGAAGTCTGAGTGCCAATCTGCAATGATAATATGTAATGTCGGATTTGTAGATACCCAAAGAACTGGACCCGGGTCAAACCATATATACGTTGTACTGTGGGGAACGGCATTAGTATCCCTTCCGGGTTCACCAAGTGCCCCAAATGAGTGATACCCTTCGAGGCCCATCCCCGCAGACTAACATCTTGGGATCCTGGTAAAAACTCTGGGTTGCCCTGAACTGGGAGAAGGTAAGGGTTACATCGAGGCAGTCCCAACTTCTTTGTAAGGTAATGCCAGGATTTTCGAAACGGGACAACCAGTGGATTCCGAGAGATTGCAGACGGTAGCTCCTTCCCCGGCCCCATCAGTACATAGGTCAACGCGAAGGGGGCCACCAATGTGGATTCAGCCACCAAGTCAATACAAAAGGGGATTCCCAATATCCATTCCCTAACAATCCGGAGGTTGGCCGCCACACAATAAGACTGAAGGTCAGGAACTCCCATTCCCCCTGCCCCCCAACGCAACATAAGCCAGGACAATGGTATGCGCGCCTTTTTCCCCTGCCAAAGAAATGCCCACATCATCTGTTGAAGGGCGGCCAAATCGTTACGTTTTAGAATAAGAGGTAGGTTCTGCAACACATACAACCATTTAGGTAGTATGATCATCTTAAACAAATTAACTCGCCCCCCTATGGAAAGAGGGAGGCTTTTCCAAAGTTTGAGCTTATCTCTCGTGAGTCTCAGTAATTTTTGGATGTTTAAGTCGTATAACTTAAGTAAATCTAAGGCTATATCAATCCCCAAATATTTTATTACACCGTTCGCCCAGTGCAGTGGGAAAGGGCCCTCCCACTGCTCCTGTATAGACATCGGGAATCCCATGGCCTCTGATTTCTCCCAATTAATGCGAAAACCCGAAATACCACCATAGTCCCTAACCACCTCCAAAAGGGCCGGCAAGGAGTCTCTTGGATTAGTAAGGAATACCAAGAGATCGTCCGCAAACGCGGCATATTTGAAAATCTCCTTTTTCCCCGGCGCCTGAAATAACACCCCTCGGATCGCTCGGAATGTTTGAATAGCCAGTAATAGAGGCTCCAGGGTCAAGAAAAAAAGGAGAGGGGATAAGGGACAGCCCTGTCGGGTACCCCGAAAGACCTGGAATTCAGGGGAAAATTGACCATTCACCATTAACGAGGCAACCGGGCCCGAGTATAGGAGTTGCAAGGCTTGATAGAAAAAACCTCCAAATCCCATGTCTCTCAATAGGGCAAACATAAACCCCCATTCCACCCGGTCGAAAGCCTTCTCTGCATCTAGACTAGCAATGAGGAAAGGAATATTGTGTCTGGTGCAGAGATCCATAGCAATTGTTAGCTTCCGGATATTAGTCAAGGCATAGCGTTTTTTCACAAAGCCTGCTTGGCCCGGTTGAATCATCTGTGGCAAAACGGCACTCAATCTATCTGCCATAATTTTCGCCAACAGTTTATGGTCCACATCTAATAAAGAGATAGGGCGATAGGAAGCAGGGTGCAGGGTATCCTTCCCAGGCTTGGGAATTAGAGTGATGTGGGCCCTATTCCCATGCACCAAAAAACTTCCCTTCGAGATTAGTGCTGTAAAAACTAATGGCAACAAGGGGGAGAGGGGCTCTGAAAGACACCTATAAAAGTCTGCACTATATCCATCCGGCCCTGGGGCCTTAAACCTTGGGGAACTCCGAATAACCTGTCGAACCTCATCCTCCGTAATGGGTCGGTTAAGCCCCTCTTGCTGAGCCTGGGTCAGGATAGGGAGGTTTAACGCGGCAGTAAATGAGTCCCATTGACTTGAGTCCCAGCCCTCAGCCCGATACAATGCCGCATAATAATCCCGAAAAACTTTTAGGATTTTAGGGGTTTCATGAACTATGTGGCCTTGTGGCGTATGAAGAGCCGTGATATGCCGGGACCCTCTATTAGACTTAACTAAGTTGGACAGAAGCTTCCCAGATTTGTTACCATATCTATAGAGCCTATGTTGGTGATATAGAATGCTGTGTTTAGCCCTCTGGTGTAGCAGCGAGTTCAAAGCTGATTGAATGGTTCTATAATCACTCTTGGTTACCGATGTGCAAGAACGATTTAGTGCCCCTTTAGCCTGTTGCAATTTCTTTGTCAGGATCAATAATTGATTATTTAGCACTTTTTTCCGATGTGATATATACGAGATAATATCTCCCCTAAGGACAGCTTTAGCAGTGTTCCAGAACAGTACTGGATCACTGCTATGTTGGGCATTTAGGGTTGCAAAATCTGTCCATCGTTCCAATAAAAAGGTTTGAAACGCTGTGTCCTCTGCCAGATAATAAGGGAAGCGCCAGCCCCTACAGTCACTCACTTGAGGGAGCACTGCCAGATCCACCCAAATTGGGGCATGATCTGAGACAATAATGTCTCCAATTCCTACTCCTGAAATTTTGGAGAAGGAATGTGTGCTGACTAACCAATAGTCGATACGGGATTGTGTGGAATGAGCTCTGGAGACATGTGTAAAGTCCCGCTCAAAAGGGTTTAGAGCTCGCCATGCATCAACCAGGTGCAAACTCTGTTCAAGGAGCTGTATCCCCCGACCCTTGACCCCCGTCCGCCGCAGAGTGGCAGAGCTATCTAATTCGGGGTCCCGTAAAGAATTGTAATCTCCCCCCACTACCAGGAATTTGTCCATATATGAAAGTAACATTTTATGTATATTCTGAAAGAAAGGCATTTGCTGAGAATTCGGGGCATACAGGTTGCACAACACCACAGGCATCTGATTAATTGTTACTTCTAAAATAAGAAAGCGACCCTGAGGATCTTTATGTTCAGAAAGAACTTGTAGCGGGAGATTTTTGCGCACCAGGATAGCTACCCCCGCTGACCTCGTGGTGGCGGAGGCATAATACACTGAACCCACCCAAGACTGACATAATTTCAGGTGCTCCACATCTGTAAGATGGGTTTCCTGCAAGAATGCTTTGTCTGCAGCCTGTCTCTTCAAGGCCTGTAATACCTTCGACCGTTTGACAGGTGTATTAATACCACATACATTCCAGGATATCAATTTGAGATTACGCATAGCCATTTACCCCATATCACGCCATAGAAAAGTAATTTGAACAATGAGAATTTCCCAACTCCAAGGGAATGATGACCACCCCAGCTCTGGCCATCTCCCTGTGAATGTGATTTCCCCACGCCACATGCCACCAAAATGTTTGAAATCTGTATCATGCCAGCACCTTGTATCTTTCCCTGACCCTCCTCCCCGCTCCATTCCTCCCCCCCTTCCCCTAACTAGACTCCCCAGAAGTCTCATCTCCACTAATTCCCCACCTAAGAGATCCTGTTAAGACACTCGGGCCCCTCTGCCCCCTCCCCCCTTTCTTCACCCCCCATCCAGCTTGCAGCAACATAACAAGGGATGGGACTCCATAGAAATAACATAACATAAAAGTTGAACAAATAACAGCTTTTGTTCCCCCCTATAAACAATTTCACAATACAATATTGAAACACCTATAGTATACCAATATCCCATTGCAGCACCAAGTGGAGACCTGTTCACACCGCTCCAGCATGTGCCAGAAACTTGGAAAAAGAGAGAGAAAAAAAACAGTGAACAGACTTAACTGTCAAATATTAAGTAACCAAAGGGTGCAGGTCCCCCTGCCCCCATAAGCAATAGATTAGGCAATGCATGCCATGCCGGTAGAAACTTCTCAGCTTAAGTAGCTGGCTGCCTGTCCTGTACATTTATCCAGTATCCGACCCAGGGCTGCGTCCGCCCGGTCTTTCTCCAGCCCCACGATCCAGGGTTCCAATGTAAGCTTTTAAGTCAGCGACCTCACTAAACCATCTGGGTCCTCCAGGTGTACTTACACGGACCTTCGCTGGGTATACTACCACAGCTCTCTGACCCAGATTAAACAACTGTGTACACAATGGGGAGAAAGCACTGCGCTGTGCAGATAGGGCCCCGGAAAAGTCTTGGAAGATCAGAATCTTCTTTCCCTCATACAACAACGCTTTCCCCCGACGGCTGGCCTGCAGGATCGCTACTTTGTGAGCATAATTTAACAGTTTTATTATTACTACTCGTGGTTTTTCTTGCTGAGCCCTTTTCTGCCCCAACCGGTGAGCTCTTTCTATTCTCAGGGGACCGTGCTCAGTGCCCAGAGACAGTTCGCGAATCAACCAGTTTTCTATTTTTTGGGGCAAATCTCGATCCGCAATTTCCTCTGGGAGGCCTACCAGACGTAGATTGGACCTCCTGGACCTGTTTTCAAGGTCTTCAATACACGCTGTGTGTCGGGTGATCTCCGCACGTAGCTTCGCTACCTCTGACCACATGGCCTGGGCGCCATCTTCGCCGTCCGAAACCCGTTGCTCTAGGGCTGAGAATCGCGCTTCATAGCCAGCAAGCGCTGCGGTCACCTCGCCGAGTTGGGACGAAAGTTTTTTAAACTCTGGCTCCAGTGCCTCTACTACCGCGGTGCGAAGATCTGCCCAGCTCGCTGGTGCCGGTAGGTCTGCCATGCTGTGTTCCTCCTCAGAGGCCGAGTCAGTAGGCCTGACTTTTTCTTTTGCCGAATCCTTGTCCCTGCGCGCCGTGCGGGTCGACATCTGGCTACCGTTCCGCTCACCAATAATAGCCGCTGGGATATTGAGAGACTTCCACGCAAAAATGAACAGCAATTAGGGCCGGATGGGGTTAGATTAGAAATCAGGGAGCCCGAGAGGGTCGGCTACATCCGCTCCCTCTCACGTGTCACGTGATCTCCCCATCTCCACTACTTTTAATCTTAATCCCAAATATTTTTACGCGTACTTACGATTTTTACATGCACTTATGATTGCGGCGTTATGTGGCCTCATTGACTGCAGCCAATTTTGGGGATGATTTCAGGGATATGACTGAGGAATTCTTTCGACTGGGGAGAGCGAAAGGCTTGGGATATCTCGCCTGGGAAATGGTCCTTATTGAACTTGTGGAAGAGGGACCTTCAAGCTGACTTAACAGGAGTTCGACTGGCCAAATCTTTTACTAGACTACCTGAGCTGACGGAGGAGAGCTGCATACAAACTATTACACAGAGTATATAAACCCCGATTTATATACCCTGGCGAGGCTATACAAATTGGGATTTCAGGAATCAGATCTTTCTATTGAGTGCCAATAGGTACAGGGAATATTGGGGCATTATTTCTGGCTCTGTCTGGCAGTTAAAACTTTATAGG
The DNA here is from genome assembly GCF_901001135.1 of Rhinatrema bivittatum. Classification (NCBI taxonomy): domain Eukaryota; kingdom Metazoa; phylum Chordata; class Amphibia; order Gymnophiona; family Rhinatrematidae; genus Rhinatrema; species Rhinatrema bivittatum. The sequence goes on along the minus strand of NC_042622.1, from coordinate 39,640,973 downwards.
TATATCATGTCTTTGTTAAAGCAGTCTGCGTGTATTCCTTCTGAGGAGCCTTCTTTGATATGGCTGCTTTGTTTAAAGTCACTGGCAAAGGCATTAATCTTTTTCTCAGAAAAGTGTGCTTGATAGGAGAGAAGACGATCCTTATGGTGTGGTGGGAGCAGGATCCCCCTCTTTTTGGCAATGGAGGAATAAGCTCCACAAGCTAATGCAGACGGAAAACCAGACAACATCATGGCCTTTTAAAACTAAGTTAAAGTTCATTGGAGTGAGGGACCCCTATTTGCAACAGCTGTCCGCTAGGGTGAGGAGTGAGGTGATCAACTATCCCTGACCTTCAGCACTTTTATTGGACTTTCTCTGTGGCTGTAGCAGCTGTTGGTTTATTATTTAATCTTCCTCGTGTACTTATGATAGTTTTTAGATGACGGGGTGAAGTTGGGTAGGATTGATGGGGGAATGTCCCGAGCAGCGTCTATATTCTATATTGGTCTCTCCATGTTTGGAGGTAATGGTCACTTACAAGAACAGACTCCTGATGGACATGGATCTAGTCAGGAAGAAGGGGTGGAGGATCTGGAAAATGTATAAAATACATATTGAGACGGATTTGAAAAGGGTTACACATTCCGGGCCTATTTTAAAAAGGTAAGATTATTTTTGGGGGGGGGTTAGAGTAGGGCTGGCGGGGGAAGGTTAGAGGAAGGGGTGGAAAGCTTAGGTTAGGGGGAGGGAACGGGGAAAGGCAGCGTGGCTCAGCGCACGAAAGGTGCATAATTGTGCACCCCCTTGCGCGTGCTGACCCCCGATTTTATAACATGCGCGCGCATGTTATAAAATGTGGCATACATGTACGCACGCCCCATTTTGTGTGCTGCTTGACATGCATCAGAACCCAGTGCATGTACTGCCTTTGTTTATTTCTAATAAACAGTTTAAACATAAAGATGAGAGAAGTAGGGATAGGATCTAATTAGGAGACCTCTGAGATAGCAGAGGGTACTACAGGTCGAGATTAATATCATACACAAGAGGTGTGCATGGACACTTTCTTATTTTGTTTCTTGTTTCGTTTCATTTAATTTATTTAAAACAAAAAACCCCAGAAAATGAACAACACATGAAATTGAAAAAGCAAAAGAAAAGAACCCCCACTTTCTAGCTCTCCCATGCACCCGAATCCTCTTACTATATTCCCTGGTTACTGCTGCCCAGATGAGTGAGGCCAGCACCATTGTTAAATTATTCTGTACAAAATGGCGCCAGCACAGACCCAGACTGGCCTGGCACTGCCCTCAGTCTGCCAGACCCATTTCTAAGCTTATTTCCAGTGGGGCAGGAGGGACAGGGAATTGTTTTTGTACCATGGGGGGAGTGGAGATCGGCATGGGGACCCTGAAGGAGGTTTTTTTAATTCTTGGCAGCAGTGGTGAAATAAAAAAAAAAAATGAACATAGGAAAATTAATAAAATTTGTTTCGCTCGCTTTGTTTTAAAAACAAATTGAAACATAGCAGGAAATGGCGTTAACATTTTCCCGTTCTTTTCAAACAAATGCACATTCTGACAGTGAGGGACAATTGTAAGTAATCTTGAGATGCCTTTGGTTCAGGAGGTTAATGGACAAGCAAGGGGCATTTCCGGTTAGGGATATGTATTGTAACCTATGGGTAAAATGTATGTATGTCTTTGGGGCTTGCTTTATGGCTGTAAAACAATTTGGCCCTCTCCATCCCTGAGAGCCGGCAGGGTAGGAGCAACTGGTGCTCACGCCTGCCTCTTTCTCACCCTGCACATCTAGCTACCTGCAGCTTTGGGGAGGCCGCGGATGGGTAGAAGTGCCGATATATAGCCCACACTATTTATCAAACCCAAAAATCTGAATAATTTTCCACTTTATCAGAATAAATCCATTTTTGGTTCATTAAATTCAGAGCAAGCCGAAAATGGACTCATCCATCACGTCTTATCCATTGTAGGTAAAACAGTAGCATATCCCTCTTCCCCATACTCTTATGTGAACCCCCTACACGGTGACCATCAGGGCAGGGTGAAGTTGGCCTTTGCCCTAGTAGCGCGACGGATCTCCTTTTCCAGGCACCAGCCTCGTTACAGTAAGCACAGGGAGGATCCCACCTTTTAGATGGTTTGCATGTATAAATTTCTTTATTTTTATTTTGTTTTTATCTTGATTACCAGCAATTCCCTGATATCATCAAAGCGGGTCAGGACTGAGCTGCACCAGCAGAGCTGTGGGAGGTTTTGCAAGTGACGCTGCAAGTCAAGCCTCAAGTGCATTAGGGGTCCTGGATTAACCAGACAAGTTGATAAGGCTCTCTTCCTTTGGCTTCTGTTTTTCTCTATAATTAGGAAATAGACTGGGGTCATTTTTGCTCTTGGCCATGTTCCTGGGGCTTCCGGCACAGCCTCCTCTAACTGTGTGCTAGGGTGCACACGGCAAATTACCTGAGCAGGAGAGGCAACTGCACCCTTAATGAAGTTTGATGAAAATGAATTTCGGCGGTCGGTGCCCTGTGGTGACTGTTTGTACCTAACGGCTGCTGACGGGAGAGGGGGCAGCTGATCCAATCAAAGAAGCATTAAGAAGATGAGTTTGTTGGGAGCAGACAGCACACAATGTGAATAAAACATGGCCTGCCCTTGGGGTCCCTGATGATTGTCATCAGAGATTTACCTTCTCCTCTGCCCTATCTCACTAGCACAGACAGGAGAATTTGTCTCAATGAACGGAAAGCCCCTAATAGCCTTTGCTTCCCCCGGTCGCTTCATTTTCCCCCTTTTCCCTGCCAGCACTTTCCACAGAGTGCACTTTTCCAGCAACGAACATCAGATGCATTCCATCCCTCACTGTGTTATAGAGGGAGATGATAGCAGAATTTATCTTTTATAATGCGTGATGCGATATAAAAAGGGCAACAGTGGCACAGAGACAGCACTGACCCAGTCAGGAAGGATAGCACTCCAGTGATGTTAAGGACTGGTTCCAACAGTGGCCAATCCAGGTCACAAGTACCTGGCAGGATCCCAACAGATCTAATGCAGCTTACGCTCAGGGTTAAGCAGGTGCTTTTCTCAAGTCTATCTGGTTAATAACGGTTTGTGGGCTTCTCTTCCAAGAACTTGTCCCAACCTTTTTTAAACCTACCTACATTAGCTGCCTTTACCACATCCTCCAGCAATGAATTCCAGAGCTTAATTGTGCTTTGAGTGAAAAATAATTTTCTCTAATTTGTTTTAAATGTGCTACTTACTAATTTCATGGAGTGTCCCCTAGTTTTTGTATTATTTGGAAAAGTAAATAACTTATTCACATTTACCCGTTCTTTTCCTCTCATGATTTTATAGACTTCTATCATATCCCCCTCAGCCGTCTCTTCTCCAAGCTGAACAGCCCTAACCTCTATAACCCTTCCTCATAGGAGAGCCATTCTATCCCCTTCATCATTGTGGTTGCCCTTCTCTGTACCTCTGTAGCGATCAGAAATGCAGATATTACTCCAGGTATGGTCTCCCAATGGAGTAATTCAGAGCTATTTTGATATTCTGTGTTTTATTCTCCATTCCTTTCCTAATAATTCCTAACGTTCTATTTGCTTTTTTGACCACCACTGCACACTGAGTCGAGGATTTCAAAGTTTTGTCCATAATAATGACTCCCAGATTCTAAAATTGTGTAACTACAGTGTGGGTTACTTTTCCCAGTGTGCATATGTTTGCACTTGTCCACATTAAATTTCATCTGCCATTTAAATGCCCAGTCTTCTAGTCTCGTAAGGTCCTCCTGCAATTTTTCACAATTTGCTTGTGATTTCATTACTCAGAATAATTTTGTCATTTGCAAATTTGATTATCTCATTCATTGTTCCCTTTTCTGGATCATATATAAATATATTAAAAAGCACCGGTCCCATACAGATCCCTGAGACAGTCCAGTGTTTAACTTCTCCACTGAGAAAACAGACCATTTAATTCTACTCTCTCTTTCCTATCTTTAAACCAGTTTTCAGTCCACAACAGGACATCGCCTCCTATCCCAGAACTTTGTATTTTTCTCAGAAGTCTCTCATGGGGGTCTTTGTCAAAAGCCTTCTGAAAATCCAAATATACTATATCTACAAGATCACCATAAACTACATGTTTATTAACCATGTCAAAAAAAGGTAGTAGATTAGTTGGGCAAGACTTCCCTTTTGTAAATTAATGTTGGTTGTGTCCCATTAAATGAAGCCTTTCTATACATTCTGTGATTTTATTCTCCAGAAAAGTTTCTATGATTTTTCCTGGCACTGAAATCAGGCTCACTGGTCTGTAATTTCCCACATCATCCCAGAGCTCTTTTTAAAGCTTGATGTCACATTGGCCACCCTCCAATCTTCAAGTACAATACATGATTTTAATGATAGGTTACAAATTACAATAATAGATCTGCAATTTTATTTTTGAGTTCTTTCAGAACTCTGGGATGTAAACCATTTGATCCGGGCAATTTGCTACTCTTTAGTTTGTAAATCTGCCCTATTACATCACTGAGGTTCTCCATGATTTGTTTCAGTTCTTCTGAATCATCCCCATTAAATACCATTTCCGGCACAGGTATCTCCCCAATGTCCTCTTCAGAGAACACCGAAGCAAAGAATTCATTTAGTTTTTTGTCTATGACCTTGTCTTTTCTAAGTGCCCCTTTAACCTCTCGATCATCTAATGGTTCAACCAGTTCCACTGTGGATATATTTAAAAAAGGTTTTATTATGAATTTTTGCCTCAACGGCCAACTTCTTTTCACATTCTCTTTTTGCCTGCCTTATCAATGACTTATCTAACTTGCCAGTGCTTATGCTTTTTCCTATTTTCTTCAGACGGATCCTTTTTCCCAGTTTTTGGAAGAAGTTATTTTGGCTAAAATAGCCTCTTTCACCTCACTTTTTAACCATACTGGCAGTCGTTTGGCCTTCTGCCTTTTCTAATGCATGGAATGGGCTTCCAAGATTGTTTAAAAATACTATGTTCACACCTGATGTAAACTCTTTTTCTTTGTAGCTGCAACTTTTTATATTTTCTTTATTTTATCAAAGTCTCCCTTTTGAAAGTTAAATGCTAGAGCAGTAGGTTTACTTAATTTCCTCCCTCCAGTCAATTCAAATTTCTAGATATTACCCTTTTTCCCATTTCTTTATAATTTTTTAATATTTTACATACCTGAGGACTTTTACTTAGCTTAGGGCTTTGTCCCTCCAAACCTGACTATCCTAGTTTAAAGCCCTTCTTAGTAGGTTTGCTAGAGGAAGATGCCTTACTTCTTCTTTGACAGTGGACCCCCATCTTTGCTCAGAAGTTCTTGGAATGTTGTCCTTTGGTCCAGGAAGCTAAAATGCCCTCGTCAGTACTGTCTTTGCACCCATTCATTCATCTTCCCCAGGAGGATTGAGAAAGTACCTGTGCATCTCCCTGCTTCATCCTTTCTCCCAGAGTCATGAAGTCACTTTTAATATCTTTTGTGAGGTACCTAGCAGTATCATTCATGCCAACATGGATGAGCAGCATTGGATAGAAACATAGGAACATAGAAATGACGGCAGAAAAGGACCAAATGGCCCATCCAGTCTGCCCAGCAAGCTGATGGTAGTTTCTGCTACACCGTGCAGGTTACTCCTTTGTGCAATAGATAGGAGTTAGTAGGCTTGATAATTCTCAGCAATCTCTCTGTAACGTCTCAGATCTTGGCACCTGACAGAGAGAGAATTTCCCAGCACAAAATATCTGGATGCCACTTGGATGCCTTCATACCCCTCAGAAGGTAGTCACTTCCTAGGTGCAGTGGTTGCTGAGCCTACAGCTTTTATGTTCACGGGTTCGGGTTCCTCCTCATCCTAGGATGGTTTCTTTTCCATTTCTAGGGCTGCATACTGGTTCTTCAGCTCAAGGAAAATTGGAGTCAGGTTGTGAGGTTTAGGGTTTTGGTAATCTGGACCCAGCTGTCATCTTATGGTTCAGTTTCATTTTTCCCTCTGCTTGAGTTTTCAATCTTTGACATCTCAATAAGTATTTCATTGATGTAGTCCTCATTGTCCCAGGGGCTTCTCAGCCTTCTCACTTCCTCTCTCAAATCTGCCACCTGTTTCCCGAGGAAGTTGACTTGCAGACATCTCTCACATTGAATTGGTTCTTTATTGTTGATCAGGATATCTGTCTGGATAAAAGCAGAAATAGTAACAGTGGTGACAGCTTTGGTGATATAGTGTTTCCTGGCCATCCTTCCACTGATAGCCATTGAAAGACCCGTCAAAGTCCCTACCTGTTCCTCAGTTGTCCTGTATGTAAAATCAGCTAATCTATTTTCTGTGAAATTTATCTTCCTCCAAACTCAGAATTCCTTTTTCTAGTCCTCTTTGTTTGCTTCCTTGTTACTTTGAAATACTGAGTAGTTTATCTCAGTGGTTCTCAACCGGTGTGTCGCGCTGCTCCCCGGTCCTCCTCCGCCTGGGCTTAAAATGCTGTCAGCCCAGGCGGAACGCGGCAGAACATCTGGAGTCAGCGGCACCGGCATGGTCTCTTCTTCCGGCCTGGAAGAGGAAGTGGTGAGCAGCGGGTGCGTGTGCGGGAAGAAGAGACCATGCTGGTGTGGTGAGAATCGGCCTGAAGAACAGAAGAGAGGCACGGCCTGAGGGATGAGCAGAAAAATGAAGAAGAACGTCAACCCCCGCAGCCGATGGGACTCCTCCTCTGCGAGGGCTGAAAATGAAGGAGGTTAGGGTTGGGAGGAGGCTGCTGCTGCCACTAGTTCTGGGGAGGGAGGGTGAGAGAGTCAATGAGCAAGCAAGCATGTGTGATTGAGATCTGTGTGTGTGAGTGAGATAGCATAGGATGTATGTCTGTGATTGAGAGCCTGCCTATGAGAGAGAGAGCATGAATGTAAGTTTACGATTGGGAACCTGTATGTGTAAGTTTGTGATTGAAACCCTGTTTGTGTGAAAGAGTATGTGTGTATGATTGAGATCCTTTGTGTGTGAGAGAGATTGTGTGTATGTATGATTAAGAGCCTGTGTGTATAAGTAAGAGAGAGCGCATGTGTGTCTGTGTCTGATTGAAAGCTGGTTTAGGTGAGAGAGCATGTCAGTATGTGATTGAGAGCCTGTGTAAATGAGAGAAAGAGAGAGCATGTGTGTCTGTGTGTGATTGAGAGCTGGTTTAGGTGAGGGAGCATGTGAGTATGTGATTGAGAGCCTGTGTGAAAGTAAGAGAAAGACAGCATGTGTGTCTGTGTGTGATTGAGAGCTGGTTTAGGTGAGGGAGTATGTATGTGATTGAGAGCCTGTGTGTAAATGAGAGAGAGAGCATGTTTGTAAGCATGTAAATGAGAGTCTGTGTGTGAGAGAAAAAGACAGCATGTGTGTGTATGATTGAAAGCCTGTGTGTGTAAGCGTGAAAAGATAGACAGCATGTGTGTAAATGTGTAATTAAGAGCCTATATAAGTGAGAGAAAAAGCATGTGTATATGTGAGTGACTGAGAGCTTGTGTGTGTAGGTGTGTAATTGAGAGCCAGTGTGAGAGAGAGCGCTGGTATGTGACAGAGAGGAGAAAGTTCCAAGCAAACCACCCCTCCTCCTGCTAATTCAAAACAATCTCAGGACACCTGGATATCAAATGTTCCCAGGTATGCAGAGTAAAAAAATTTTTGTATCCTTATTTTCATTACTGGGTCTTTGTGTCTGCTATTTTGAAATATTTTATTGGTATCTAGAATTTTTTTATATGAGTTTTTAATTATTGGATATTCCACTCATCAGCTGTTTCAAAATAATCTGTTCTTTTTGTTAGTATGGTTTTACTGCTACTGATTTTATATTTCTTGATTTGTTTTATAAGGATGGATGATGTTTCTTTTTTCCTTTATTACACTCCATACAGAGACTCTGGCTTGTTGCAGTTTCCAATTCAGTTTTTGTCTGCATGCTTCTAGTTATGCGTTTTGGTCTCTTTATTCTTTGTTAGGTGAGGGTCAGCACATGTGATTCAGGTGAGGTTTTCTGCTGGCGTGTAGTTTCTGTGTAGGGCTCTATAGCAGCCTGACTTAGCCCATTTTCCTAATAGGAGATGTATTGGCGTCTTAAGGCCTGGTGTAATATTTCAGTGTTGCCTTTTCTTAGGTAAGGTGGTTACTGTTTAAGTGCTGGAAATTGGTGCTGTTTTGGTGTGGGATGTTGACTATTTATGCAATTTCTGTTCAGACAGAATTCGTATCTTTTCCTTGTCTCATTTTAAACAAAAATAATTACCGGACCTTTACTTTTTATTTCTACCATGAATTGTAATGAGCAGTGTGTCACACATGTGAGCGTGGCCTGTCAGGTGTGTCATGATGGGAAAAAGGTTGAGAACCACTGGTTTATCTTATTCTTTTAGACTATGATAAGTATTTATGTATCCAAAAGATGAGTGTACTAGATTGATGTGATTGTATTTGTAAATTTTGTAATCTACACTAATCAGTTTTTATTGGATGTAGTGGAATATTAATGAAATAAAATAAATAAATAAATAAACCCTTGAATGTGGCTCCCTTTGTAGAATCTTTTTGCTTGTAGAATCTTTTTTCAACTAGAAAAAATGACCACAAAGATCTATTAAAGTATTACCAATCAAACTTCCCCCTGAAATGTACTTAATTATTATTCTGTTTGCAGATGACCACAATTTGACCTAAATTACTTACTGCATTTTACTAGGAAAGGAAGAGTAAGTATTTTCTTAGACTAATGACAAGTAATTCTACCTAATTTGCTTGCCAAAGATTTAAAATTGATCTCCTAGTTCTTTTAATTTAGTGAGCATTAATTTTTCATTTATTTGTGAGATCTATTATGCATAATTATTTTCTCCATCCCCTTAAATGGGTAGTTGTCTGTATACCAAGTTTTAAGCCGGGGGGGGGGGGGGGGGGGGTAAGAATTGGGGTTGGAGGTTAGAGTTTGTTATGCCCGTCGTTCGCAGACGGCTGCGACCGCTGTTGCTCACCTCTCTTTACACTTCCCTGACTCCATGGGGTAGACTGGCAGCCTCCGCCAGCTGCTGATGGCCTGCCTACCGCTCCCAGGCCTCCCGGGGTGGCACGGATGCTGCAGACCACCATCTTACCATCGGGATCCATTAGATGCGCACGCATGCGCACGGGCCAGTCTTAAGCACGTCATGGCGGGAACCTCGGGGGTATCCCCTCCAGATGATGTCATCCCTTCAGGATACTTAAACCAGCTGGCCCTGCTTATGGACGACTTGGCAAAGAGATCCATCCTTGCTAAATCTGCCTCGTTCTCAGAGGACTTGCGTTCCAGTTCCTGCTTCCTGGTGTAGACGTCTCTGGTACCCGCTCTTTGGGGGCCCTCTTCTCGTCTTCGGCTATCTGCTCCTCGGAGGGCCTGACGCCTGGGATTCTGCCTGGGATAGTTCCAGGGAAGCCCCGTTCCCCGGGGCTTCCCTGGAACTATCGCTACTCTCTTCATGAGCACCCCACTGTGCGGACCACTTCCTGTTCTACTGAGGACCTCTCTGGTGTACCCCACTCTGCGGACCATTACCATCTCTATGGAGGACTCCCTCGGACATACCCCGCTCTGCGGGCCTTTACCAACTCTACTGCAAACCTCATTGGTGTTCCCTGCTCTGCGGACTGCTATCACCTCTACTGAGAACCCTCTCCGGTGTACTCCGCTCTGCGGACCATTACCATCTCTACTAAGGACCTCATCGGTGTACCCTGCTCTGCGGACCACTACCGTCTCTACTGAGGACCTTCTTCGATGTACCCCGCTCCGCAAGCCACTACCATCGCTACTGAAGACCTCATCAATGTACCCCGCTCTGCGGACAATTACCAACTCTACGGAGGTATTCCCTCTGGGCATTCCCCATTCCGCCGACCCTGTGTCTCTGGCCTGTGTGACTTCCTCTCTGGCAGCCCCCGCTCCACAGGTAGTTCCTCTATCTCTTTTAATAAAGACTCAAGACTGATACTGTGTCTGTCGTCACTGAGACCTCGCCTCCCGACGGTGAGGCTCACGGGACTTTTCCCCGTGGGCGGTACCATCTCTCACCTCGACCCACGGCCCACATACTAACAGAATCCTAACAGAGTTATGCTAATTTTTTGCCACACTCTCTATCAAAATACTCTCAACTAATATTCTTTTTAAACAAAGCAACACTCACTGATCCACAACAAGTTCATGCATAACTTCTCTGCTTAATTTTAATGTTGTACCAAGAAAAAGATCATAGTAACATAGTGAATGACAGCAGATAAAGACCAACATCATCCATCCAATCTGCCCAGAAAATTGTCTTTAAAAATTTTTTTTAATTACTATTTTTTTTAAGAGTAGTAGCAAATGCCGCTCCGTGCAGGCTACCCCTAAGCTTTCTGTTAAGGGTAGCCTGCATGGAGCGGTAGTTGCTACTACTCTTAACAGAAGGCTTGGAGGTAGCCTGCACGGAGCTTCTCTCATAAACCAACATGAGCTTTGCAAGGAAGAGAGTAAGAGATTAAGGGAAGAAGAGAAAAAGGAACCCATGTAGGCTTTATACATAATATCATGTTGGTCCAGTAAAATGTATCAGTCTACAACGAATCCAGTTTTCTCTGGGATTTATTTTTTTATTTATTTATTTTAAAGCATTTATTACATGCCCTTCCTATGTTCGGGGCAGGGTACAATAAAACACACATAATGAGTTATGAATAAGTAACAAACAGTAAAATACATTAAAATACAGTACAACGGTTGCAATAGAGGAATTATCAAATCTCTGCTAGAGTATGTGCAAAGGAATAGCACAAATTAAGGGACACCCAAGATAATTATAAGTTGGCAACCTGATTCAGGAATGCTTTCCTAAAAAAGTGTGTTTTCAAAGCTTTTTTTAAAGAAGTGCTTTTTTTGGAGGTTTCTTAATTCTTTTATTAGGGAGTTCCATAGGAGAGGGCCTGCAGAGGAAAACATTTATTCTCTAATCTCTAGCTTGTATTGGATATGATATAGAATAGGGAACCAGTGGAGAGATTCTAGTACAGGGGTGATATGGTCATGAATTGGAGCTCCTGTTAGAAGCCTAGCATCTGAATTCTGTATGATTTGCAGTGACGGGTAGTATTAGCAGGAAGGCCAATTAGGAGAGAATTATAATAATCAATGCTGGAAAATAAGAGAGATTGTAAAACAAAATGAAAGTCTGTCGAATTAAGGAGAGGTTTGAGATGTTGGAGAAGTCTTAATTTGTAAAAAGAAGATTGAGTGAGCAATTTGACATGATCATGCATTGAAAGGGCAGGGTCAATAATAACTCCAAGGCTACGAACCTTTTGAGAGAACAAAATTGTCTGATTATTAAATTGAAAACTGTTCAGTGTATTTATAATTGGAAAACGTGATATGATAATGATTTCAGTTTTGGGAATATTGCAGGCTAGTTTGTTGCAATTTAGCCCTCCTTGGATAGTTGTTAGACAAGAGAGAAGGAAAACTTCTGTTTGTGTCCATGTTTCTTTGAGAGGAGGAAAAGACCTGTATGTCCTCGGCATAAGGTATGTAATGAATGCCAAGATTAGATAGAATATGACATAGGGGTGTTAGATGTTAAACAAGGCTGCAGAGAGCCAGATCCTTGAAGGACACCAGAACCTAAAGGAAACCAGGATGAAGAATGAGATTGGATAGTGACCTGTTGGGTCCTATTATTTATTTGTTTGCTTTTTTATACCGACATTCAGCCGTGGGTATCACATCGATTTACATGGGAAATTCTGTGATAGTATGACAACGGATCATATTATCTTTACATTGTAACATTATTAATTTAACAGTATAGTCTCTAAATTGAAACATTTTAAACGAGGTAATAATAGCTTTATATTGTAATATTATTCCTAACAGTATTTTCTTATAGAATTACTGTTAGAGAGATAAGAGGTAAACCAAGAAAGAACAGCCCCAGAGATCCCAAAAGAGTGTAACGTAGAGAGAAGAATTTGGTGATCCACAGTGTCAGAAGCAGAGGAAATGTTGAGAAGACATAAGAAAAAAGCTGAGCCCTGGTCAAAGCCCCATCTCACCGTGTCAAAAGTTGAAAGTAGGAGAGGTTCAGTGTTATGTTGTTTCTGAAGCCAAATTGGTACTGATCAAGTATTTTATTCATGTCGATAAAATTATTGAGCTGATAAAGAACAGCTGTTTCCAATATTTTTGCTAAGAAAGGTAGGGAAGAAATGGGGATGGTAGTTCGAGAGAAGAGTGGAGTCGGCAGAAGCCTTTTTGATTATTGGGTGAACAGTTGCTCATTTCAAGGCACCAAGGAGGGAGCCATATTTTAGGGAAGAATTGGTGAAATCAGACCTAAAAGTTTTCAAGAGGGTTGTAGAGCCAGGATTAAGTGGGTTGGAGGAAGAATTCATGTTATTAATGATACGTATAATCTCAAGTTCAGAGGCAAACTCTAATTTCTCCCACGATGGGCTGTCCTAAATTAAATCATCAGGGGTATCATTAGTACAAGGTAAAAAAACTACTGCTCACAGATTCAGTCTTATTATTAAAATGTAAAGCAAATATCTCTGCAATGTTTATTCCATGGAGTGCCGGAGGAAAAACAGAAGTTGAGTTGGGCATAACTCTCTTTTTAATAGAGAAGCTGCAAGTTTAATAGAGAAGCAGAAAGTTTTTTGCTGCAGTAATTGCATTTTGATAGGTTGAGAGTTTAGAGTGACATAATCATTTATTGGTATGGTTTGGTAACCGTTGCCACTTTCTCTCTATCCTCCTCAGTTCACAATTCTTTTTTTTTGTAAATTGTTAAATCATGATGCCACTTTAGATATTTTCATATAGAAGGGCTTCAGAGGTATAAGGCTATTGACAGTGTTCCAGGAACTCTTCTGGTCGATCGCAGTTGTTGTTTTCTAGTAAGGGTCTTAAATTTGATGCCAGTAATTGGGGATCTATGTGACCTCGCTTCACGAAGGATATAGTGTTATGGACAGGCATATGTTTATTACCAGTAGGAATGAGTGAGAAGGAGACAAGAAAGTGGTCACTCCAAAGAATCGCAGTGGCAGAGACACCGGCTTCACCTAAAGAGAAACCAGAAAAAACCAGGTCAAGACAGTGATCTTTATTGTGAGTTGGAGTGGAGACAATTTGAGTCCAACCACAAGAGAACAGTGTTTCAAAGTTTGAGCAGAGTGAGATAGAGATGGGGCATCAAAATGTAGGTTGAAGTCCCCTAGGATTATAGTATTTGTGAGGTCAAGGTCCAAGTTCAGAAGACATTTGAAAGGAGAAGTATTAAGGGAAAGAAGTCCTGGTGGACAGTAGGTCACATAGATGCTCATATATCGTGATTTGATACAGAGCAGTTCATAGTGGGGTGGTAGTGAGACATCCAATTCAGAGAATTTCAGAAATGATTTGAAAGTACATGGCTATTAGAATATGGCTACTAGAACCCAGCAGAGGAAAAAAAAGCATTCTCTGGTTTTGGTCTGGTGTAGAGGATGGAATTTAAGGTATCTGGAGCCTGAGGGCTCTATCTCCATCATAAGTACATGGGCAACAATGAGAGAGGAGAATAAATAACAAACATGCCAGCATTTAAAGAAGAGCTAGTGTGACATGGGGAAAATGTAAGGGGGTGTCATATTTAAAAGAGATGGGGAAAGTGCAATAGCAAGAAAAAAATGAACAAATGATCCTTGTAAACATGAATTTACTACCTCTTAAGTTGAATAGGGATGTCATTTGTTTTTAGCAAATGCAAAAAATGCAATGAATGAGACCATTTTTGATTTGTAGCCTCTGATGAAAATACCCACAAATTGTGGGTATTTTCATATTTATTACATTTAACAAAATAGGCCTCTGGTGGCCCAGCACCATGGCCTAGCCCTGCAAACCAGGTTTGGCACAGAGGCTAGCCGTGTGCCAGGCATAGTGCCAAGTCCTAGCCCTAGGCTGGGCCAGGCACTACGGTCTAGCTCTGGGCCAAGCCCGGCAGCAGGGTCTAGCACTAGGCGCCAGGGCCTAGTCTTGGGGCCTGCCTGGAGCAGGCCAGGCCATACAACAAAATGGCGTTAGCTGCACTGAAGTGATGTCGCTTTAGCACTGTCCCCAGGTGAGTGGCACCATTTTTAAAACACTGGGGCCTAGGTGGAGGAGACTAGGTTTCATTCCTGCCCATTTCATTTATGTATCTGGGAAGGAGGTAAGAAGGGGCTGGGGTGAAGGCTTCCCAACCATGGCACTTCTGAAATACCTAGCCAAGTATTTTAAAAAAAAAAAAAAAATCCTCAAATGAAAAAAATGAACCACACCAAATATTTTTGGGCTGCAAATCCCCCTTATGTTGGAAGCTTTGAAGAAACGTTTTCTGGTATTTTTTTTAATTTAGTGCATTTATTTAAGTGGTACCCATAAATGTCAGTGTAAGGGTATCACCAAAGTGTCTCTTACCTTTCACGTCAGTGTCGCCATAGACACTGGTAAATGAGGTCACAGAGAGAAGGAGTGTAGTGGTGTGCATGACACTCCCTAACAACACCCATGAGCCCACTGAGCTCAGGGTCCAGTTTGTTCCTCTTGTCTCCTGTCCTGAAAGGGTGGCTGCTGGGTTCCCAGGCCTTTAGGATCAGGGAAATTTTTCTTGGATGCAAAGAGAGATTTATCTTGGATTCAAAGATATATTTCAAGGAACCAAAGAAGTCTAGAGAAGATGAGTTATTTATTTAGTATTTCTTATATTCCGCTACCTCCTTACACAATTCGGTGTGGATTACATATAACCATCCACAAATGCATTCAAATTAACAAGTATGACCGTACAAATAAAAACACACATAAAATATAAATACAATTAGTTAAAATATCCATTATAAATTAAAAGCAGGCTAAGCAGCACTAAAATAAAATGTCATAACCTCCCTCCTGAACAATTTAATATCTGTAATTATGCATATTTCAGCTGATAATGGATTACATAATAATGCACAGGAAAAAGCCCTTGCATTCGTACTGTGCAATTTGCACTCACGCACAGGTGATACAACCAATAAGTTAGTATCCTGAGATCTTAATGTCCACGCTGGTAAATATTTCTTCAATTTATCTATCAGTGCACAAGGGGTTATCGCATTTAACAGTTTAAAAATTATTACAAGCATTTTAAACTGAGCTTTCCATTTGACAGGTAACCAATGAAGCTCTAAAAGTACTGGAGAAATATGTTCCGTTTTACTATTCCCCACCAGAACCCGTGCTGCTGCCTTCTGAAGTAATTGTAGGGCACATGAGTGATTTTTTTCGGAAACCCAGTATATATACTGTTATAATAATCTATTTGTCTGGATAACAGTTATTGTGGAACTGATTTATATAAATTTACCATCAAAAGTGATTTTTTTTTAATTCTTTATTTATAACTTTATGTTTCAAAATAAAGTACATACATGTATATAATTCTCAAAACATTCTTTGAGAAATTTTTTAGGAAACAGGTTTCAAACAATATAATGTCACAGTAAATTTTCCATAATAAAACATAATCAAATTCACCTAGAATCCAGTTACCAAACTATTTGGGGAGCTATACCAAGCAAGAATTGTATACAACTAAGTCAAAAAAGATTAATTTCCATAATACAGAAGTACAGAGCAAAATATATTATCCCAATCATTATTCTTGGTTCAGGACTCCCCCTTCTACCTTATGGTTTTGTGCTCCTCCAAAAACTTTTCTAAATGCTCTGGATCATAATATATATATTTAACTCCTTTTACCCACATAATACATTTAGATGGGAATCTAATCATAACCTGGATGCCAAATGTTCTAGCCATGTTTGCCAATGTGATAAACCTTTTTCTCCTCAACTGCGTCTCTTTAGAGACATCAGGGTAACACCAAACTTTTTTTCCTAAATATAAAGAGGACCTATTGATCATAAATAATTTCAAAATTTTATCTCTATCAGAAGTTGAAGTAAACTTCACCAAAAGGGTACCTCTGTTCTCAATTTGCTCACTATACGATGTTTCTAACAGTTCGGTGACATTTAAGGTTACCTCTTGATTTTCCTGATTCACATTTGTTCTTTGATTGCCTGTCCCTAAAAAGAAGGCACTGGCAATCGAAGGATGATTTTCCGGTAGTAACTTCAGTATTTTCAGTGAAATAATTTTTCAGTTGTTCCTTGGGTGAGATTAATTTACATCTTGGGAAATTTACCACTCTGAAATTTAAATAGCGGACAGAATTTTCTAAATTTTCCACCTTTCTAGATAATACAGTTTCACCTTTTATTATACTACTCTGAACATTTTTTATCACTGTTATATCTTGTTCTACCTTCTTCAGGGTAACTTCATTACTAGATACTAAAGGATTTATGCTAAGCAGAGCTGACTGCATTTCTTTAATGCTGGTATTTAAATTTACAATATTATTTTGTAATGAAGTCATTGTTTGCCATAGCATTTCCATGGTTATTAATTTAGAACTCTCAGATTTAGTATTAGGGGTAGAAGGAAGAATTGTTGTTCCAAATAAGTCTGGATTAGCATTTTCCACCACAGGAGATGAAGGGTCCTTTATTCCAAGAATCTTAGATCTTTCTTGAAATTCGAACTCAGTCGAATTCCCTCCAACTCTCTGCTCCTCTAGATGACAAATGGGATCTTTACCTCCCATTTCTTCTTGTGTAGCTCTCTTTGCTCCAGGTACCTCCTCAAACGGGCTCATATTGGGAAACGCAATCCGTAAACCAGATGAGCCTTGTTCACTGGTGCTAGCAATACACCTGGGAGGAGTTGGAGTGATTGGGGCTCCGGGACTAAGAGTGACTTCACCTAGCAGTGTAGGTGCTTGCTTTTCACCCACTACTGCAGTTAGGTTCTCCGGAGTTGAAAGATCTGTCAATGGGTAATATCCTGTAAGTCTTGTTTGTATGGGGGATGGCTTTGCAGGGGTTAAGGCTTCCTGCCTAACCTTCCCCTTTCGTTTCGTGTGCAGTATAACGTTTAAAGAAAAAAAGAAATAACAAGTAACAGGTATTACTCACACTTCTGTAAATTAACAACCATATGGTAGTGGAGACTCTATATGATCGAACCAATTTTGCAAGATTCGGAGCCGCCTTCCCGCCTTCGCCGGCCTAAGCCGGACCAAGCCGTGCGCTCCGAAGGGGCACGCGGCTTAGGCAGTGCGCCGCCCGCTGGAGTTTTTAAGCAGCTGGCGCTTCCACTGACGTCACAGAGGTCACCTCCGCGGCAGGTCCCGGACTCCGGAGCTTGCAGCTGTTCCCGGGGAAAGATGTCAACGGCACCTCAAGGTGCGACAGGGTCCAGGGCTCCTCTGCTCTCCTCTCCGAGCTCCCAAAGATCTTTTCCGCCCGCTGCAGCTTTTAAGCAGCTGGCGCTTCCGCTGACGTCACAGAGGTCACCTCCGAGGCAGGTCCCGGACTCCGGAGCTTGCAGCTGTTCCCGGGGAAAGATGCCAATGGCCCCTCAAGGAGCGACAGGGTCCAGGGCTCCTCTGCTCTCCTCCACGAGCTCCCCAAAGTGATTTTAACGGCATTAACATTTTTAATTTGTAAAATGCCTTTTTTACTTCCTGTTTGATCTGAGGCACAAACGTTAACTTTGAATTAATAATAATGCCCAGAGTTTGTAATTCAGTAACAATTTGCAGTTGAATGCCATTAAAAGACAAAGGTGGTATCCTCTCAGAAAGAGGAGTTGTACCTGTCCACAACAGCAAAGTTTTAGCTACATTAGGCACCGAGGTATTATCGCTCAACTAGATATTAATGTGGTCCATACTAGAGATGTGAATCGTGTCCTCGATCGTCTTAACAATCGATTTCGGCTGGGAGGGGGAGGGAATCGTATCGTCGCCGTTTGGGTGTTTAGAGTATCGTTAAAATCGTGAACCGGCACACTAAAACCCCCTAAAACCCACCCCCGACCCTTTAAATTAAATCCCCCACCCTCCCCAAATGCCGTAAATTACCTGGGGGTCCAGCGGCACACTAAAACCCCCTAAAACCCACCCCCGGCACACTAAAACCCACCCCGACTCTTTAAATTAAATCCCCCACCCCAAATGCCTTAAATTACCTGGGGGTCCGTAGCGGCGGTCCGTTGCTTAAATTACCCCCGGGTCCGTAGCTAAATCGGGGGAAGGGGGAGAGCAGGAAATCCGGCACTCTAAATCGTGGTGTCTTCAGCCGGCGCCATTTTGCAAAATGGCCGCCGCAAAATGGCGGCGGCCATAGACCAATACGATTCGACGCAGGAGGTCGTTCCGGACCCCCGCTGGACTTTTGGCAAGTCTTGTGGGGGTCAGGAGGCCCCCCCAAGCTGGCCAAAAGTTCCTGGGGGTCCAGCGGGGGCCCTGGAGCGATCTCCTGTCGCGAATCGTTTCCGTACGGAAAATGGCGCCGGCAGGAGATCGACTGCAGGAGGTCGTTCAGCGGGGGTCCGGATTTAATTTAAAGGGTCGGGGGTGGGTTTTAGGGGGTTTTAGTGTGCCGGTTTTCCTGCCCTCCCCCTTCCCCCGATTTACGATTTTTTGACGATAAATCGGGGGAATTGGTATTGTATCGTGGCCCTAACGATTTTTGACGATTTAAAATATATCGGACGATATTTTAAATCGTCAAAAAACGATTCACATCCCTAGTCCATACAGCGTTGAAAGAATAATGTTGGGAAGGCACCACCCAAACAAGAAATATAAAACTGCATCCTCCTGTCTGGTGATTCCTCATCTCGTCACCTGCATAGATAAAATATTTAACACCCAAATTCTTGAAAGCGGTGCACAAAGGCTGCAAATACTCATTGAATCATGCAGAGGACAATGCTGACCCCTGTAGGCCACCTGTTGACAACAGTTTTGCAGGATGAACACCCTCTCCCCTGATTCAAACCCGCCTCATTTGTCTGCGAGAGACTTCGTCAGCATTTTGGAGAAGATGGAGCCAGAGGGAAGATTGCCTAGCAGGGAGAGAAGGTCCCGCAGAGCTGCTGCCCACTGAAAGTAGCAGCAGGTACGTTTCAGACGTCATGAAATGGGATGGCAGTTTATTTGCGCATTTTTTGCGGATCAGGAGGAGTTTCCAGTTTCCTACTGGGAAGGAGTCTGCATCCAGTTCGCAGGTACCACTGGGGAAGCGCGACTGCTCTGTGAAGAAGGAAAATATGGCAAGAGGGCTCTCAGAGGGCATCTTGTGGCAGGCTGAGGGGAGGGGGAAGGGGATGGTTAGTGGTGGCAGCATTTTAGAATGGAGCAAACGAGATATTGTTTTTCTTTCTTTTCACCTTTTGTTTCGAAGGAATGCACATCCGCAGGTAAAAGCCAGAGGTGGGTGGAAGATAGTACCCTTCTCACACAAAGGAGCAGAAGAACTGTAACTAGACTGCTTAGCCTTTCACCTCAAGAAGAGGAAAAAAAAATCCTTGGGAACCAAAACCTGTGTTACAGTTTGTTTATTTGTGAAGAAACTGAATGGTACCCCAAAGTGTTTCCTACACTGGAGAAAAATCCCCCCCCCACCCCCCCGCAAAGGACTAGAACCCATGTGACCATTCCATGGCAAACAGCGAATGAGAACCACATGGTAACGACCAACTGACAAATCCAGTCTGCCTAGTTGTTAATCTCTCTGATTTTCTAACATTTTGGGTGGGTGAGCCTGTAACACCAGCTCCCGCAATATTTTTTACCCAGACCCTGTTCCTACCCTTACCCTCTATATCAATCCCAAGCATGTTTAGATTCCGTTACAGTGCTGGCCTCCACCGCTTCTGCTTGAAGGGCTATTCTAGGCCTTGTCATCTTCCTCTTGGGATTCTACAACAGGGATGGCCAACGCCGGTCCTTGAGAGCCACAAACAGGCCAAGATTTCAGGATATCCACAATGAAAATGCACGAGATAGATTTGCATGCAATGGAGGAAATGCATCTCATGCATATTAATTTGGGATAGCCTTCAAACCTGGACTGTTTGCACCCCTGTTCTACAAGACCCATACTCAATCCAACATCCAGATCCCCTCCCACGACTTACCACCAAATTCTGCAATAATCCACTAGTGAGATGACTGTCTAAACATCTGGCCATCCTACGCTTCTTGATATTAGGGTTGTAACCATGGCTGCTCCATGAAGTATCCCTTAGCTTTCTTAGAGGCCTAATGCAGATATACCACTACTCTCTGCTCACTGGCTTGCTTTCTCCCCTCTTTGGCTCTATAAAAGTTTATATAACCAGGGCCGGTGCAAGGGGAATAGGCGTCCTAGACACCTTCTGCCTTGCACCTCCTCCGCACCCCCCCCCCCGGTCATAGCCCCGACTCCTACCTCTCGGTTTTCTGGGCTGCGAACCCACTCCTTTTTGCTGCTGTGGCTCGCAACCCCACATGACTCGCACCCCCTAATGGTTGGCACCCAAGGCCCAGGCCTAACTTGCCTAGTGCTTCCGTTGGCCCTGCATATAACTAAACACTGTCCTAAGGAAATGTAAATTCTGTCCTGGTTTTGATTGTTACTATCTCTGCTGCTAGGCTGTTCTTCTACCCTCTCAGCAAAGAAGTATTTTCCTCATGTTTTCTTTGAGCTTTCCTCCCTCGAACTTCAGATCCCAGTCCCTTACCCTTGGAAGCTCCCTTTGTATCAAAAAATTTCAACTTTGCATACTTTACTGAAGCCTGTAAAATATTTGAATATTTCTGTTATATACTTCCTTTTCCTTCTTTTCTCTCAAACCAGTTCTTGGGACGCACCTAGCCAGTCAGGTTTTCAGGATATCCACAATGAAAAGGCACGAGCTAGATCTGCATACAATGGAGGCAGCACTCCAGCGAATGCATTCTGAGTGTTTTAAACCACTCTTTCTGGGCTTGTAATGTAGGCCTTGTGCCATGATAGAAAAACCTTCTCTGGATGACTTCCATCCTCTCAATGTCCTGTCAAAGTTACAGGCTGCAGAACTGAACAATGCAGTCAAAGTAGGGACTCAGCAGTGACCTATTCAAGGGCAAGCTGACCCTCCTTCTTCCTGCTCATATCTGTGCTTATGCAGCTAAGCCTATTGTTAGCCTTCCCAGTTGCTTTATCACACTGACTGGCTATCTTGAAGTCATCTGAGATGATTACTCCTATACCACTTTCTTGTTTGACAGTTTCCAGTTCTTGTCCCTCTAATTGGTACACGGCTAATGGATTTTTGTATCCCAAAAGGCAATGTTTTTACACTTTTTTAGCAGTGAAACTCATTTTCCGAACCTTTGACCATTCTTCCAAGTTTTTTTCAAGCCCTGTTTTAGTTTTTCACACCTTCCGGCACATCTGCTTTTTACAGATTTTTGTCTCATCTGCACACAAGGATAGTTTTCAGTCAAAAATTTCTCAGTAATGCCACTAATAATGATATTGAAAAGAAGCAGTCCCAGAGCTAAGGCTTGGAGTAACCTAATGGTCACTTTGCCTTAATCAGAGTAGACTCCATTGACCAAAATTCTGCTGTGTCCTGCTGCTCAGTTAGTTCCTCACCCAATTTACAACTTTCTGGCCTACTTCTCTGAGAACAGTAGCAAAAGACTTCTTGAAGTCCAGGTAGACAACATCTGTCTGAGCTATCATCTCATTAAAGAAGTCACTTGGGGGCTCACAGGTTCGGTGGCTCGGTGGCTGTGCTTTACCCTGTCATGCACAGGACCCGGGTTTGAGTCCTGGCTCAGGTCTTCCACTTCCTGGGCTGGCTGTGCCTGTGATGATTGGGCTCCATGAGCTGAAAGGGGGTATAAAATAGGGAGGGGGAAATACCTTGGGTAGTTGTGAATGAAGGCTCATGGTGCCAGATCCCAGCCCCTGGAAACAGGCTTGGATTTGGCAATAGGCACACTAGGCCTGTGTCTTAGGGGGGGCAGAAATCTGGGGGCAGATGGTTGGTTGAAGATTTGCTATCTTCCAGCTGTGCTGAATGTCACTCAGCAGAGAGCCGCCCTTTGCTTCCTGATCCCGCTCCTTTCAGGCAGCCTACAAGGAAGAGGAGAAAAGGAGTTGAGCCTGGAAGAGCAGAATAAGGGAGACTGGACTCTGCTTCATCATCCAGCTCCTTCCCTCTGTCATTCAGAAACAGGAAGGGAGGAGGGGGAGCCTGGTGCAGACAGAGCAAAGGGGATTCATTTTAGGGAGGTTAAGAGGGTTGAGGATGAGGAGAAAAGAATAGCTATGGGGAGTGTGTGAGAGAGTGAGTGGAAGGTGAGATGTAGGTGGTGTATTTGTGTGAGAGAGAGTGGAAGGTGGGTTCTGTGTGTGAGAGAGAGAGTGGAAGGTGGGATGTAGGTGGTGTTTTTGTGTGTGTGGGAGAGAGTGGAAGGTGGGATGTAGGTGGTGTTTTTGTGTGGGAGAGAGTGGAAGGTGGGATGTAGGTGGTGTTTTTGTGTGTGTGGGAGAGAGAGAGTGGAAGGTGGGATGTAGGTGGTGTTTTTGTGTGGGAGAGAGAGAGTGGAGGTGGGATGTAGGTGGTGTTTTTGTGTGGGAGAGAGAGAGTGGAAGGTGGGATGTAGGTGGTGTTTTTGTGTGGGAGAGAGAGAGTGGAAGGTGGGATGTAGGTGGTGTTTTTGTGTGTGTGAGAGAGAGAGTGGAAGGTGGGATGTAGGTGGTGTTTTTGTGTGGGAGAGAGAGTGGAAGGTGGGATGTAGGTGGTGTTTTTGTGTGTGTGTGAGAGAGAGAGTGGAAGGTGGGATGTAGGTGGTGTTTGTGTGAGAGAGAGAGTGGAAGGTGGGATGTAGGTGGTGTTTGTGTGGGAGAGAAGGGACTGGCATTATGTGTCTGGTCGAGTGTGTATGCCAGAAGTGGTAGGAAGTTAGAGAAGGTAAGCAAGGGGGAGCAGGACCAAACCATGATCAGGACACCTGTCATCTTGGATTCTGTCCCCCAGATCCTGGGCCTTCCCTTTCTTCCTACCTCTCCCCCAAGCCCTCTACCTCTATCCCAGAACCTCTTTCCCTCTTCCCCCATCCCAGATTTCTGATGTTCTCTCCCTCTCCTCCCCCCCCCCCATCCTCAGTCCTTTCCTTCTCACACTCCACTCATCCCTAGTCCCTCATCTTCTTTCCCCATTCTGATCCTCCTCCCTTCCCCTCCCTATTCCTTGTCCTCTCACCCTTTCCTTCTCCTCTTCCTGTCCCAGAGATCTCATCCCTATATTGATGCTTAAGATCCCTTTTTCCTCACCAAATCAAAAGAAAACAAATTATACAAAACACAAGTATAAATCTGCTTCCTCTAAGCAGGGCTTCCTCCTGATTGGATAGGCCTCATTTCACAAGATGTTTCAAGTTCACCTCTTCCTCTCCTGCCTTTCCTCCTGTGTGGTGATTCCTCATCTCATCACCTGTTTCAAATTCACCCCCTCCCCTCCCGTGCATCCTCCTGTCTGATGATTCCTCACCCCCTCCCCTCCCGTGCATCCTCCTGTCTGATTCCTCACCCCCTCCCCTCCCGTGCATCCTCCTGTTTGATGATTCCTCATCTCGTCACCTGTTTCAAATTCACCCCCTCCCTTCCCGTGCATCTTCCTGTCTGGTGATTCCTCATCTCCTCACCTGTTTCAAGTTCACCCCCTCCCCTCCCGTGCATCCTCCTGTCTGGTGCTTCCTCACCCCCTCCCCTCCCGTGCATCCTCCTGTCTGGTGATTCCCCATCTGTTTCAAGTTCACCCCCTCTCTTCCCCTCCCGTGCATCCTCCTGTCTGGTGATTCCCCATCTCATCTGTTTCAAATTCACCCCCTCCCCTCCCGTGCATCCTCCTGTCTGATGATTCCTCACCCCCTCCCCTCCCGTGCATCCTCCTGTCTGATGATTCCTCACCCCCTCCCCTCCCGTGCATCCTCCTGTTTGATGATTCCTCGTCTCGTCACCTGTTTCAAATTCACCCCCTCCCTTCCCGTGCATCTTCCTGTCTGGTGATTCCTCATCTCCTCACCTGTTTCAAGTTCACCCCCTCCCCTCCCGTGCATCCTCCTGTCTGGTGCTTCCTCACCCTCTCCCCTCCCGTGCATACTCCTGTCTGGTGATTCCCCATCTCATCTGTTTCAAGTTCACCCCTTCCCCTCCTGTTCTTTATCCTGGTTTTTTTTTCAGCCCATTTCCTCACTCCTTGCCACAAGCTTTATTTAATCAGCTGATTTCTTTTAAAGTCTGGATCAGAAACAGCAGCAGCAGCAGCAGCTTTCTCTTGTACATGCTGTCCTTAAAAACATGCTCCAGTTATTGGACATTTTTACTAACTTTTCATTCTCCCTCCATTTTACATTCCAGTACTCCCCACAGCCTGAGTCCTTCTGCAAAGGGGGTGGGGAAACTCCAGCAAACCTCTTGACTTTCCCTCAAAACAATGATCAATTTTAATTAAAACAATAAATGTTAGAGAGAGGATGGATCACTGGCTCAAACACAACTTTCTGTCACACGTGTTAAGCTTACACAGCAGAAATCCACATTTCTTAATCTATATTAAAAAGTGCCTGAGCTCATGGTTTTTGTGCTCGGGGGATGCTAATGGGGGAGACAGAAAATGAGCTCTTGGAAGCAGGATGCTAACAAAACAGAGGAGGATGTGTGAGGAGACGTAGTCAGCAAGGGAATCAGGGCATTCTTAATAAATAGCAATGCACTGTAACCTGCATATTCCTATACTGAATTTTCCCCTCCCTCAAGTAAACTTCCAGTCTCCTTGCTCACACTTATACACAGCCATATGTAGTGTAGATACAGAAACATGCACAGACACACCTGTTCACACGGACAATTTTTATACAGGGTTCCAGGAGTGATCCGGGAAACTACAGACCAACGAGGCTGACGACAGCGTCAGGCAAAATAATAGAAGCCATTCTTAAAAACAAAATTACCGGCCACATGGATGAGCATGATCTATTGAGGGAGAGACAACATGGATTTAGCAAAAGGGAGTCTTGCCTTACTAATCTGTTGGATTTTTTTTAAGGTTGTAATAAATACATGGCTTGGGGGTGAGCAGGTCGATATATCTGTGGATTTTCAAAAGGCCTTTGACAAAGTCCCACATGAAAGACTCCTCAGGAAATTAAAAAGTCATGGGGTAGGAGGTAAAATTCTATTGTGGGTTGATAACTGGTGAAAAGACAGGAAACAGAGAGTAGGCCTATATGAGAGTTGGAAGAGTTTTTTATTGGCAAAGTTTTGTTGCATACATTTTTTTTTATCACGTATAGATATGTTTTAACATTGCTGGTTTTTACCAGAGTTTATTGATTTGACCTCACATTCTTAATAAAGCTACTCAGTGAAACATGAACATGTTGAAGGAAGAGCTTTATTGATGTTTACAACTGTGAGGAAAGCTTTTCACATTGTTGTCTTGGAGTATATAAAAATCTTTTGCAAAATCATGCTAAGATTACAAAAACATGCTAAGATTACAAAATGATCATAAAACAATATTAAAATAAACAAAAACTATCAGCAGAACTAGCATACATTAAGATACCACAATTTCTAAATGACTAAAAAACTGCATTGTATCACGCAACCAAGGTATTATGCTATCAACAGGCCTCTATAAAAAGACTGACCTTAATCAACTTGCTAAATATTTTTATATCCTGCGCCATTCTCAGCTCCTCAGGCAGTTCATTCCACAAACGCACACCAACTAAGGATAATGCTGGATTTCTTGTCTCTTATAATCAAACAGCCGTAACAGATGGTATCTCCAGAAGGCATTGACCAGAAGAACGTAAACTTCTTGCTGGACTATAAAACTTAAAATATATTTGACAAATACTTAAGGGAATCAGACTACAAAGCCTTAAACACCTTAGTTAAAATTGTAAAACTGGCAGCCAGTGTAAACTTTGAAGTTGAGGGGTAATATGCTCACATGGGGCTGTTTGTAACACCAAACTGGCTGCAGAATTTTGTAATAATTGAAGCACTGGTAACCAATTTTTTGACAAACTAATATACAATGAGTTACAGTAATCTATTGATGTTAAAATAAAGGCTTGTAGTTTGAAAATCCACGGGATTTAAGAACTGCCTTAAATGATGCATTGTAAGCTTAAAATTGCCTCTAGAAAGCAACGACTTTAACTGTTGAATATCCAACAGTATCCATTGACAGTATCCAACAAGTCAAATGCAACTGAAGACCCAGCCAGCCAAGATACAGTTGAGGTGGGAGCTCTCTCTTGGCTACCCTACCTTGTGATCATAGGATGGGACTGTACAAATTTCAAGTCTCTGGAACCATCTTTCAATGGGTTTGTCCAGCTACAATCATGAAGAGTTGGACTTTCCAGCACTCTTTCCCTTGGGTGACCATAATCTCTTTCATAAAGACTCTAAGTCCTAGAGGCAACACCAACAGGACAAATACATCTATGCTGCTAATTTAGAGACAGCCGGGGAGGAGGGTTCAGAGTCGGGCCCTTTAGGGACCAGTCATAGAGATCTAGCTGGGTCTTCCTTAAGGATCAGCCCTGCAAGGGATTCTGGGCCCAGGGAGGATCCCTTCAGCCTAACATAACTTAGCAAGGCTCAGAAGGGTTAGAGAGGCCCTGGGGAGCAGGCAGGAACCAGGAATATGCTAAGACCTGCTATATGTGATACCCGGTATTTGTGAAATACCTGAACTTCAAAGTGAGCTGCCTAATTTGCTTGTTTTGCTTTACACTGCACTTTTCTTTCACTGTAAATAAACTGCACTTAAAGAACAGCCAGAGTCTGCCTCCTTTTTCCTCTAACTGTTCCCAAGCTGCTACTGCTAGAGTTACCACACAGGAAACCCTTCTATGTCAATACTTTATAACCTCTTTTGACACTGTGGCCAAAAGATCCATTATGGATGTAGCAAATGATTCATCCTGATCCACATTAACAAGATTTTTTTTCTTTTCCAATTCCTCCTTAAATCTATCTTTATCCATTAAGGGGGCAGGCCTTTCTCACAAAAAGACTCACATAAGTCAGACGACAAAAAAAAAAGAGTAATCAGCTTATGATCTGTCCATGGCACTGCTTCAATATCAATATCACTAGCCATGGACTGAATGTTCATAAAATCTGAAACTATCAATTGATCCAAGGTATGCCCCCCTATCTATGTGTTGGAGCTTGTACCAGTGGGCCCAAATTAAGGGAAGACTATAAGTATTCAAAATCCTAAAATATATCCTTAGGCTGGCTGCCCACATGAATATTAATATCCAAAATTACTAGAATTTTATTGGATTGGGATAGGATATACAATAAAAAAAAATCTCCTAGCATTGTCGAATCTCTATTTAAATACCCAGGTGGACAATAGAGCAAAGCAACTACCCAATCATTCCACCTAACTACCAAGTTCTCACTCCCTTCGCCTAATTCCATTGAGACAGGTCACATTTGAAAATAAATTTACAAAACAAAACCACTCCTCCCATTTTCCTGTCCAGTATACGACCCATTTCAATGGATTTAGGAGAAGGGAGCGAGAGCTTGTTTGTTAGATGGCATGATTGGGTGGTTCCTGTGCTCTATTGTCCACCTGGGTAATTAAATCTCCTCTAATGCAAAAATGTATACTCACTAGGACAACAGAGTCGCAAAAGGGAAACCTCTGAGTCTGTATGGCAGGTTTCAGAAACAAATAAAAAAAAATCAAACTTACCATCCATCAGTACCTGAAATACTCTATCAATCTTATTTTGGATAGAACATACATTGAAATAAGCCATTGCAAAAAAAAAGCTCGAGTCATCCCCAAACCTTTTAGTTGCTAATAAAGGCAATCACTTTGGGATAAGTAAAAACCTAGGCCAACCTAATAAATAATCCTTAAAACATTTTACTAATGAGTAATAGCTGTCCCTCCCTGTCCCAAAGATCCCATAATTTCAGAGCATAAAAGTCCTAATAATAGACCAAGCAAAGGGACAGGGCCCCCCCCTGTGGGCTGCTTCCTTTAGTGGCCCGACGGCCCTCTGATGCTGACATCAAGAGAGCAGGCAGGAATGAACAGCGGGTAATAGCGCTGACAAGAAAGTGCTTAGTGCACTGGCGGCAGGGAGATAACTATATTTGCATTATATATATATATCTCAGTTGTCTGAGATAATTATATATATATATATTAAGGATCATAGGACTGTCTCTTTTTTTTTCTGATTAGACGTATGTATTACACATACCCTTAGCTAAATGGATTTGCACACCAGGATAGGCACATACATCTGTATGTATCTGCACATGTATATCCTGTATACAAACTTACATAATCCAACACACACACCCCCACACACACATACACCCACACACACACACACACACACACACACACACCGTTTGTATAGATTCTTGGTAAAGAATCCCTCAGTGCACTGCTGTAGCCTTAACTCATTAATCTATTGATTGTTAAGGGTGCAGCAAGATGGGAGTTTAAAAATGAGGAAAGGACATCCTATCCCACTATACAGTTGTATGGACTTTCCAACTAACACTGGTGTAATGCAATTGCATAAACTCTCAGAAAAACTCTTATCCACTTGTTAATAAATGCTTATGTAGAGAGGGGGAGGTCTCCTTGGTATTAATTAATTGTTGCTCATGCACATTCAGCATTTATTGTGCCTGTTTTCAGTATTGATCCTCAAGTGAATGCCTTGGAATCGACAGCAGCAAAGAGCACAGTAGAGACCCATCTCAGCGTCTCTGCTGAAAACTTAAAAACAGACTTTGACAGCTGAGATCCCTCAACTTACACAGAGCTGTAGATTAAGGGGTAGGAAGAATCCCTCTTCTGTGATTGACTGCCAAGGGCTTGACTTCCATTAGTGTCCCAGCACAGTAGTTCATCAAAACACTGTAAAATGACTTTAAAAAGTATTATAATTTAGGCTGACTTTTTGGCTCTTGGGCTGCAGCACTTAGGATCTGGCTTTGATCCCTGTCTGCTGGGGCTGGTTGGGCCTTTGGCATGCCACAGAGGCGGTGCCCTCAGGTCCAGGGAAGCAGGGAAGATGGCAGCTGCTGCTTCAGTGGTGGCCTATATTGGACACCCATGTCTCAGAGGAGGTATCAGAAGGAGAAATCAAACATTATCACATGATATCAGCATTTCTCTTTGTTTCCTCTAAGCTGTGGGGACACCTGTCTTACCAGCAGGCATCCTCCAGTTGTCCTGAAGTTTGAATGCTGTGGGACCTCACAGTCTCTCTCACTGGAGTTGATGGCCCCATGCGGTTCAGATCCCAAGATGGCTGGCGCACAGGTTAGAAAGGAATCGGCGGGACCCTACGCAACTTAGAACACAGTATGTCATTATTATATATTTTTTTTAATATATTGTACGCTGCTCTGAGCACTTTTTGGTAAGGTGGCTAATTAAATAAAAAGCCTCGTTATGCGATGATGCAGAATATATGTTTTATATAAATAAATACTTGCTGTTGAGAGCACTGGGCAGGCTCTTTAGTTATCATCTTGCTTTCACCTTGGCACGACAGATTTCCTGGGTCTCCCTTCCAGTTTGTGTCGGTGTATTTTGTTCCTTCTGCTTTTATCATGCCGGTTTGACTAAATGTGTATCTTTTCGCTGTGGCCATACCCCTTGCTTTTTTAAAATCCGAACCCCCAAGACTTTTTCGTTCTTGGTGCTGTTGCCCTAACTTTACCCTCCTCCGTGGGATGACTGATTTGCCTTCTGACGAGAGATCAGCCCCTCAGATTCATGCAGGTAGGAGGTTCACGGAGTTTCAAGCCATGAATATGCACTGGGGGATGAAATGTAAATGGAGGGGAAAGGGGCTCAGAATTATTCTTTCTTTGTGTTTTCCTACCAAACGAAATATTTATTTATTTATTTATTTATTTAATTTAAAAATGTTTGTATACCGCTTTTACAATTTGGAAATTAATCAAAACTGTTAACAAAAAACATACATAATCTATGTTTAAAACTATAAAATATAATTAACTAAAAACAAAATAAAATGCGTAATAATTCATCCAAAGAAAGACATACCAAACATAGTGCCATCATAATTATTAAATTCGTAGAGTAATTGAGGGAAATGTAATGAGGATATGAGAGTACTTTAGTGAATATTAATTTATGTTTGAGGGTTAATCAGAGTGTTGTAAGCTTTCTGAAACAAATAGGTTTTTAACGTTTTCTTAAATTGTTGTACTGAAGGTACGAGACGGAGAGAATCAGGTAACGAGTTCAGTATTTAAAAGCGTCTCTGGTACTGCCGTTTTAAATAATTGTCGGTGGACTGACAATGCTGTTCGTACATTGCATGCAGCTGTTTGTTCATAGGTCCCTGGCCTGTACCCATTAATGTTAATCAGACACAGTTCATAATATCAGCAAACAGAAGAATGAAATATCCCCAGTGGTTGCAGCCTTGCCTGTCCTTTCTCTCAGCTTCTGCTCCTGTTATGCCACTGGGAAGAGGGGGGAGGGGAAGTAGAGGGCAAGCACTATGAAGAGCAATAGGCCCTAATGACCTAGTTCAGCAAGTGCCAGCTCTGTCCTTCTCCCGGTCCTTTTTTTTTTTGCAGGGGGAAGGGGGTGAAGTGTTCGTTTTCATGTTTTGTGACCGCGAGGGTACAGTTTTACAGGTGCTGGCTCTGCCATTCAGGGACACTGCAGGAATCCTGCTGCCGGGTGCCAGCCGGAGATCAGGCTTAGCGGGTACGGTAGTCCTCCAAGGAGGCGTGGTAGGGGGTGCCGCAAAGCGCTGGATGGGAGTACAGCTCCGAAGAGGTCGACTGGACCAGTGTCGAAGAGAAATATTTATTAGGAAAGTCGCAGGGCAAACAGGGTAACGTTTTTGGCTGAGAAAAGGGATTCACCCTCCTCTGGGGATGAGTTGGCAACTCTGTGTAGAGCTCCTGAGTCCTGGCTGTCACCCACAGGGGCTGCTGTAGGAAACGGTGCAGGAATGCTGTCTGTGAGGGGGGCCCAGAATTAAGAAATGGGGTCAAAGAGCCAAGGTTCCCCTTCGTCTACTTAGCAAACCGTCATTGACGAAAGGGCGAGAATCCTTGCACCATGATGGGTTGTACAACAGATTAATGGAAATCCCAGTAAGTCATCTCTGGGTGAACTTTAGACTGAGATATCAGCCTTTCTTGAGTCACTGAGGGAACAAAGCCAAATATACACAGGACATCCCCCAAGTGTAGCAAAAGCACAGGAGCTGTCCTGCCTTAATGTAAAGTTGCTCTCCCCATGCGGTTCCAATCACAAGACGGCTGGAGCATAGGTTAGAAAGGAATCCAGCAGGACCCCATGCCGCTTAGAGGGAACATCGCAGAGACTCAGCCGGTTCCCACGCTAGCCCACTGCAGGAGAATGAACTGCTGCCTTTTCCTTCGGTTCTGGCCCAGATTAACCCTTTAATATCTCGTGATGGCTGGCGTTCCCGCCCGTCTTGCTGACAGCTCTTCTTGCAGCGCTGAAGTCTGACGCATCAGGCCCTTACCGCTCCGCTTCCACCCTGATGGACCGCCGGAGCAAGGGTTCGGCACAAGAAATTGAAAACCAAAACACATCCCAGTCTGTAAGAGAGAGAAAATAAGATGGATACAGCACTCGTACATCAATAATCTTCTATTAAACTAACATGCAAATCAGGTTTAATGTAGCTGTGCATGCGTGGGTTTTCTGTTAGGGGACAGTTAATCTGTGATAATTTGCTTGTTCTGGCTATTCTTTTTCTTCCTTATTGTGTCTGTGTGATTATCTCCTTTATGTCTCTGTATGTGGCTTTGAACCCTGTTTACAAAAGCGGTTTCCCAGGGGTGCAGAACGGGATAAATCCTTTGCAGAACAGACAGCCCTGTGTCTGCCTTTGCTCTGTGAGTGACTCTTTCCTTGCTCTCTGTGCCACACTACCTGAGTTTTGGTTTCTTCCTCATCGTGAGTGTGCGCCTGAGTGTGTTTGAGACGGCAGATTTTGGCGGGAGGTTAAGGTCAGCGGAGGTTCTGCAGTTCCTCTTTGGCTCTAGTTTGAGAGGACTTAACTCTCTTCACTTCCTGTCTCTTCTGTCCAGTCTGGTTGCTGAGCTTTCTCCTGGCGTTATACTCCTAAGCAGGTTTGAGGAGTGGGTGAAAAAAAAAAAAGATATAAAAACCCCCCATATAAAGCTCAGCACATTAGTTGTAAGTGATACCTTACCCTACGACAAACTTGCCTTCCCCCCTCCCCCCCCCCCCAAACTGTCTGATGCTGAACACCTGCAGAACAGACAAAGTCATCCGGTTAACTTTATCTTGCTTATTATTAAATGTGTGGCTTGAGTAGTTGGTTACATCTAATATCACAAAGCTTAAGTGGTTAAATTTAGGACAATCATTTGTGTGGAGGGGATTTTCCTCACAAATTTAGCCACTTAGCGCAATATTCACCACCAACAGCTTAATTTGACAAGTCGTGCCCAAACCGACCCCTTTTTTTAATGAATTAAGTGGCCTATTTACTAAACGGTTTCTCCCCTTTTGTGTCTGTGGAACAAATGCTTAGTAAATCGGGCCCTAGATTTGTGCACGCTGTGATTTTTTGTGCACTCAGATTTACCCTGGTAGCAGGGAGAATACTTTTAACCGGTTAGATCCCACCGCTGCGTCTTGTGACTTTGGGCAAGCCACTTCACCCTCCATTGTCTCAGATGCAAACTAGCAGGCCGATGCAATAAAACGTCCGGGAGAGCCGGCGCTCCGAGGAGAGCGCCCGCTCTCCCGACGTGCGCCCAGGCACCTCTCCTGGGAGCGTGTTTTTGTATTTAAATGAGGGCCCGCGCTATTAGTAGCGGAAGCGGCGGCTGTCAGCGGGTCCAACAACCGGTGCTTAATTTTACCGGCGTCTGTTTTCGAACCCGCTGACAGCCACAGGTTCGGAAAATGGACGCCAGCAAAATTGAGTGTCCGTTTTTGAACCTGCCGACTGGCGGGCAGATTTAAAAAAAAAAAATTTTTTTTAAATTTTTGGTGCCTCCGACTTTTCTGCTTTGCTGTACACTTTCCTGGTGTTTTCTGTGGTTAACGCCTGCCCTTGCATTTGCATGTGATGAGCGCTATTAGTTTCGGGGTGGTTGGCTGCGCGTTTTCCCACGCGCTATTACCCCTTACAGTATAAAATGCGCGGCTGAGCACACCGCTCTGTATCGGACAGTTAGATTGTGAGCCCTCTTGGGGACAGAGAAATATCTTGTCTACCTGAATGTAATCCGCTTTGAAGTGTCTGAAAAGACAGAATAAAAAAAAAATGTTATGCACTTAAAAGGCGATTGTAACCACAAGCATTTTTCTCATCGACACAAAAGCTGACAAACCCTTTAGCAGCTCAGGCCCGCAGTGCATTTGTTTACCTGGCATAATTCTGAAATTGTGCCTCTGTTGCCCAAAGCTTCAGGCATGTCTAAGGAACATGAACTGTGTGAGCAAACAGAAGTTGTGCGCAAAGCACTGCGTGACTCGGAACGGTGCGCTCTGCTTTCTCTGCAAGGTTTTCCATGCAAGGCTTTTACCTGTGGGATTTTTCTTTGTTCCCTTCAAACTTTTGCAGGAAAGATGTTTTGCTGCGAAGCTGAGCAGGCAAGCTGACTTGAATGCTTTTCACCTGTTCCTTACATCTGGCCCAAAATCTCTTAGAATGCCCCAGGAAAGAGAACCGGATCCATCAGAACCATCTCCTATAAACTGTTTCCTGTCTTTTCCAACCTGCTAGCAGCAGCAGCCAGGGACCGTCAAACCTTGATGTTTATCATTTTTCTGCTGGATTTTTTTTTTTTAACTTGCTTCCCAAAGGGATGAAGGTTTACGAGACTGCTATGTGTCTGTGTGTCCCTAATAATTTTTGAAGTCCATATTCTGCCACTGTCTGACAGCCTAATTTACTCAGATAAACCAATCTGGCTACCTTGGCTGCTGATTATATTCAGTGGTGCATCTGCATTGCTGAATGTAC
Organism: Rhinatrema bivittatum; assembly: GCF_901001135.1. NCBI lineage: Eukaryota > Metazoa > Chordata > Amphibia > Gymnophiona > Rhinatrematidae > Rhinatrema > Rhinatrema bivittatum. The sequence goes on along the minus strand of NC_042622.1, from coordinate 39,606,905 downwards.
TCGGCTATCTTAAAGTTAGCCAGAGAGGTTTATCCAGTTAAATTTAGGGCAACTGAATAGAAGTCGTAAACTTATCTGGCTAACCAGGTCAGATAAGGCTGCAAATTGGCACTTATCAGGCTAACGTGGCTGTGCACCGGAATGCCCCGTCCTGCCACTCAGAGCAGCCAAATATTCATACAGTGCCACTTAAGCTGGTTAAGTGCTGCTATATATCGACCTCTTTGTGTTCAGTGTTCCAAACACAGCAAACCTTCAGGGCCTGTCAAGGGTGTCCAGGGGTATCCTGGCAGATTATGTTTTTGATCCACTTGAACGTGAGAATGCGCACACGCATGTGTGCATGTTCCAGAAAGCAGGCTCAGTTAGTTCTGGGTGGAACTTCATATTAAATTCTGATGTACCGGCAATTGATCCAGTTACCCGTTTTTCCCCTCCTCGTTTCTTACATTACATTCTTTCTTTGTTGTATGTTCTCTTCTCTCTTTTTTGCATCATCCTGAAAGAGGGGGCTTTGCCAGCTGACCAGTTATTATCCTGGTCTGTTTTTCCCCTTTAATTATACAGGGTGGCCCATGGAAAAGTAGCCCACCTCCAATACCAGTGCCACGCAGGCAGGATACTTCCTGGTATTGGAGGCGGGCTACTTTTCCATGGGCCACCTTATATTATATTATTGGGTTTATGTTTTTCTTTTAGTTGAAATTAATACTGAGAACTTTGTTTTGTGTCTCTGATACTATAATAATAATAATATAGTGGTTCCTTGTGCCATTTGCAGTAAATGTTGGTATCGACTAGAGGGAAACATTTTCCATAGATTGAAAAGCTGAAGGACAAGGGGGGGTTGTCATATGAAGCTGAACGGAGGGACGCTGAAAAGGAATGCGAGAAGATACTTTGTCCCTGAGAGGGTTGTGGACACACCTGGAATGGACTTCCAGCCCAGAGTTATAGGAGCCAATTCAAGCATGCATGGGACAGACACAAAGTGGTGAGGGAGAGAGGGAGAAACCCCCGTCAAATAAGACCTACGATGGCACAGTAGACTGGTACTAATGAACCCAGTGGTTGGACCCAGTGGTTCTTAAGCTGCCAACATCTTCTGTGCTTCTATGACAAGTGTACAGAGCTATCTTTAGGCTGGAGTTGGGGGTCTGATGACGTCATGAAATGTGGAGTGTACAGCTAAGACATTTTATAAATAAACACCTACTGCCCTTCCTCCTGCTACTGGCCCTAACAGTTTCCTGCTTTCCCCAATTTCAGGCAAAAGCTGAGCTGTTGCGTAATAGGGAGGAAGGTATGTCTGTGGAGGGGCTTGGCCACTCCTCCTTGCCTTCCCACCTGACTTCCTTCCTCCTTCTGCCGCCAGTGCTGTAGGGCTACACAGACTGATGTGGTGTGACTGCTCCGGAGCACCTCCAGCCGTGGGGCTCTGTGCAGTCACAGTGCAACATTCATACTGGCCTAACCATGGCAAGGAAATGTAGTGAATGCAGGTCGGCATGCTGAGCGGGGCTCTGCAGTGCTCCTGCGTGGTGGACTGGGAATTTTCCAGGTCTCCAGAATACAGACTTCCAGGAAAGGTCTCTCTCAGGCTGGTGCCGTAATCTGGGCAGTAAGAAACTGCGCGCCGGATTTCAGAGCACATTTTTAACGCCCAGATTAAACATTTTTTAAACTCCCAATGCAATAAGCTAATGTTATGCAAATGCACTGGGAGTTTTAAAAAAAAAGCACATTGATTGTAAAATGCGTATTTGGCACAGGCCGAACACACATTTTAACTCAGGATAAGTGCCTAATATGGAGCCAGGAGGAGAGGGTGCTCATCCGGGTACATGGCAGCTGCCGCCACTCAACCAGATAAGTAATGATTTATCCAGCTATCTGGCCTCAGTTTACTGCTGCTACTGAGCCGGATAAGTACTGACTTATCTGGCTAAGTGGCAGTGGTGAAACCATGGACAAATACCTGGATAAGTCAGTACTCATCCAGTAAAGTGGCATCGGTTAGCCTGATAAAGCCTGACGTCTTTGTTGCCTTTTTATACTATTTTTTTAAGGATTTTCAGTGCCAGCACAGCAGCACTGGAAACTTAATTCCGTCTCTGCCCCAGGAATTAAGTTTTCAGTGCTAAGAGAGACTGCGTTTGGCCAGCGCGCCTCTCTGGATTGGGCAGTACTGCTTAATGCCCTTATGTGCAATGGATTTCCATGCGAGGGCGCTACGCAGTAACTCTCGTTCAGGAATGCACATTTTCTGCACCCAAAACTCCTTGCTGTGTCGGCAGTAACTCTTGTGCGCAGAAAATATGCACTGGCAGAAAGATGTGTTCGGCTGAATGTGCCTTTCTGCATCAGCCCGTCAAGAGAGCTGAGTGTGCAAGCCAAAGACTATAGATGCCAGGGACAAGCTCCTCTGCATCTGGGTGACCTTCACTGTGTCAGTCCCAGTCACCACCTGGTAAGTAAGCTAATGCTAACCGTGCTGCAATAAACAGTCACCCAGTGTCTCAGCAAGACAGCTAATGACAGACTTCTAGGGTAGCCCTCGTTCCCACATTACAGCACACAGAGTACTAACCCTGTTTCAGGGAGATGCCTCATGCATTTTTTTTAATTTTATTATTTATTTATTCAGGTTGGGGGGTGTTTGTTGAGTTTGGGGAGATGGGGTGATGGAGCTACAATATGTTTTGCTTGCTGATATTGGGGTTTTACCTCTACTTGGCATGGGTCTATTTGGGATGGGGTATATTATTTTACTGTGTTTTGGATACACTTTGTATATGAAAAAGTGGGATATTAAGTTAAATAAATGCATGGCATTATGTGCCCACATGTTTATTGTACCTCTGGCCCCAGAGACCATATAGAATATGAAATTCCCTGCTGCCAACAGGCGCTCTTCAGTTAAACAAGCTATTTAGGTTATAGCTGTTAGTCCTGCTACAGGTGAGGACGATGCTGACTGACCCCTCAATGGCAGACCTTCACATACGAGGCAGTGTCGGGTATTAAACTGTAAGAACCAGTTCTTTCCTTGCCTGGTGAAAGCAGTGAGGCTCTCACTGCAGGGCATTACAGCCAGAAACGAGGCCCAGTGAATTCTGGATCTCAGGATCTGGCTGAGCTGGAAAAAAGGAAATGGGAATACACAGAAAGAGAGAGAGAGAGAACTAGGCAGAGGGAGCAAAGGAAAGTGATAATATAGCAGGGGGAGGGGAGAAGTCAGAGAACCAGTGAGGCGAAAAATAACAGGAAATGCCATGATCCAGAAAGCAGAGAGAGAAAGTGAAATGATCCTATCATTAACCCCAATTAGGTATTAGTTTAAAGAGCTTAAATTAAGAATGCTCCCCATAGCGGTTGATTCTTACTGCTGGGAAGTTCATGAAAATAAACGACTGGCAGGTGTGTTTAATGCACTTCACAGCTCTTCTCTTCTCTGGAACTCGCTCCCTCCGGACCTTCGCCTTGAACCGTGCCACGCTACATTTAAAAAGAAACTTAAGACTTGGTTGTTCGAACAAGCTTTCCCATAGAACTAATGAGCAAGAAAAAAGGCATTTCATATACTCCGTATCTTCCCCAGCTTATATTATATACCTTTTCTCAAATTAACTATTTTATGTTTATTTATGTTTATTTATGTTTTCTCAAATTAACTATGTTCAATGTAAACCGCTAAATGTTCAATGTAAACCGCTAAATGAAGCGATAGTTACGGTTCCTTAGCGATAGTTTTGGTTCCTTGTAAACCGGGGTGATATGTATACTATACAGGAACCCCGGTATATAAATTCTTTAAATAAATAAATAAATAAATGTGTTGTTTGTGTGGATATGCAGTGTACAGTATGTGAATGTCTGGCTGTGGTCCCCGGGAACTGAAAGATGTGGGGCCACGTTGGAAGCCTTAATTGTGGCCTAGTACCAAGGTCATGCAGTCCAGCGTAGGGGAATGTAGCATTGTTGCCACAATGGTTTATTCCTGCTTGCATATTAGCAAGTGACACCCCTCCCCCCCCCCCCCCAGTGGCTGTATGGAATTTTTAGATTTTTAGTTGGGAATTAAGAGGTTTGGCGCTTTTCCTGCACACTTTACCAAAACAGCAGTGGAGACTGCATGAGAATGATTTGCATGCACTGCCTCCATTGTATGCAGATCTGTGTCGTGCATATTCATTGTGGATGTCCTGAAAACCAGACCTGATTGTGGCTCTTGAGGACTGGAGTTGGCCACCCTTGCCCGAAGGGGTTCCTGTAAGTCAGTGCTACAAGGAAAAGAGATGTCCTAGGACAGAATAGTTAAGTCTAAAATAGTATGTACAGGCCCTTGCTTAGCTCATCCTTTCATTGGGAAAGTGACATTGAAGCTAAGGAGTGAGGGGGGTAGCGTGGAAGGGAGGAGGCACCCAGAGAATTATGGAAGCAATAAAGTGACTGAGAGGCGATGAACAGTACTTAAATTATGGGGATTTTGGACTATGATGGAGATTGATGAGAAACCTGAGAAGACACAGGGTGTGTATGCGAAGTGATGACGAGCCCAGGAAAGCAGCGGAGAGCCAGGGCATTAGTGAGAATCCCGAGAAGTGGGAAATGCTTTGGAAACTGACAGATGTTGAAAGAAGACAGAAAGAAAGGCGTGTAAAAAAAGGTGGCACTAGGTACATGCTATCGGCCTCCTGGTCACACATTCACATAGGAAAAGGCTTACAAAGCAAATGAAGCATTATATCATAATTATTCGTGAGGACTTAGCCTGTTTTCAGTAGCCCTGCTTTGCTCCGAATTGACTCTTTCAGGTGAGGTTGCTCTGGAAGATACTGAATAAAATGGTATGAATGATTCTCTGGGTCTTGGCTCTTGAATGACCACTGCAAGAATAAGTAACCGGGAGGGTCTTGATTGTTCGGTGACCGTTAGATAAGGAAGCCAGGGATCTTGATTGTTGCGTGACTATTGCTTGAACACGTCACAGGGTCTTAACTCGAGTGACCGTTACATGAATGAATCACAAGGTTGTAACCATTACATAAATAAGCCACTGGGTCTTGACTTGCATCCACTTCTGAAATACGATCTCTAAGAAGAGCCCTATGAAGTTCACCAAAATCCTGGAGAAGACAGGTAAGAAAGAGAGATGCATGAAACTGAGCTGGAGATTACGAGGAGGGAAAGAGAACACTAGGAGTTGGGAGTGCTAAGGAAGACTGATTCAAACTTTCACGCCTGTTTCATGATTCACCGAAGACATGATGGAAGTGCGTTAGTTACATAGGCACTAGAAAACTATATTGCTGATCTATACCTATCAAAGGGTGTCTGAAATTAACGATAGCGGTAAAGAGTGTGTACATTGCACATGCAGAAATTGCGCCAAACAAAGTTAAACCTGCTCTTCGGAAGATGTAACTTGTATGATGTAATTTCCGTGCAGACCTTTTTGAAAATAGAAAAGTATGTGTGTAAATCCCAACCCCACCTCCCTGGAATGTCTCTCTGCAATGCATGTCAAGGTTTTACGTGTGTATTTTTATGCGCACAGAGCCCTGGGCTATTTACCTGCATAAAACTGGGTTTGAAACCCACACCCCCTAGTATACACCTGCCCCTCTCTCTCCCTTCTGTTCTGCAGAGCCTGCCTGGAGCCCTGTTGTGATAGATTGATAGGCAAAGCTCCTGTCCTGACAACCACTCATAACTCATTTGACGTTTTTATGGCTAAATCACAAGTAATAAGCTTTCTCATTAGACTTGAAATGACATTCTGCAGAATTATGTCTGGGCTTAAGAGTGTCTGACAGCAAAGGCAATGGTTTGCCTCAGAGGAGAGTCCCACTGTCCCGACTCACTCACTGCCTCTTTCCTCCCAGCTCGACGAACTCCCCCTGTTTCTTGTAAATCTGGAGTAGTATTCTCCTCTGATTTTTCTGGCTGCGGCTTAACAAAGGACTATTTTATTTGCTGCGGGATATTATCTGGAGTGTGCTGGGAGGTTTCTGTATCCCATAACTCTTGACTGATAGCTGAAAGGGAACAGCAGACTGTGGGTGTGCATCGTAATGTGCCCAATGAACCAAGCTATCTCCTCCTCCTCCTCCCTCTCATTTATATTGTCTTCTCATTTTTTTTAATGCACATTATCACCAGGCCTTTGCAAAAGTTCTAGTGCATTTAGTACTTGTGAAAGGTTCACAGAGCTGACAGCACCGGAAACCAAAGTCCCTCCCCACCAAGAGAATAAGAACACCACGCGGAGTTACAAAGCAACCTTCTCTCACACCATTCAGCAGCTGTACCCTGCTTTGGGACCACCTCCCAGGGTGAGGGGGCAAGTGAGGTGCTCTGCCTCTGACAATAATGAGGCCGATATTCAAAGATCACTGAGTGCCTCAGTTTAGGCTCCTGACTTCAGATTCCTAAGTTATGCACCAGCTTTCCACCGCACTAAGGCGCTTAAGTTTTGGGCTGAAAATAGGCACCCAGGAGAGGTGCGTGCACACATTATTTTTATTTTTTGGAGTAATTTTTCTTTTTTTTTTTTTAATTTTGTTTGATGTACGTTCTGTTTCTTTTTAGGTATTTAAATTTTTAAAAAAAGTAAATGTATGAAATTAAATGAAAACCCCCCCAAACAAAACAAAATTTTAAAATATGGTGGGTCCACGGCCAAACCCACTCCAGGCCTCGCCAGACATTCTTACCCTCTTCTTTCTTAAAATTTTCTTCGCGGAGCAGGAGTGATCCCCGATGGCTCCTTTCCCACTGATGTGGCTATTACAAATGGTGCCGGCAGACTGAGGCCGCTGCCGTTGCAGTGCCAAATCATGCCGGTCTGGCCAGCACTATTAAGTCAGGTGGAAATGAACAAAGATGCAGCCTCAGTCTGCCGGCACCATTTGTAAAACTCAGGCACCTAAATTTAGGCCAGCTATTGCCTCTCCTAAGTTTAGGTGCCTAAGTTAGATGCCTACCACTATACACCAGTGCTGAGCATGTAATGTCGTTCCCCTAACCTAGCTCTGTCCCAGAGTCCTATCCACTTTTAAGATGCCTAGATGTAGGCACTCAGCTGGGGAGATTTATTTTGTTTAGGAGGATGTAGGTGCCCAACTCTTTTAAAGTTAGGCTCCTAGATCTTTTGAATATCAACCTCAGTGGTGCCAATTACAGCCAAATTGTAATAGTTGTTTTTAGTGATGTGGTTCTCTGTCCATTAAGAAGTGGACTGAGACCTCCCACTCATTTCATGTAGGCCATCAAATATCTTCCAGTTTCTAAATTTTGGGTTATTTATACCCGCCTTGTGTTGAACCATTTACGTAGAGGTTGAAAGACCCCTTGAGCTATCCAGTTCCTCTGTCACTAGGCTCTTGGGAAAGATACAAACTATTCTTGCTGGTATGAATGCGAAGCTTGTCATATTCTGACACAGTGAAGTCAACCTTGTGTTTCTATTTGGAAAATATAGGGTTATGAGCAGCAGACTGCATGGGGATGAGGGCCCATGACAAGGAAGGCTACTTATTCCTCATCCCCATGCTATGATGATCCTGCAGGTCAGATTGTGAATGCTGGGATTTAGCCTGGTTTAGACAGTCTCAGCAAAGTCTGGAAAATGGTTAATGGGGAACCATGGCAGGAGCTTGAACTGGGGTTAGTGCTTGGGTCCAGGATAAGAGTTCTAACCCTCAGAGCAGCTGGGGACCTAAAATAAGGGGAAGCTGGAGAGAGGAAGACTGCTTTAGGTAGTCACCAATGCCACAACTCTAGGTATCGGGAAATGGCTGGAGCTCAGTCAGAAAGGTTTGCACGAAGTGCAGGCATCCTTTGGAGGGAGGGAACAAGAATGCACCCCCTTGTAAGAATGGTGGCAGCATGACCGGCCTTACGGGGGCTGGGCCAGTTTTCAAAGGTTCGGTCATGCGCGTAAATCCCCGGGATGCGCGTAAGTCCCGGGGCCACAGGCTAGAGGCCCCTAGCACAGCGGCCATTTGCCGCTGTGCCAGGGGATGTGTGCAGGCAGGGTGCCGGTGCGCGCAACCTGTGCCTGCCTTGGGGCAGACGCAAAAGGTAAAATAAAGATTTGGGTGGGGGGGGGGGGGGGGCGGTGGCTAGGTTAGGGCTAGGGGGTGGGAAGGGAAGGGGAAGGGAGGTTAGTGTAGGGGGTTGGGAAGTTCCCTCCCAGTCCGCTCTGAAATTGGAGCAGAGTGGGAGGGAACTGAGGAAGGCCGCGGGTGTCGGCGCGCGCAGGATGCACAAGTGTGCACCCCCTTGGGCGCGCCAACCCCCAATTTTATAACATGCGCGCACATGTTATACAATCGGGCGTCCAAGTGTGTACGCCAGGTAGTATGCGTACATGGACACGTGCGAGCATCTCTGAAAATCTACCCCTATATGTTTGAGATTTAAAAAAAATATTTAAAAATGGATGGGAAAACTTATGTACTATAACCAACAGCTTCCCTGAAAACCTCAACATAACCCACACATTTTTTATAACAAAGCCATCATACTAGACACTATAGATCAAAACTGACCTTCATTGTCTTATATACAATCATTTGGCATTAGTCCTTTTTTTAAAAAAATGTTTGTTAGCGTAAATAAAAACTTATCTTAAATCAAGAATCAATGAGTTCCCATCTCTGACATGGTCTGCGTTTCGAAACAGAGTTTCTGCATCAGGGCATTTATTCCATCATATTAAGTATCTTGAGCCATCTTACTGTAAGACAAAATTCACTCTTAGAATAATCAAAAAAATAAAAAATCGATCATGCAGACATTGTCATCCCAAATACCCACACAATATGTTGTAACTTTTTCGGTGTTCCGCTGATTTTTTTGGTGTCAAATGAGTGACACATTTAAAAGGAAGCTAACTAGACATCAGAATGACGTAATCAAATATTTAATATTCAAATCACAAAATACCATTCGATTTCTAAATTCAACCCATTATGGGCTACTGTACCTAAATTAAGAATCCAAAACTGTTCGCGTAAAGTAAGTCTGGCTTTACGATCTTGGCCCCTTGGGGTTACATCGATTTTTTTTATTTTTTTTTTCTATAATTCCCCAATGTAAATATGCAAAGGTATGATTCAATGCCACACAAAGTGAAACTAAAGGAGCTTGTTTCTTTTATGTAGAAAGACAGCTACGATGTTCAGTAACAACTAACAAACAAATTGTAAAAAATGGGTCAATGCCAAATGATTATATGTAAGACAATGAAGGCCAACTTTGACCGGTTAGTGTCTAGTTTGATGGCTTTGTTAAAAACAATGTGTGGGTTATGTTGTCTATGGTTTATGGTTCTAAGCTTCTCCTGTCTTTCATGCTATTTTTTTTTTCGCGTTGGCAAAACTAAGTCCCATGCAGGGCAGGTGGAAGCACGAGGCGCCAGCTTGGAGCACCACGGTTACAGGGATAGCATCTCCTTCCTTCCTTCCCGCGGTGGGGGCCCAGAAGGAGGAAATGCCATCAGCCTTAGGAGTGGGAGAGTAGCACATGGCATCATCGGCTGGCGGCGGGGAGGAACTGAAGGCCTAGGAGCGCAATCGGATCAAGGAGAGCAGCTGAGCCTCCCCGCATTTAAGAGGAGTGCGGCCATGCGCGGTCAGGAGGGGGAGGAGTAGTAGAATCAAACCCCCCCCCCCGCCAAAGCAGACAGGAAGAGAAGCAGCAGTCCTGCGCCTCTACCCCCTGGCAGTGTAGATCAGAAGAAGCAGGGGAGTCGCACGCAGCCTGAAATAAAAAGGGCTCGGTGGAGGCTGCTGCTGTCCTTTATGCTTCTTGTAGGGGAGGGTGCGCGAGTGAAAGACCCATTTGTGTGTGTGTGTGTGTGTGTGTGTCATTCAGAGCATGCACGCCAAAGAGTATGTGTGAGTGTTATTGAGAGCATGTGTGTGTATGTAACTGAGAGCGTGTAATGACGCTTACAACATTAAGGGGTAGATTTTACAAAATTACGCACACGCGTACTTTTGTTCGCGCACCAGGCGCAAACAAGAGTATGTAGGATTTTAATAGATACGTGCGTAGCTGCGCATATCTGTTAAAATCTGGGATCGGCGCGCGCAAGGCTGAACAAAAATTGGCAGCCTGCGTGCGCTGAGCCGTGCAGCCGGCCTCCGTTCCCTCCGAGGCCGCTCCGAAATCAGAGCGGCCTTGGAGGGAACTTTCCTTCCCTTCCTCTACCTAACCCACCCCTATCTAACCCCCCCTACCTTTATTCCAGAAGTTACGCTGCAGGCGTAACTCGCGCGAGATGGCTGCTGGTGCGCCATGTTCCGGTCCGGAGGCTGTGGCCACGCCCCCCGGAATGCCCCCAGGCCAGAACCATGCCCGCGGCCCTGCCCCCGGAACACCCCCGGATGACGCGCCTCCGCGACACGCCCCCCCCCCCCCCGATACGCCCCCGACAAGTCACCCCAGGAAAGCCCTGGGACTTACGCGCGTCCTGGGGATTGCACGCGCCGCCGAGCCTATGCAAGATAGACTCGGCGCACGCGGGGGGGGGGGGTTTGGGGTAGGTTTTCGGGGGTTACGCGCGTAACCCTTTAAAAATCTACCCCTAAATATGTTTTTCTGGATCCGGCAAAGCTTTTGTTGGTGACTAATGCGGAAGCTTTAGGCAGTCGCCCCGAAGCAGAAATCGGCGAAACATTGTGCCATGTCAGGTTTGGATGCTTTTGCTGAACAAAGGAACGCTTCCCGATACAAGCATTGAAAAACATTAAGGGAAGGGCATTTCACTTTTATGAACTTTTTTATTTGCAGTTTTCAAAGAAAGTTTTCAAAAAAAAATATGAGACAATCTCCAGCAGAACTCATGATTACAAATGACCCATAGAATCATACAAAATTGATTCAATTTATAAGATGCGCAGGTGCTATGAATAGTCCTGTAATAGTCATGAAGTAGTCTTTGATCTGACTTTAGACTGCATGAATGCGATGTTTTGTATTTTTGAAGACATGAAATGAAAACAAGTAGTGAGAATGCACTTGATATACAAGCTCAATATGTTATTGCATTTCGCTTTTTTGGACTCATTTTGGGTAATTTACAATAGACCTAATACCATATGGGTTCCGGGTGTATTTTTTTGCAGGGTTTTCTGGTTGGTACCAGAACAGTGCAGGTAAATATAATTTACATGTTTTTGTATGTAATATTTTAACCTATGTAAAATCTGTTATTGTAAATGCATAACTTTTTAATTGCGTGTGTGAGAAGGGGGAGATGGGTTGGGGGGGGGGGGGGGGGGAGCTGTGGCCATGCAAGGCTAGCCTGGGGTGCTAACATCCTTGCACCGGCCCTGGTTCCATGGTGTGCAGTGGACAGGTCCAGTGCTTCATTGTAAAAAGACAAGTTCATGCTGCAAATCTGTAAGTATACGGAGGAGCTTGCTACAGCAGTGGTCCCCAACACTGTCCTGGGGGCCCATCAGCCAGTCGGGCTTTCAGGATATCCACAATGAATATGCATGAGAGAAAATCTGCATGCACAGCAGCCTGAGAATGAGGTAGAGCAGCTTCTCTGCACGCAGTCTGGTGGAGCAGTGCCATTCGACAGCGTGCACTAAATAACCAGCATTTTTGTCTGGAAACGTTTGATAGTCGTTGGAAAGGAAAGTATGGGGGCGTGTTACAGAAGGTTCACTAATCTCATGATGAGCACACCAGAAAGAAGCCGTGACAGCAGAATCAGGTGACCTAATATCTCTTATCGGTGCCCACTCTCTCTTGTCCATCTGGGTAGGAAATGAAATGTCAACTCGAACGCTTTTTTTTTTTTTTTTTTCTGCTTTGTCTCCCCAGTCAGTTTACGAAGTGCCATCTCCTGCTGACAGAGAATCAATATCGCCTCCCAGCCTCACCTCACGCTGGCGTAAAGTCGCTGCAGCGTGCGGTCCAGGTGTTACCGTCTGAATAATGCAGCAGGCCAGGGGCCTTCTGATCCCTCCCTACCACGCCCCAAAAGTGGCAAAAGCCAGCAACTCCTGCAGTATTCATAGATCTGGGCTGAATTTGACAATAGGTGCCAGCCAGGGTCTAGGGCTAATGGATCCTGGTCTCTCTGTGCAATCCAGGCTTTGTGGCATGTCATTTTCAAGAAAAGATGCTCTTTTGCAATTACTGTGAATTACTTATGAAGAGGAAGAGACCACATATTGATCACAGCCCTGGAAAAGCGCTCGACTCGTTTAGAAGAGATTAGCTTTTTTTTTCTTGTTTGGATAATAGTTTTCCAGTTATTTAAAGAGATTAATCAGTTAATTTCAGGCTATTCTGCAAAACAGACTTGTGGAGAACGGCCTTTTAGAGGGGGGAGGGGGAATAGTTGCTGGATAGGGGGGAGGGCTTTTATTCAAAACTAAACTCTCCCTTTGTTTCTCTCCCTCCTTTTGCCAGTCTTCCATGATTACTCATCTTCTCCCCTTTAGGGGACATGTGAGGTTTAAGAATAACATTTACAAGTGGGTGGCTGAAGGGGAGGCCACCGAAGAGCTTAATTAATGGCAAATATTCTATTCATTCATTCATGTAATTTATATTCTTCCTTTCAGGCACTTCAAAGCGGATTACCTTTTATCAGAAATAAGGTGAGGAGCAGGGTACCATGCGGGTCTGTGCTGGGAGCACTAGGGCCTAATATTTTTTATCAGAGATCTAGGGGACACTAGAACAGCAATGTGCCATGGTTGAAGAGGACACCAAGCTTGTCTCTGTTGTAAATACAGAGCAGGACTCGCTGCTGAGCAGGGACTGTCTCTCATGTGCTCTTTGCAAGGTGCTGCGTGCATAGAGTAGCGCTGGGATAGCAATAGCTTTCTTTAATTTCTCTGGCTAATTATCTTTTATGGACTTTTCCTCCAGGAACTTGTCCAAACCTCTTTTGAACCTGACTACTACTTGCCTTGGCCACATTCTCTGGCAACAGATTCCACAGCTTGATTGTGCACCATCTTTTATTTACCCGTTCCACCCCACTCTTGATTGTATAAATTTCTATCATATCCTTTCTCCGCCATCTCTATTCCAAGTGAAGAGGTCTAACCTGCTTTGCACTTCTTTATGCCGTTCAATACCGTGCATTCATTTTTGTCACCCTCCTCTATACCTTTTCTAATTCTGCTATGTCTTTTTTGAGATGGGGCAACCAGAACTGCACACAAAACTCAAGGTGTGGTCACATCATGGATCGATACAGAGGCAATATGATATTTTCCCATTTTATTCTCCATTCCTTTTCAGATAATTCCTAACATTCTATTTGCTTTTTTTTGACCACCGCTGAGCTAAGAATTTCAATGTATTGTCCACAAGAACTCCAAGGTCCTTTTCCTGTGTGGTGGCTCCCACCACAGAACCTAGCATTGCATACCAGTTGTTGGGACTATATTTTCCTTTGTGTGTCTCTTTGCACTTTTATACATTAAATTTAATCTGCCATTCAGATACCTAGTACTTTTAGGGGTAGATTTTATAATTTTGCGCGAGCGCGTACTTTTGGCGCGAACAAAGGTACGCTGGATTTTATAAGATACGTGCGTAGCCGTGCATATCTTATAAAATACGGGGTCGGCGCGCGCAAGGGGGTGCACATTTGTGCAACCTGCGTGCGCCGAGCCCAGCGCGTGCTGCCTGTTCCCTCCGAGGCCGCTCCGATTTCGGAGCGGCCTCGGAGGGAACTTTCCTTCACCCTCCCCCCCCTTACCTTTGTTGGCAGATTTACGCCTGCTGAAAGCAGTACCTCTTTTGCCTCTTAGTCATCGAGTGGTCCAAGTGACTCCCTTACAAGTTTTTTGCTCATGTTAAAGTTACTCATGTTACAATGTTACTCATGTTACAAGGTTTCAATGTAAAATTAGAAATCTGTGTTAATAGATTCCTATGTTACGCTGTAAACCGGTGTGATATGACTAATTGAACATCGGTATAGAAAAACAAATAAAGAAATAAAAGAAATGCATTTGTAAAAGATATTATTAATATTGGCCTCTCTAGTAAGCTTCTTAGATTCTCTTTTGGCCTGTTTATTACTGCTTTACATCTAACTTGTCAGTGCTTATGCACTTGCCTATTTTCATCATGTGTGTTTCCTCTCAATTTTTTGAATGATACCCTTTTAGCTTTAACATCCTCCTTTATCTAACCATTAAAACATGCAGGCAGTCATTTAATCCTGCAACCTTAATAATGCATGGAATAAATTTTATCTGGGCTTCCAAAATGGTATTTTTAAACAATGTCCATGCCCCATGCAAGCTTTGAACCTTTCCATTCACTCCTTTAAGTTTTTTTTTTTAATTCCCTTTCTATCATGTCTCCATTTTAAAATGTATATGTGTCTGTAGTAGTTTTACTGCTAATGATATGTCAAATTTGATATTATTATGATTGGTATTGCTTAGTGGACCCCTTCCTCCAGGTTTTGTGATCCACAGAGGATTAAACCTAAAGTGTCTGCCCTTCCTGCCAGCACTAGGTCTAGCTGCCTCATGAAGCAGCCATGTATGTCGTCTAGAAACGTAACCTTTCTTGTGTGTCCTGTTGAGACATCAACGTAATCAATAGTGGAGTAATTGAAATGGCCTATTATTATTATGTCAGCAAGAATAAAGCTTCAATTTGTATCAGCCTAGGGCATATCAATAATAACTTGCTCCTTTGGCTTTGAATAACTTTTGCCACATCAGGAAAAACTATAACCCTTCATATTTCCTTAAGTCTAAAGAATCATCTCAATATCCTGACCCAGTCTGGCTCCAAGACAAAATCACAATTAGAATTGCTGGAATTACAAAAGTTCCTCCAAAATTCTCATAAAATCATAAAATTGAGACTGTCTGAAGAAAGTTGAGAGAGTTCAAGCTTACCTTCAATGTTTCTCTCTTTTCCAGATGAAGGCAAATAAAAAAAACCCCTGGAAATCGTAAGGAATTTTCAAAATTTCCAGCAACTACTGCCTTTTCTTCCCTTTTTTTTTTAAATTTGTTACTATGCTGATTGCTTTTCTTAACAAAATGTAATTTCTTGAAATTCTGTATAAATGCAAATAAATAAAAAGCAAAACAAAAAACAAACCCCAAAATAAAACCCCAGACTATTTCACCATTGTTAAAGGGAGGGATGCTTCGGGAGGAGGGGACCGGACGGGGCTGCAGGAGACCGGACTGGGGCTACACCGGACGGCTGGACCGGGGACCAGGGCAGGTAAGCAATTTTTTACACTACACTACACTAACACCTACTAGGGGGAGGCGGTAAACTAGCACGTTAAGGCCGCGGCAGAACAGCGGGTTACTGAGGAGATAATATCAGCGCCCGTTACAGTATCGGAGGGGAATAGCTAATTCCTTCATTATACAGCTTTTTCGTTCATTTACATGCTGGGTGCGGAAAGGGTTATGTGTTTATTTTAGGAAGCGCTAAGGACGCGTGAAACTGGAGTCTGTATCGCTGGATCGCCTTACTCATCTGTATTGTGCGCTCCCAGCACGTTACAGACGGGGAATCTTTAACTGAACGTTACTGTATCGACCTGAAAGTGTGGTGAAATAATGAAGCGTTTTCCCATCAGAAGTATTTATGGCTATAACTCTAGGTCAGCTGGATAAGTTGTTAGAGGAAGAGGATATTGGTGAAGATGCTACCCTTCTGCACCAGGGATGGAGCCTTTCACCATATTTGGGGTTGGGAAGGGCTTATTCTCAGCGCTGCAGGACTGGCTGTAGATGCGCAGGGTTTTCTCATCCACCCCCGAATTACTCTGTAGAGAAAGCCGTTTGGCAATCAGAAGAAGATGAACTCAATGGACCTCTGGTCTTCTTTCAACCTATTTTAATTATTACCTATATTGGTAAGGATATTCAGTCCAGTAAACACCTCAAACCTAGCCTCTGCAGGCCATATGAGGAGAACATCGTCAATATATCTTCTCCATATTTTGATAAATGTAAACTATTGTGACGTACAGATCCATTGTTCCTCGATTGTACAGGGGGGTCCAACAGTTGGTACAATTCAACAGTGGAAACACATTTATGAATCATTATTCAAGAGATAAGTACATTTCATTTCATAAAACATACTAAAAAAATAAGAGATTATTACATATTTAAGACCACTGATTAGAACCATTAAATCTGCATTTGTGAAAGTGTCATAAAAGTTAGCAGTCATTTTGCTTTAAGAAGAAGTCTTTTGATATTTGCACATTAACTTGAAGTATTTCAGGAGCTATTCCCTTTTTTTTTTTTTAATTGTTTCCTAATCTGAAAATAAACTGGGGGTAGGTTTCTGCCTTCTTTCATCCTAACCAATTCTGTACCTTATAACTTTCCATGAATAATAATAAGGTTTAGAAAATGCCTCTCAGCAATCGGTTGGGCTTTTTTTTTTTTTTACTTTTTCTTGATCTTGAAGGGCACCGTCACGAGAACCTTGGCCATGGTGCACATCCTCCACGCGTGCTCTCTTTGAGAACTTATCCTGCATTTGCAGGATAGTTGAAAAATCATGTTTTTAACTCTATCCCTATCCCTTCCCTTCCAATCCAATGAACATTCAATGGAGCTTTAAAAGGTGTACGATGAATCTCTGAAATAACAACTTGCCTCTTTCCTGGTTCTGTCGATTTCCTCTTCAGTGAGATCTTACAAAGCTCTCGGTACATAATTGCCTGAAGAAAGGACCTTATTAAAAATAACGTGTTCGCCCATTTACAAATTAATGACCAATGAACATGAGACCTAGCCCAGAAACGTGTTCTTTTTTTAGTTCCTGTGAACTGGCAGAGATGGAGCTTTACAGGAACCCTCAAGGGACCTATAAAAAGCACTATAGGCTCCTGGAGGATTTCCAAGCTTTTTCTGCAGACAGGAAGGTGCAAGGGGGGGGGGGGGGGGGGGATGGGGACAACAGAGAAAGTAGGGGCTGCAGAAGGGAGTTTAGAAGTCAAACAGGTCCGGGGATAGAAAAGCTTAGATTCCAAATGTCACTGTAGTGTTGTGTGTGCCACACGTTAGCAGAGACCATGACCATCTTAACGTCTGATTTCTGAATGTCAACAGCCCTGGAGACAGATAGATTGACGAACCACACAACCCTGTCAGAACTGAGAAGAGTTTTATCCAGTTCAAATACCACTTTCCCCCCTGTTGCATTTCTGAGATCTTGGCATCCATAAATATATATATATATACATACATATATATATATCTATCTCTTCTGTGCTAAGGAGCAGATCTCTAATATAATGTTAGAGCCTATAACATAAAGGAAACCACAGATCTCTTCATGATATGTAATGGAAAACAATGTCTTGCATTTAACGATACAAGATTTTACAAAATAGTGGATGCTGTGCTCTGCAGTGAAATCCTGCATTCCAGGTAGAACATTTGTCTCCTGCTTTGCCAGATGCTTGAGGAATGCACCAAAACCCACACTGCAGAAAAACAGAGAATGTTAGCTTCTAAAATAGGAGATCTGCTAGGAAAGCTCCAAAAATCTGCATTAGACATATTACTTTCTGAACTGTAAAGCCTCTAACAACGAAACAACTCTATAACAGAAACAGCACAGGGCATTTGTCTTTCATATTGTTAGAACCTGCAGGAAATCTACAAATAGATTAAAAGCTGTCCTCATCCCCCATCAATACAGAAACTGGCGTGAAGTCCTGCAGGAACTCACAGAACTCTCTAAAAATGAACAAATTGTCTACTGCGCCCTGAGATCCTGCTGAAGCTCACAACACAGAGGCCAGGAATGAAATTCTGCAAGCCACTGGAGAACAGTGGAAAGACAATGCATTAGAGACAGTGGAATCAGTGTCAGATTTAGGCACAAGCTACCTTACCTACAATTTAGGAGCTCAGATTATGAGAAACCTCTAAATATAAAAACAAAATTACTAACATTTTAAGGTTTACATGTTTTTGGTATGGCTTCGGGGCCTCTTAAACTTGATATAGCTCAGAGCCTGTTAAGAACAAAATATTTTCCATACTGGGTCAGACCAAAGGTCCATCAACCCAATATCCTGTTTCAACAGTGGCCAATGTAGGTCACAAAATCTGGCAGGATCCCAAAGGATAGATAGATTCCAAGCTGCATATCCCAGGGATAAGCCATGGATTTTCCCATGGTTTATAGACTTTTCCTCCAGGAACTTGTGTAAACCTTTCTTAAATGCAGGTACACTAACAGCTTTCATCACATCCTCTGGCAATGAATTCCAGAGCTTAATTATGTGTTGAGTAAAAAATATTTTCTCTTATTGGTTTTAAATGTACAGTTTAGTAATTTCATTGTGTGTCCCTTAGTTTCAGCATGTCTTAATCCTGCCTTGCGTGGGATCCTGCAAAAAGGAAGACCTTTCTCTGCATTTGTGAGAATTCCAAGCATTGATTCTTCTGCCGCTTTAAGGGTGATTTTGGTATGATGGATGCTTACAGCATTGACTTTAATGAGCATTTTTATTGACTAAATTACGTCTTGTTTGAAGAATTTTTGAGTAGCTGCTTGATTTCAGGTCAGAGGACCGGCCTTTTGACCAGTAGCAAAGCTGCCAGGTTTGCTGGTTTGCTGGAAGGTATTAAAGGGGTTTGATTGAGCACAGTTATGGAGGCTCAGAATGTCCACAGAAAAATCCTGTAGCTAGATCCCCATTTCTGGTGATGCCTTAGACTATGATGGATTACCAAACAAAACAGCACAGCCAGCCTACACTCAAATACTGCACGCTGTCATCCCCAAAAGATTAACAGCTTGGAAAAGCAAAGTGCACAAAACAATTTAGAGGAACTAATGCAAATTCAAATTACAAGATAGACGGATGGATACGATAGACAGACTGATATATGTATATATATATATAGAGAGAGAGCGAGAGGGAGAGAGATATCTGTGACCAATCTCAATAAAGGGCACCAGTAACTTACTAGCAAACACAAACTGTGAGCATGGTATTGCCACCCTGTCTAGAAAGAGCAGAAACGTATGGTTCAAGGTTTCACAAAACCCAGGACTGAATGAAAACAGAACCTGGATTCCAATCTTGCACCGTGAATGATCAGAGTTCATGGGGCAGGCTAGGATTTAAGCATAGGCAATATAGGCAACTGGCTCTGGTGCCAAGTTTTAATGGCTATCAGGGCATCACCCGCCGCTGCCTTGCTTCCATCCGTGCCTGCCGCCATGGCACTGCTTGTCCTCTCTAGATTTGTGAGGCAAGACGTCCCTTGGGTAAATCCATGCTGGCTGTATCCCATTAAGTCATGTCTACCTAAATGTTCTGTGATTTTATTCTTTATAATAGTTTCCGCAATTTTTCCCAGCACTGAAGTCAGGCTCATCGTTCTATGGTTTCCGGGATCACCTTTGAAGCTCTTTTTATATATTGGGGTTACATTTGCAACCTTCCAGTCTTCAGGTACAATGGATGATAGGTTACAAATTACTTGTAATAGAGCTGAAATTTCATTTTTTAGTTCTTTCAGAACCCTGGGATGTATACCATGCAGTCCAGGTGATTTGCTACTCTTCAGTTTGTCAATTTGGCCTACTACATCTTCCAGGTTCAACATGATTTGGGTCAGTTCATCTGAATCGTCACCCTTGAAAACTGTCTCCAGGACAGGTATCTCCCCAAAATCCTCTTCAGTAAACACCTAAGTAATGAATTCATGTAGTCTTTCTAGGATGGCCTTATCTTCCCTAAGTGCCCCTTTAATGGTCCAACTGACTCCCTTGCAGGAAAGATCATTGCAGGCTTCCTGCTTTGGATATATTTAAAAAAGGTTTTATTGTGAGTTTTTTGCCTGTATGGCCATCTTCTTTTCAAATTCTCTCTTAGCCTGTCTTATCAATGTCTTACATTTAACTTGCCAATGCTTATGCTTTTGCCTATTTTCTTCATATGGATCCTTCTTCCAATTTTTGAAAGAAGATCTTTTGGCTAAAACAGCCTCTTTCAACTAAGCTTTTAACCATACTGGCAGTTGTTTGGCCTTGCTTCCACCTTTCTTAGGGGCCGATGCTATATTAAACGTGGAAAGCGGGCGCTGACTTTTCAGCGCCTGCTTTCTTAATGTGCACATGGTGCCTGCAAGAGGGGGTGCCATCCTATAAACAAATTAGGGGGTCACGCTAGCAAGGAGGAGTTAGGGTCACTTGCATGACCTTAGAACCTCCTTGCAAACGCGACCCTGCTGCGGTTGCCGGTTACGAAAACCGACGCCGGTAAACTCGGCATCAGTTTTCATAACCGGCCGTCTGCCAGTAATGAAAACAGTGAACCAATTGCTCTATAAAGCTATCATTTATTCCATCCAAGAACTTTATCTCACTAGTATGTCCTGATGTTACATTTGCCCAGTCAATATTGGGGTAATTGAAATCTCCCATTACTGCTCTACCAGTTTGGTTAGTTTCCCTAATTTCTCTTAGCTTTTCATTTTGGCCAGGTAGATGGTAATATACTTCTATCGAAATACTCTTCCTCAACACACACAGGATTTTTACCCATAAAGATTCAACTATTCTGCTGTGCATTTTGTCTCTTGCAGGATCCTTATCCTGTTGGACTCCATACCCTCCTGGACATAGAACATGAAACCCCCTCCACCAAATTGCCCCTCCCTATTATTGTGATATAATTTGTACCCAGCACTGTCCTGTTGGTTATCCTCCTTCCACCATGTCTCTGAGATACAAATTATGTCTATCTTGTCATTCGCTGCTATACACTCTAACTCTCCCATCTTACTTCTTAGACTTCTGGCATTATCATACAAACATTTCAAAGTTGATTTTTTTGTTTGTCTTAACAACCTGCTTTTCAGTTGACAGGGATAATTTGAAATCTTTTAGCTCAGGTAATTCTTTACTTATAGGCACATGGACTACTTTTGCTTTTATTGGAACCTCTCTGTTGGGATGCCCTAACTCTCCTGCTTCATTAGTATCCTTTGAAGATACCTCCCTCTGAACCAAGCGCTGCTGGGTGACTGTCAGCTTTCCCCTTAGAGCAGCTTTTAAACTGGAACAATCTCCTTTTTAAAGGTTAGCACCAGCAGCCTGGTTCCACCCTGGTTAAGGTGGAGCCCATCCCGTTGGAAAAAGAGACCCCCTTCCCCAAAAAGTTCCCCAGTTCCTTACAAAACTGAATCCCTCTTTCCTGCACCATCGTCTCATCCACGCATTGAGACTCCAGAGCTCTGCCTGCCTCTGGAGAGCTGCGCGTGGAACAGGGAGCATTTCAGAGAATGCTACCCTGGAGGTTCTGGATTTCAGCTTTCTACCCGAGTACCACAATTTGGCTTCCAGAACCTTTCTCCCACATTTTTCTATGTCGTTGGCGCCCATGTGTACCATGACAGCCGGCTCCTTCCCAGCACTGTCTAAAATCTTATCTAGGTGATGCGTGAGGTCCGCCACCTTCTCAGCAGGCAGGCATTTTACCAGGCAATCCTCACGCCCACCAGCCACCCCTGCAGCTAGGGGTCTGAACCAGAGGTCAGGGCACCCAGGATCTTGAGCCCCACCGGTTGCTATGCCACTGGTTCTCAGTATACCCTGCTCTTTGCTTCTTTCTCAACCCATACATCTATGTACAAACAGTTATATAAAGGCTCCCACTAGGAGCAGGGTCACATATATTGAGAGAAGATCAAACATGATTCATCAGAAACCTCATCAGATATTCACAAAATAGCTGCTGAATGTGAGAAAAAAAACAACCCAAAGTGCTGAAAATACAAAATGTATTATTAGTTGTACAACTGAGCCGATGTACCATATATCTACATCATTCTGTGTTTCAAGGCAAATTATTATTAGATGAGAAATAAATGTAATAACACTAGTGCCCACTGAGCTCAAAATATGCCTCATAGAAGTGAGCCAGTGCAGTCTCAGAGAGCGGGACCCAGCTGTTCCAGCCAATACATTTTGGTGCATTCTCGGTTTTGCTTTCTGTCTGCCTTCTGCAGCTGGTGAAATCGCGCCCCATCCTCTCTCAGGACGCAGGAGCCTGATGCCAGCCGGTGCCTTTAAGTGTTTATCAGGAAATGCTGGCTCTCGCCTTCTGAAGTTCCTGTCTGCTTCCCACCGGCCCCCTCCTAACACACACACTCGGATTTGCAGAGAGTTATGCCCAAAAGTGCGGCGCGGCGCAGCACAGGAAGGGTTAAATGCTTCACTTGCTGCATGGAGTGAGGAGGATCATTTTGTCATCAGCTTCTGACAATAAAACTAATGACTTGCTTCTTTCTAGCACGGCCTTTCATCATCATTTGCTCTGCAGATGCGGAGTGAGAAAAGCAGATGTCCAGCTGGCAGAGAGGTAGTTTTGTCTTAAGCATCCTGCCAGCCTGAGTTCCCTGCAATGACCCTTCCCTTTGCAGTCAGCCGGTTTATTATCTGTAATTGCATTTTGGTACGTGCTCATGGGCATGCTGTTGGTTGGACGCGTGGTTTAGTGTGGTAGGTTGTACTGGATGTAAATGATATCAACTTATGTGTAAATCTGTGAATGCCTGCATTTGTGTAGGGATGGTTTTTTGGCTTTTGTGTGTGGATGTATGCGTATTTTCAGGGTGAACATTTGTGGCAATTTTTCGTGGTTGAATAACTGTGTGTCTCCTTGAACTCCATTATGGTACACCTGGGCAAACCCGTGACAATGTTCCCTCTAATATATTTTTGTGGGAGTCTGCAGGTGTGCACCAGTGGTTAATGCATATTTTATC
Organism: Rhinatrema bivittatum; assembly: GCF_901001135.1. Lineage (NCBI taxonomy): Eukaryota > Metazoa > Chordata > Amphibia > Gymnophiona > Rhinatrematidae > Rhinatrema > Rhinatrema bivittatum. Next base: position 39,584,112 of record NC_042622.1, on the reverse strand, counting down.
CAAAGAGCGATGGCGGGGGAGGGGAGTTGAGCGTGAGGCTGTTTTTTCAACTGCCCCAATGGTGGGACGTTTCACTCCCCTTCCCCCCCCCCCCCCCCCCCCCCCCAGGAAGGCTGATTCACCTCCTTCTCCCTTCCTGGTGGGCTGTTTCACTTCCTGCTTCCCCTCCATCTCACTAGTGGACTATTTCGGTTCCTCCCCTCCTCTGCTTACCTTCTGACGTAGCTCGGTCCCAGCTACAGTGGCATGCGGCCTCCTGCTTTTCGGCGGGATGGGCTCCGCCAGCCATCTTAGGCCGTGTCCTCCTCTTCAGTGCCTAATGGGACAGACTCTCTCTTGTCTGTCTCTTGTGCAGCTGCAGGGTGGGACTCCGTTGCTCCAGCAGGAACATTGCTAGCCATAATTTATTGGCCAGTGCCCTGAATCGCAAACATTCAGTTTACTTCTCTAAAGAAGAAGGACTGGAAAAGGGAGCAGGACAATTGTTTTCTCTGCAGTGCCTGCTCCAAACTCATCCTCTCCCCGTCCTGTCCTCCACGGGGAGGGGGAGACTGCAGGCAGCAGGTGGGGAGAAGCAGGATCAGAGAGGTTGGAGAAGGGAGCAGTGAAAATTTGTGTTCTCCTGTGCTCTGGTCTCAGGAGGGGAGGGCCTGGATCAGATACAGACACAGCCTGTGAGTCCAAGACTCAGGATTCAACTGAGGGCAGAGAAGGGGAGGAGGAAGCACAATTAGGGAGCTGTGAGTGATTGATTAGGAGGGAGATGAGGTAAATGCTGAAAGGAAGTGAGGTGAAGAGGGGATGAATGCTGATGTGGGAGAAGATAAATGTTGGGGGAGATGAGGAGGGGATTGAATGCTGGGGGAAGAATAAGAAGGGGAGGTTAATGCAATGCCCTCCCCCCATCTCCCTGAAATCAGCAATGCAAACGTGGGCCATCTGAGAACCAGGGCATTTATTTATTTAAAAGCATTTGGAACCCGCACCCTCCAGAGCTTGGGTGGGGAACATAAAAACACACATACGGGCGCTCGCACAGGCCACTCTCCTGTGCACGCGATTCAGTAACTTAATTTATTTAAATTAGGGCCCGTGGTAAAAAGAGGCGCTAGGGACACTAGCGCGTCCCTAGCGCCTCTTTTGACGGAAGTGGCAGCTGTCAGTGAATTTGACAGCCGACGGTCAATTTTGCAGGCGTTGGTTCTCAAACCTGCTGACAGCCATGGGTTCGGAAACCGGACGCTGGCAAAATTGAGCATCTGGTTTTCGAGCCACGGACCCATTTAAAAATTTTTTTTTATTTTTAACTTTTTTTTTAACTTTGGGGGCCTCCAACTTAATATCACCATGATATTAAGTCAGAGGGTGCACAGAAAAGCAGTTTTTACTGCTTTTCTGTGCACTTCCCTGGCGCCTACCCAATGGTAGGCTTTAAAGTAAAACGTGCGGCTTGGCTGCACATTTTACTTGCTGTATTGCGCAGGAATAACTAATAGGGCCATCAACATGCATTTGCATGTTGCGGGCACTATTAGTCTCGGGGGGGGGGGGGGGGTGTTGGACGCACGTTTTCGACACGCTATTACCCCTTTCTGAATAAGGGGTAAAGCTAGCGCGTCGAAAACGCGCGTCCAAATGCCTGTTAACAGTGCGCTCCGCCGGCGCCATCTTTAAAAATGGCATGGGCCATCCAGTGCTCCTACCATGTGACAGGGGCCGGCCAATGGCACGGATACCCTGTCACATGGTAAGGGCAAAGGCCATTGGCGCCATTTTGATTAGTGGCAGCCGACGGCCCGGGAGCGGGAGTCGCTCCCGGGACCCCTACTGGACCACCAGGTACCTGTAAAAAGTTTTTGGGGGGGTCGGGAGGGTGGGGGAAGCTAAGGGATTAGTTTTAAAGGGTCGGGGTGGGTTTTTTGTTTATCGGCTCGGGCGCAGCCGATAAACAAAACCACGATCGGGCCGTACGAAAAAAAACGCACGATGTGAACCGGAATCAGAACCGGTTCCGATTCACATCTCTATTACTCACTCCTCGAGGGCCTGCCTCCGTTCCAGCCCTAGTGTCATCTCATACGTGGAACTGCTGTATGAGTACATTACCTTCAAGCCTCTCAGCTCTCAGGGATCAGGTACTCGCTCCTCGAGGGCCTGCTCTCCCTATCCTGGGGTTCTCCATACTGGGGCTTTGTGCATATTCCACTGTACTCATTATTCTCAGTTCTTTCCACTACAGCACTGCTACCAGAGGAGTCGCTGTTCCAGCGCCTGAGGGATACTAGCCTAGCCAGGCTACTTCTGCTGCTCACTACTGCCACCTCTGGTGCCTTCACCACATTGTCTAATAAAAGATCAATCTCTGTGATTGTGTGTCCTAAGCTGAGCCTGACCTGTGGCCCCTCATGGGACTTCCCCCCAATGGGCGTGGTCAGCTGCCATAGTGTCCAAGGGTCCACCCAAACCTCACTAATTATAACAGTCTTATGATAAGGGTAGTAATATTTACAATCAATCAAAACAAGCAACTGTCAAACCCATAAATTACTGCTACTAGGTGAGGAGCCTTCTAGATAATTCAGACAATGCATGTTTGACATTCCTTGCTTTGGGACTTGGCTATAGAAGCCATCTTGTGCTTTTTCCCTTATGTCTGCGTATCAGTACCCAGACCATAAAAGTCAGAGCCCATGTTAGTAGTTGCCCCTTTCCCCCAATCCTCACTGCCGTCGAAGTGGGGGGCGATGTTGCAGTTGTGTCAAAATCACATTGAGTGCTCCAATTCTCTAATAAGCTTGGTCTGACAGGACCTTCCCCTGGTGAATCCAGCAAGCCATCTGATTGCAGATAGTTCACGATCCTTTCCTTCAGCGGAGTCTCCATTTATTTTCCCACCACTGAGGTGAGGCTAACCGGCCTGTAGTTTCCAGCCTCCTCTCTGCTACTACTCTGGTGAAGAGGGACCACGACTGCACTTCTCCAGTCTCGCAGCACCACTCCCATTTCCAGGGATCTATTGAACAGGTTTTTCAGCGGACTTGCCAGAACATTTCTGAGCTCCCTCAGTATCCTGAGATGTATCTCATCTGGCCCCATGGCCTTGTCCACTTTCAGTTTTCCTAGTCCTTCCCATAAATTCTCTTTTGAAATGGAGTTTTGGCTACCCCCATCACCATCTACTGTCTTGTCAACCAGCAATGGTGTTTCTCCAGGGTCTTCTTTAGTGAACATGGAACTGAAGTATTTGTTTAATATTTCTGCCATTTCTTCATCTCTCTCCATACAATGCTCCTCGTCACCTTTCAATTTCACTCTACCACTTCTGGCCTCTCTTCTTTACCTCTCTTTACCTCTTTGGCAATCCTTTCTTCCTACTGATTTTTCGCTCTTCTGATTTCTTTCTTCATCTCCCACAGCTTCACCAGGTATTCTTCCCTGTGTTCCTCTTTTTGGGCTCCTTTATACTTCTTGAATGCTGTTCTTTTTGCCTTTATTTTCTTGTCCCTCTTACTTCTAACATATAGATTTGTTGCTTTTGTAATGGCTCCTTTTAATTTGGCCCATAGTTGTTCCACCTCATCCATTTTCTCCCAGTCTTCCAGTTCTTCCAGGTACGTCCCCATTTTGATAAAGTCCATATTTGTGAAATTCAAAACGCGGGTCTTCGTGTGACTTCTCTGTATCCTGTTTGTGATATCAAACCATACTGTCTGATGATCGCAGGTACTCAGGTGGATTCCTTCCTGGACATTAGAGAATTATCCCTATCAGTGAGCACTAGGTCAAGTATCACGCCCTGCCTTGTGGGTTCCATTACCAATTGTCTGAGCAGAGCCCCTTGCAGGACAGCCACTATTTCTCTACTTCGTGTAGATTCCGCAGAAGGGAAACTCCAAATCATTGTCACTGGGACTTAAGCACTACAACTGTTGCACTGAATAATGGATAGTTTGCTAGTAGTGATTAATAAACAAGTTGTGAGATTGGTGCTTAGGTCTTATATTATTCACCTAAACTAAGTCCTTGGAAGAGCTATTTAAGAAGGAAACACCCTAGGGGTGGGCGGGAAGAAACCGCCTCTGTTTTGATTTGTAGCTCTATCTAGATTTTATTATTTCCTTGGTTCAATACCCCTTGCTGTGCAACTGATTATACACCGCACCCACAAGTCTGCTATTTATCTTAAAAACACACAGGGAATTAAAATAATAACTAGACAACAAATGTAAGAATCCAGCAACACACAAGACCAAATAAGCAGCTGCAGAAATAAAGCACTATCTAATGGAGAAGAGAAATACAGTACTGATGTTTCTGAGTTTATCCCCTTGGAGTTTCATGTCATGACCCCTAGTTCTACAGCTTTCTTTCCATTGGAAAAGATTTGATTCCTGTGCATCATTAATACTTTTTAGGTATTTAAAAGCCTGTATCATATCATCCCTGCCTCTCCTCTCCTCCAGATTAAACATATTTAGGTCCTTCAGGCTAGGGCTGGTGCAAGGATGTTAGGCGCACATGACAGCCTTACGATCCCCTCCCTCCGACACACACACAATTCAAAATTAGGCATTTACAGTAACAGATTTTACATGAAAAAGGACATTCTGAGGTAATAATAGCACTTAGAAGAATATATATTTACATGCATTACTGTGGTGCAAAAAGGAACCCATATGATAAGGTCTATTTTAACACGTGTTGGATGCGAGCTTGGCCCTCAGGAAGCCACAAGTAAATTGAATTACAATTACAATATAGTAAACCTCCCACACCAAAATAACACTGACTACCATCACTCAACAGTAACAACCCTACCTCTGAAAAGGCAATACTGCAAATATTACACCATGCCCTAAATCACCAACACATCCTATGAGGAAAAAGGAACAGCCAGGCTGCTATTGATCCCTACACAGAAACTATACACTAGCAGAATACCTCACCTCGATCACACATGCAGAGTACAGCTAGATCCTCACCAAATACAGAATAAAGAGACCATAAAGTATAAGCAGAAATGAGCAGACAAAATTTAAACTGAAAACCGCAGACAGACTATATATGCAGTGCAACAATGAAAAAACAGAATTATTACCATTCTTCATAAAACAATAAAATCAAGAAATATAGAACAACCATAATAGTGATACCATACTAATAAAATAAATATTTCAAAACAGCTAATAGAATATCCAATAATCAAAAGTCATACACAATTTTTTTTTAATTTCCCAAACCCCAATACAATATTTTAAAAGGCAGATACATCAAATAGCATCCAATAATTAAAACTAATAAGGATTTGGTTATGATTTTCTTGTTTTCCCTGTCCTTCCTACTGCCTCTATGTTCTACCCTCTCCCAGTTACATCCCCCTTGTTGAAATGTATTTTCCAATCTTTCAGTTGTTATGTGAACCGGTATGATGTCCCCACTAATACCGGTATATAAAAGTTTCTAAATAAATAAATAAATAAATTTTCAGTCACATTAAGATTGCCATGCATTATTGGAGGGAGGAGGAGGCTATAAACTTTCTCCTCTCTCTCTCATATACACATACTTTCTAATACGCATGCTCTCACACATGCACAAATATACACACACACACACACACGCTCACTCTTCTCTCCAGAACAAGCGGCAGTAGCCTCCTCCTTGGGTACCCTCCGTTGTCGAGACATTTCTCTCTTTCTCTTGCAGGGGCAGCACAGATCTTGCTTTCAGCTGCATGGCCTGACTAAAGCTGTTGCTGCTTCAGTTCTTTCGGGCAACACAGCCCAGCTGACATTGCTCCACCTCCTGAGTCCTATTTTCTTTTGGCCACATGATGCTGTTGCTGCTTCTTTGGACCATGTGGGCCTGGCAGATACTGCTCTGCCTTCCTGCCTCCTTTTTCCATTCCTGTGGAGCCAGCCAATGCTTTTCATTTTGTTCATGAGCCTCCTATGCAGGTGAAAACTTTGCTGAAATCTGGATAAATCACATCAAGTGCTCATCCTCGATAACCTGTAGTCACCCAATCCAAAAACCAATTAGATTCATCTGACATGACTTTCTTCTGGTAAAACCATGTTGCCTCAGATCCTGCAACCCACTGGGATTGTAGATAGTTCACTATCCTTTCCTTCAGCAGAGTCTCCATTAATTTTCCCACCACTGAGGTAAGGCTAACTGTCCTGTAGTTTCCAGCCTCCTCTCTGCTCCCATTTTTGTGAAGCAGGACCCCCAAACACCCTTCCCCAATCTTGTGGCACCACTCCCATCTCCAAGGATCTGCTGAACAGTGGACCTGCCAGCAGTCTCCTGGAATGTATCTCATCAGGCCCCGTGGTTCTGTCCACTTTCAGTGTTAATAGTTTCACCCATACACTCTCTCCTGAAAATGTCGTGGTATCTACCTCACACCTATCCATACCGTTGCCAAGCAACAATGGTCCTCCTCCAATGTCTTCTTTATAAACACCAAACCAAAGATTTGAATGATATTTCTGCTTTTGCCTTATCTTTCTACAAACAATGACCTTTTTCTCCTTTCAATCTTTCAATTAAACTTTTGTCATTCTAATTTCTTACTCAGTTTTAATGTTATTGTTTGATTAGTGAATGCTTATATGAGTATCACTTACATTAATTAGAAATCTAGAGGGACACACATAACTATGCTTTACACCTGATAAATACCAAGGTTAGTTGTTAGGACACACTTTTTAGGCTCCTTTGTTATGGCCCATTGTCGAGGACCTGTTGGTGTGCCACTCTTGCCAATAAAGGTGGCACAAGAGGGAAATGATATGGGCAGCAGCATAACATAAGACTTTGGTTCAGGCCTTTGGCTCACTCAGCTTGTCCCAGAGTCCTTTGCTGTCTGACTTAACTGAAATTGCTGGTATACAATGGACCTTTAACTGACCTCAGATTCAAGAATTTGGAAGATATCTGGAAGACCTTTAGATATCTTCCAAATGTCTCCTTCAGCTTCCCTTCAATTCTTCTCTGTGTTCCTCTTTTTGAGTTCCTTTGCATTTTTTGAACACTGATCTTTTTGTCTTTATTTTCTCAGCTACCTCTTTGGAGAACCAGATCGGTTTTCTTTTCCTCTTACCTTTCTTTACTTTCTTTACATAAAGATTTGTTGCCTTTTTTATAGTTCCTTTTAATCTGGCCCACTGTTATTCTATTTCACCCATTTTTTCTCAGTCTTCTAGTTCCTCCTCAAAGTACTTCCCCCATTTCATCAGAATCTGCATTTCTGAAATCCAGGATTTTGAGATTTGTGTGACTTCTCTATGTCTTGGCCACTACATCAAACCACTTGCTCAGGTGGGCACCTACCTGGACCTGGTACAATTTGTGAGTACCAGGTCCAGTATCGTACCTTCCTTCATGGGGTCCATCACTATTTGTGTAGGGAGAGCCCCTTGAAGGGCATCCACAATCTTTCTACTTCTTTCAGATTCTGCAGCAGGGATACTGTTGCATGTGCTGGCCATGGCAGGCCCATGGCCAGGCCCTCTTACCCTCTTCTGCCTGTTCCAGCGTCTGGCTCCACTTTCCTTGCGGCTGTGGGCCATCGCCTTCGACCCCGGGCCGTCCCCAGTGCTCCTGTCTCCACGGTGGACACCTGTGCTCCGCAGCAGGCCTCCCTGCGTGGTCCGCGGAGAGATGCCGCCGTCCCGCGCCTTGCTCCTCCCTAGGCGTGCGCGCATCTCCTTTTCTTTTAAAGGGGCTGCGGCGGGAAACCAACCTGCGGCCCCAAATGATGACGTCACTGAGCTCCGGTATATAAGGCCGGGCCCAGCCACAGTTAGTTGCCTTTGCAACAGGTCTCCACGCTGCACGTGTACTTTGCTGCTTCTTCTGGGGTCTTCCTTCATGTTCCTGTTCCTTCGTGTTCCTGTTCCTTCCATGTTCCTGATCCTGATTCCGTTACTTCTCATAGTTCCTGTGCCTGTATTTGCTCTACTTGATTTATGGACTGACGTTCGGACCTGACCTCTGCTTTGCCTGACCATGTCATTATGGATTGACTTCTGGACCCAACCTCTGCTTTGCCCAACCACGCTACTGATCATCTCCTGGACCTGATCTCTGCTTTGCCTGACCATGTCATTGATCATCTCCTGGACCCGACCTCTGCTTTGCCCGACCACACTACCGATCATCTCCTGGACCCGACCTCTGTTTTGCCCGACCACGCTACTGATCATCTCCTGGACCCGACCTCTGCTTTGCCCGACCACGCTACTGATCATCTCCTGGACCCAACCTCTGCTTTGCCCGACCACGCTACTGTTCATCTCCTGGATCCGACCTCTGCTTTGCCCGACCACGCTACTGATTATCTCCTGGACCTAACTTAGCCTTGCCATTTACCTCTTGCTTGCCGCCTGACCTGACTTCAGCCTGTTCTATGACGCCTCTGCAGTCTCCACTCTGGACTTGGCCATTCAGGCTTCGGCCTGCTTTTACCCGGGCGTCCCATGTCTGACTTTCGTTCCTGTTGGCGCCCAGGTCTCCAGGACTCCGCCTCGTCCAGTACAGACTCTCCATTACTATGGTTGCTGGCCCCTGGCTGACCTCCGCCTCATCTACCTGAAGACCTCAGACGGAGGCCCACCTAACTCCAACTGGCCCTGGCACCCAAGGGCTCAACCTGCGGGGAACGAGGGCTGGTATTGGCGAAGCTCCAGTCGGCTTCCATTAGTCAGCCAGCTCCGCCTACCAACAGTGGGGACCTATAGGGCCTTCCCTACAGGTAGCGTCAACCCCACCTCAGCCCAAGGGTCCACCTCCTACACAACAGATACTCTAACCCATATTCAGCAGATCCTTCTCACCTTTTGGATGTCTTTGGCCAGATCTATGTCCACTTCTTCTGACCGAGTCAGAAGTCTGTAGACCACCCCAGTGTAAACTGAAGTGCATCATCTTTTTTTAAGACAGTCCACAGCGCTTCCTTTCCCCATCCCAACCCCCTACATTTCAGTTGCTAGGATATTGTTTTTGACATAAAGTGCTACTCCTCCCCATTTTCTATCCTCTCTGTCTGTTCAATGCTGCTCCCCCAAGGGGAGGAGCTAGCAATTTGTAATACTCCATGGGCGGAGTTAATGGTCTATTGTGGGTTGGCTCCCACAAAGTGGCAGTCTGTATGATACCGCTCAGCAGTGTAAGAAATAAACACTTAATGTAAATTGGTGAATCCTTGGGCCGATGACAGATGACAGCGCCCCCAGGAGGATATCCTGAAAGGGACCACCGGCTAGGCTGGAATATGGAGACAAACACAGATAATTCTTTATTAGACAGGAAGTAGAACCACCAAAGGTGGCAGTAATGAGCTAATATGCCCGGCAGGGCTGAAGTCCTTCAGATACTAGAATTGCGATCTCTGGATTGCTGAGCTGTAGAGAGAGACTATAGGTAGTGAGTAGACAGGGTATGCTGGACACATAACCAGTAGTAGATGGTACACTCACAATTGTAGATATCGGTAATGGCTTCTATGCAACAGAGAGTCTTCAGTATATTCAGGAACTGGAGCCGTAGGCGAGTACGGGTTCCTATATTCAGTCTGGAATAAGAACTCACAATCTCCGTACCTGCAATAACGTCTTAGACAGAAGGGAGTCTTCGGAGATTAGGAACATAGGCCCTCGAGGAGCGAGTACTTGTTCCTATCTATAATAGAACTCACAGTGTTCTCGTCTGCGATCACTTCCAGGCAGTAAGGAGTCTTCTGAGCATTCAGGGACGTAGGCCCTCGAGGAGTGAATACCGGATCCCGACTTAGCAATCTGAAATCAAGAAGAGAGGGCGACGCTCCCAAGGAGCGGGTACCACTGGTAAGTACAAGAAGGCAGAGTAGCTTGGGCGAATCGTATCCAAGAAGAGTATGATTCAAGTCCTTGCTAACTCGATTCGTAGTTGCAAGCAAAGACCTTTTAAGTTGGAAGTGGATGACGTCACTACGGGGGGATGCCCCTGAGTTTCGCGCCCTTGCCGGTACAAACCCTGGAATGCGAGCGCCCTTATGTCATCAGGAACATGGCGGATCTGCAGCGTCAGGCCAGCCCGGGGATTCTGGGGAGAAGTGGCGAGGAGAAGCCGTGGCAGCATCTGTCCGTCAGACCCGAAGAGAGTCGCCACAAAGGTAGAGAGGTTGGAGTGAGGGCGAGAACAGGCACGAACGCAACACTGTCCTTCCTGAAAAGGTTATAGTCTGGGGTGGCTGTATCCCTTTCATGAGGCTCACTCTACCATGACTTTGTAATAGCAACAATATTCAAGTCCGCCTCCACCATTAGGGTTTGCAGATCTGGAACTTTATTGCTCAGATTACAAGCATTTGTGCACATAGCTTTCCAGCTTTTCTCCCTCAGCTTACTGTCCTATTGCTTAAGAATGGACTCATTTTGCTCTTTTTACCACCCACTTCCTGTATGTGTTGGCGTGACATTCCAGTTCCATTGACTTCCTTCTGCCACCCCCATCCTCTAGTTTAAACACAGGGTGAGACATAAAGGATAGGAGTGAGGGAGAAGAAAGAATAAGATCCAGATGTGATAGGATGGAGAGAGAGAGTGAAATGAGGTTGATGTAAGGGAGAGACAGAGCACAGAAAAGCAAAAAGGACAGGCAGATAGGGAGGAGAGGAAGTGATAAAGACAGGATAAAGAGATACAAGTAAAATTGTAAGGAGATCCTGGAAAAGAAGTTAGGAGACAGAGACTAATAAAAAAAAAAAAAGACCCACACCCTGTTATTAAAGGTAGAAAAAACGGTTTTATTTACAGTCTAGTGACTGGAATATGTAATGTAGTGATCCTCATAGCTGTGTGGCTCCAAAAGCTCTGCAGGCTTTTATTGGATCTATGTAAGTATTACCCAAAATTGCTGTATGTGAGTTATTGAGACCACATAGGTCTCTTCTTCAGATGTGAATAATGGCTCTGATATGACCTTGAAAGAAGGGGCCTCTGTGGTTTCATAAGCTCATGTAGAATATTTTCAAAATAATTTGTGAAAGGTTTCAGAATCTGCTTGAAATCCCATGATAGGAATGTAATTTTTAGTGTTATTGTGCGTTCTATATAAAAAATATTTTTTGTTATATGGAGAGAGCTGGTGGAGGGCTAAATAATCTTTGTGAAAACAAGGTGTGCCTTCACCAAGAGGAACAGAATGGGTAAGGGCCTATTAATAAGACACTGATCGTGTAATAATCAGTCAGTATACTGTGTTCCCATGGCTCTTCCCATGCTGTCCTCATAAGGCCAGCAGGCTCTCACTAGTGTCCTGTGTTTTTACAGGATTGTTCCCAGGGTGGAGGTGGCAGCAGGGGAGGGAGGAAGAAGGGGGAGGCTGAGCGTGGTTGTGGAATTTAATTATCAAAATGTCTGTTAGAGACTGTATAGGCCCATGCCCCAAGTCTATTAAGTACATAGCAACACCTATGGTGCTGCAAGCCACCTCCTTGCGTATTTGATGGATAGCAGGATGGGCTCCATCAACCACCCCGGCCTTCTCCTGCCGTCTTCGGTGACTGGTGGGTGAGCTCTGCCTGTTGTCCAAAACTTCTCTTTGCCTGTTGCACTCTTAACCACCCTGTTTGGCACCATAAACATCTTTCAAACTGGCAGGCTGCTACTTCCTGGTTACTGCTGTTTGATGTGTGAAATCAGCAGCGCTGACCTGCAGTTTCTGAGGATGTGCGCGGCTGGAATCTAAGCTTTGCATAGCCCCACACAGCTTAGAGGGAGCACTGATTCTGTGAGCATGGCTAAAGGCCAAGTAAATGTTTTCTGGTTTCCCTGAATTTCCTCTGTCAGTGTTACTTGATAGCGTGCACATATATGTGTGATTCCGAGTGCCTGCCTGGATCTTTAGGTTTGCATTCACGTGGATGTACAATGTTTACCTCTGTGAATACATATATATATATATTTTTCCCATACCGTCATGCCTGGAGAGACCTCTCTCTTATGCACTACACCAGGGGAGAACAAGAAGCCTGACAAGGGAGCATTTTCTGAAGGTCACTAGCTCTGACTCATTCCTTAAGTCTGAAAGCAGGCACCAGGGATATGCCAGGCGACCTCTTGATTTCATAGCAGTGCATTAATGATACCTCCAGTGGGATGTCAGTGCCACTTACTGCCTACCCCTGGGTAACATTTTCAGACAGAGAACAATTTAATGATTTTGTTTATCTGTGTGAATGGCTCTGGTGGCTCCGGAGGTTCAAGGTGGGGTTAATACTAAGATCTGCCTAGATGCCTCGTTCCCTTGCAGGCCAGGCTACCCTGTAATCCATTCCTTCTCTTTCTTTATGAAACCAGGCATGGCTCTCCCCGATGTGAGCTATGAGCAAGACAATTTACATGAGCAATAAGCCGCCAGCAAGGAAAACTTCAAAAATTTTTGGTTAACGTACTAAGATAAGCTGCAACTTGGCAGGCATTTCAGCTTAGTTCTCTAAATTACTGTTAGAGATGGCATTATCCACGTAGTATCACCCCTCCCTTTGCTACATGCTAATGCATGATGTTACTGTTTATCTGAATGCACATGCCACTACAACTTCACACGCATGACATCATGGATTGGCAAGTTCATGCATGTACGTAATTAGTGCTTTACTCTTGTGTGCACAGAATGTTTGTGATCATTGTGTTAGTCATGCAAGCAAAGGGTAACCGCAATGTAACTTACGCATGCAACAGCAATATTATCATTGTCCTGCATTCCGGTAGTGTCAGATTAGAAAGTATGGCTGAAGCATCAACAAATGGGGAGCTACTCCGTGGCGCTGTATAGACAGCTTGTCTAACGCACACACACAGGCCGATGCAATACTGGCGCACGGAAAAGCGGAAAATCTGGGGTGCCCGATATTTAAATGGGTTGCTGTGGTTAAAAGGTGCTAGGGGAAATTGAGCGCCCCTAGTGCCTTCTTGGCAGCGGGTGCCCAGGAGAGGTGGCTGTCAACGGGTTACGAAACGGGACGCTCATTTTTACGAGTGTCCGTTTTTCCTAACCTGTGTACGGCTGTGGGTTAGGAAAATGGATGCTCGTTAATTGAGTGTCCCTTTTCCTAATCTGACTGCCTGCATGGATTAAAAATAATTTTTTTTAGGGATATCCTTTTTCAGTTCCTCCAACTTAATGTCGCCACGATATTAAGTCTGAGGAACTACAGAAAAGCAGCATTTTCTGTTTTTCTGTAATTGTGTTGGGCTCCTCATGAATTAATGCCTTCTCCAGGGCAGGTGTTAAGTTCTGAGGGTAAAAATGTGCACATCAGGCCCACTTAATTTTTTTGCATCAGGGGAAATAGCTAATAGCCTCATCAACATGGATTTACATGTGATGAGCGCATTACCTACGTGCTTGGTTGGATGTGCGTTTTGGGTGTGCTAACCCCCGCTTTGCATCGGGGATTATGGATGCGCTTCCAAAATGTGCGTCCAATCGCATGTTGAGCCGTACGCTGCGGCCAGTGCACGGTATTGCAGCTGTCAGGGTTTGATCACTGGATTTCACATATAGGACCTCAAACACTCTATAGAAGTGCCATGTTGGGTCAGCCCAACATGGCACTTTTTTAGGACACATCTAAAGCAGACAGGATTGAGCTCTAACATTCGTAGGAGGGATCTAACTCGGAGAAGTACTGATGCCTAGTATTCTTAGAGGGGATTTCAGACACACTTACGGTTAGTTCATAACTTTGTTAGATATGATCCCAAGCACCCTTAACCTTCTGAGGTGGAAACAAGGTTTTAATCTGAGGTGGTGCTGGGCTTGTCTTCATCGATCCCAGGCTTTCACAGAGAGATCAAAAGAATTGTTAGAGTAGAAAGCAAGCAAGCTCTAATGTAGTGAAGAGTCCAGAGACGTTACAGGTTTGTATCTTATATATGTTAGGTGGGTGCCAAACTCATTATCCTTATTCTGGCATTAAAATTCAGATGCAACCTGGTATAAATAATACAGGTGCATCACATACACACTTTCCAAAGGATTTTGGAGCTATGCTACAGATTTTAAGAAATTTTACTGAGGATTTGTTCATTTTGGTGGACACTCAGATACATACCATGAACTTGTACATGTGATTAAAATACTGGAAGCTCCAGTAAAACACTTACAAAAGAAATGAGAATGTTCAGAGCTTGGGAGGATACAGACACAGACGCATATGTAAGAGTATTTTGGGAACCTAAGCTTCCTGTCAGGGATGGGCAGGCCTGCATGAGGCATTTCCCCAGCAGGGAGCAGTACAGGACATGAGGGTATTTCTGTGCAGGTTCTTCTGCCTGGCTGGCTGCCTCTTCCTTGGGTAGAGCTGCAGGTTCTGGTGGTTGACAGGACTTCACAGGAGTGCATTGGAGCAGAGGTTCAAACGGGAACAAGGCAGCCTGAGGTCCGAGCAAAAAGGAGACAGGACAGGCAAGGAGACAGGAACAGGGAAGCTAAACACCGTGCAAGACAGGAATAAGGTGCAACAAAAGGGAAAGAACACTCAAACAAGGAAGGTCACTGGAGGACCTAACCAGAGTAAGTAATAAGGCTAGGACACGAAGACAAGAAAGGCCACTGGGAGGCCTAGACAGGACAAGGGCAAGGCAGGGAAAATAAGACAAGTCAGGGCAGGGTGGACAATTCTGGCCCTCGAGGGCTGCAAAGCAGTTGAGTTTTTAGGATATTCCTAAAGAATATGCATGAAATAGATTTGCATACAACTGAGGCTGAGTGCATGCAAATCTCTCTCATGCATATGCATTAGAGATATCCTGGAACGCTGACTGGTTTGTGGCCCTCGAGGACTGGCATTGCCCACCCCTGAACTAGGCCACTGGGAGACATAAACAGGGCAAGGCAGGCCACACACAAGCAGGATAGGCCACTGGGAAGCTCAGACATGACTAAAGCAGGGCAAGGAATATACAGGCAAGTTAGGCTACCGGGAGACCTAGACAGGACAAGGACAAGGCAAGGAACACAAAAACAAATCAAGGTATACACACAGCCAAGGCACTTAGGCAAGGTAATCGCACAGAGGGCCAAACCAAGAAGCCAGGGTGACTTGATGATGAGGCTCCGGGTAAGCTGTGAGGGAGGGTTTTATGGGGCTGGCCTTGAAGCATCATGCAGCCTTCAAGGAAGAGGTCTAGTAAGGGCCCCTGCTGACAGGGAGGCTGCCTAGGGGCCAGTATCATTACACTTCTCCAAAATAATTTCCCGAGAACTGGGTCACAGGAGAAACGCCAGGAGACCAATGAATCTCATTCCACTTGCTGCTGAAGGGGAAACCAAATGTGGGACAGCTGGTGGAGGCCCTTCTAGCTCAGCAGTGCATACGCCTTTCCAAAACTGGTGGGCCAGCCGCGCTAATCTCGCACGACACAATCTCAGCACCATTGGCCGGTGGGTTTTGGAAACTCCCATACTGCAACAGCAGACAGTCTCCTTCTCACTGGCAGTTGCCCCAGGCCTGAGGCGTTCTCCTGCTCCTGGTCCCGGCTCCTCAGGCACTGGTGATTGATGACTGTGATCCAGGAGGCAATGAAAACTCATGTGCCCCCCTAGGCATAGGAAGTTCAGGGCATCGTGGGATCGCTTGTAAGTATTAGACACCAACTTAATGGCCCAGCCAGTTTTACCCTAACACGAGAGATTTTGCATAATTGAAAATGCCATGGAGAAGTAGCACGTTGCTTTTCTTCATTTTGTACAAATTAAGACAGAAAATTTGACCTTTTCTTTGGAAAAGTGAATTCTGATTAATGCTTGATGAAAATGTGTGAAATAAGATGGAGAGTGATGGGCTGTCAGTGGGAATTCTTTTTAACCGAGAATGACTGAAAAGGTTGACTCCTGCACAACGAGGAGAAGCCTTGGGTGGGTCAGTCTGGCCTCCCACCACTCTGACCTACTTCACTGCTGCTTTGACCCTCTGACTTCCTCTATTATTTGGACATTCATAATCTTCTTGTACAAAGATTTAGAGGCCAATATTCAGTAAGTTTAGTTTACTTTATTGAATTTGAATAATTGCCTCACTTTAGCATATAAAATCAAAGTGCCCAGACAAGTTACCCTACTAAAGTTAGTTGCGATGACTTGTGTTGGAAATTCAGTAGGATAAATGTCCTAATTATAATTGCCTGAAATTATCTGGCTACATGTAGCTAGATAACTTTAAAACCTAAAGGAAAAGTGGTTCTTACCTGATAATTTTCGCTCCTGTAGTACCACGGATCAGTCCAGACTCCTGGGTTTTGCCTCCCCTCCAGCAGATGGAGACAGAGAAATTTTGATGGACTCTGCCATAAATACCAGGATGCCACCTACAGTCCATCAGTATTAATCAGTCACAAAGCAGAATGGTACAAAACCAAACTAACTATATACAGTTACCTAACAACTTAAACTGGTTCACTAACCCCCAAGTAGGAGCAAAACCCATGAGCCACGGCAAACAAAGATCTGCCGATTAAAACTAAGAACAGCTGAATGAGCGGACTCTCGATTACCTGCGTACTCCAAATGGGCGGAACTCTGGACTGATCCGTGGTACTACAGGAACGAAAATTATCAGGTAAAAACCAATTTTCCTTTCCCTGTATGTACCCGGATCAGTCCAAACTCCTGGGATGTACCAGAGCTCTCTTACCTGGGCTGGGATCCGGAGAGGCCCGCTCTCAGCACACCTGCTCCAAATCCTCCCGCACCAGGGTCCTGGACGTCCAGGCGGAAGTGCCTGGCGAACTTATGTAACGATTTCCAGGTAGCCACTCGGCAAATCTCCTGTGGTGAAATATGCTGACATTCCGCCCACAATGCCTCCTGAGCACGAGTAGAATGCGCCCGAAGCCCTTTAGGCAGGGACTTGCCCTTCATCAAGTAAGCCGAATTGATAGCCTCCTTCAACCATCGGGCGATAGTGGTCTTTGATGCTAAATTACCTCGTTTAGGACCACTCCAGAGGACAAAGAGATGATCCGACACCCGAAAACCATTAGTAACCTCAAGATAACGCAGCAACGCCCTACGGACATCCAGTTTCCGTAAGTCTCGAGCGAGAGGATCAGAATGGTCCAAATCCGAAAAGGAAGGAAGCTCCACCGATTGATTCAAATGAAAGGAGGAGACTACCTTCGGAAGGAAGAAAGGAACTGTCCACAAGGATATCCCCGAATCCGAAATCCTCAGGAATGGCTCTCTGCACGACAAAGCCTGAAGTTCAGAAACCCGCCAAGCAGAGGAGATTGCTACCAAGAACACCACTTTCAATGTGAGATCCTTCAATGTTGCTCTCTTTAACGGTTCAAACCGTGCAGCACACAAGGCCGAAAGCACTATATTTAGATTCCAAGATGGACAAGGATGGAACACAGGAGGCCATAGATGCTTTGCTCCGCGAAGAAAATGAGACACATCCGGATGCATCGCCAATGGAACTCCCTGAATGGCACCGTGAAAACAACCAAGCGTTGAGACCTGTACCCTCAAGGAACTACACGACAGTCCCTTCGCCAGACCAGCTTGAAGAAAGCACAACATCTCCGGCACGGACGCTTGAGTAGGTAGAATTCCCCTGTCTATGCACCAAGTCTCAAATACCTTTCATACGCGAACATAAGACAGGGACGTGGAAGCCTTACGCGATCTCAATAGCGTAGAGACTACCGCATCTGAATAACCTTTGCTCTTCAACCGCTGCCTCTCAAAAGTCATGCCGCTAGACAAAAGCAATCGACCTGGTCGAAACATACAGGTCCTTGATGAAGGAGGTTTGGGAGATCCGGGAACCGCAGAGGACCTTGCACCGCGAGATTGACTAGATCCGCAAACCAAGGGCGCTGTGGCCACTCGGGAGCCACTAGGATCACTTCAGACGGGTGAAGCTCTATTCTCCTGAGCACCTTTCCGATTAGGGGCCAAGGTGGGAAAACATACAGCAACAAATTTGTCGGCCATGGAAGCGCCAGAGTGTCTACTCCTTCTGCCCCCGGTTCTCTGCGCTGAGCAAAGAAGCGTGGGGCTTTGGAATTCCAGAATGTTGCCATCAGATCCATGCAGGGCGTGCCCCACCTGTCGGAAATGAGTTGAAAAGCTCCCCCAGCCAGCTTCCACTCGCCAGGATCGAGGCGATTTCGACTGAGAGAGACCGTGTGAACGTTGTCGACCCTCGCGATGTGGGATGCTGCAATACTGACCAGGTATTGCTCCGCCCAGCTGATCTGCATTCAAGCTTCCAACACCATCGGCTGACTCTTGGTCCCGCCCTGGTGATTGATATAGGCCACCGTGGTCACGTTGTCGGAAAGAACCCGGACTGATTTCCCCCTTGATAAGTGGGAGAAAGGCCTGCAACGCTAGGGGAACTGCTCTGGTTTCCAGGTGGTTGATGGACCATTTGGACTCCTCCTGGGACCACTGCCCCTGCACTGACTGTCGCAGACAAATTGCTTCCCATCCGGAGAGACTGGCATCCGTAGTCACGACCGTCCATTCTGGAACAATCAGAGGAACCACAAGGCTCAGGTTGTCTGAAAGGAGCCACCAGTCCAAACTGGCTCGTGCTGTGTCCATAAAGGTAACCGCAGGTGAAATTGTTCAGAAACCGGATTCCAATGAGAAAGCAAAGCATAGACCCCAGAACCTGCAAGTAATCCCACACTGTCTGCGGACGTTTGGACAAAAATGCTCTCACGTGTCCTTGCAATTTGGCAACGTGGTCCGCCGTGAGAAAAACTCTACCTAGATGAGTGTCGAACAAAGCTCCCAAAAACTCCAGGGACTGGGAGGGAATCAGATGACTCTTGGACAGGTTGACCACCCATCCGAGGGCACGCAGCAGCTGAAGTACCCTGTTTATCGCCTCCTGGCAAAGGACTTCCGACTTCGCCCGAATCAGCCAATCATCCAGATATGGATGCACCAAAAATCCTTCCCTGCTCAGTTGTGCAGCTACCATTACCATGATCTTGGTAAACGTTCTGGGAGCGGTGGCCAGATCGAAAGGCAGAGCCTGAAACTGGTAATGTTGCCCCAGAATGGAGAACTATAGGAACCTCTGGTGATCGGCCCTGATCCCAATATGCAGATACGCCTCTGTCAGATCCAGGGATGCTAGAAATTCCCCCTGCCGTATGGAAGCAATCACCGATCGCAATGTCTCCATGCGAAAACGGGGAATCCGTAGACATCTGTTGACCTTCTTTAAATCGAGAATGGGCCAGAAGGTTCCTTCCTTTTTGGGAACCACGATGTAAATGGAGAAGCGACCTTGCTGTAGTTCCACTGGAGGAGCAGGAGTAATTGTCCCGAGATCTAGAAGGCGCTGAAGAGTCTCCCAGATCGCTCGCTGCTTGGTGGCATACCCACAGGGAGAGACAAGAAACTGATGGTGGGGCCGCCGTGCAAAATCTAAAGCGTCACTGATAGGACCCACTGGTCCGACGTGAGCCTGACCCACTCCTCGTAAAACAGAGTCTGCCTCCGACCACCGGCACCAAGAAGTGGGTTGGCCACCCATCATTGCGAAGGCTTGCCACCCGGAGTGGTCTGGGTATTACCGGGTCTACCAAAATGCTGACCTCGAAAGGACTGAGACCAAGACTGCTGTTGGTTAGAGTTTTGGCGAAAGGAGGAAGCAGGTGGTCAGGATGTCCGAGGCTTTCAACCCCCACGAAACCGAGATCTGGACCCAAATGATCCTCTAGACTTCGGCCTGTACTCAGGCAAGCGGTGTACCTTATTCTCACCGAGGGACTGAATCAGGTCCTCCAGCTCCTTGCCAAAGAGCAGTCTGCCCTTAAAGGGCAGAGATCCCTGTTGGGACTTGGAAGAAACGTCTGCCACCCAGTTTTGCAACCATAGCAGACGACGAGCCGACACAGTGGAAACCATGGACCTGGCTGAAGTGCTAGTAAGTCATGAAAAGCATCAGCACTATAGGCAATGACTGCCTCCAGACGCCCCGCCTGGAGGGCTTCTTCCTCTGACAACGCCTCGTTGGCTAATAACTGCTGAACCCAGTGAAGGCCTGCCCGCAAGGCAAAATTGCTACACATAGCCGCGCGGCCCCCAAGTGCTGAGACTTCGAAACTTTTCTTGAGCTGAATTTCCAGCTTTTGATCCTGCAAGTCCTTAAGGGCCGTTGCACCGGTAACCGGAATGGTGGTCTTTTTCGTGACCGCCAAAACTGCCGAATCCACTTTGGGAAGTCTGAGAAGTTCCAAGGCCTCCTCCGGCAGAGGATACAGCTTATCTATAGCTTTGGCTACCTTCAGCCCTAGATCCGGGGTATCCCACTCCCAAAAGAGTAAGTCCGAGGCTAAAAAATGAAAAGGAAAGGAGGAAGGCGGCCCCCGCAAGCCCAGCACAACCGGGTCCTTAGCCCCCAGCCGAGACTCTGCCTGGGGGGGTCTCAATACCCAGTTCTTGTAATATGACAGGGATGAGAGGGCCTAACTCATCTCGACGAAAAAGCCTGACGACTTTAGGATCATGACCATCCATTCCATGAGCTCCACACAGACCCCCCTGTATGGGGTCCGTCTCCCCTTCAAGCCCCCTCAGAAGTTGGGAAGGCAACTGCAGATCCTCCAGATCCTCAGACTCCGAATAAGTGGACGAGACCTCCTGAGGGGCCTTGAACCGCAGAGGTCTCTGCCCCTGTGGGCGTCCCCTCTCCTCCACCTGCTTTGCCTTCTTCTGTGGCCTGGCCGTACGGTCCGAAAATCCCGTGGCCTCTCTTCCCCTCTTTTTGCCTGACCTTCTGGCTTTGAAGGCTTTGTGCATCAGAAGCACAAAGTCAGAGTTAAATGAAGCATCTGAGGAAGTATCCGCAGCATCTCCTGCCGGGACCTCCCCTACATCGTGTGGGCCAGGCACCCCCGAATCGCCCTCCTCAGGGGCTAAAGTTTGAGGGGATAATCGCGGCGGGAGATTCCCTTCCCCCACCACTGCGGTCGCTGCCGCGTTCGCTGACATGAGCGAATCCAAGATGGCGCCCGTTCCCGCGCTCAGCGGAAATGGGCCGAAATTCGGGGCCGGCAGGGTCCTGAATGCTCCGGAGACAGTCTGGACCTGCATGACGACCCTCTGTAGGGTCGCGGAGGCTCCCTCTCCTCCTGAGAGGCAAGAGGCACAAAGGCCTTCTGTAGAAAGCCGGGCGCGCACGGCGCCACAAGCCTTACACGCGGCCCTCCTTGGCATGGCTGAAAACTCCAACCCCCAAACTTTCCTTCAGCACCACCCGAAAACGGCGCGGCGAAATAGAGCGAAGAAAGCCCGAAGAGAATAGAGGAAAAGGAGAGCCCACAAAATGACAACAAGAAAACAACTTTTTTTTTTTTTACTTGCCGCAGAGCCTCCGGGTCCCGATCCTACTTGGGGGAGTGAGCCGGGCTCCCCCCCAGTACAGTGAGTGGCTGGAAATAGGGTTCTCAACCCTGTACATCAGTGGCCTTGAAAACCAGAGGTGATGGTCCCCTCAGGACCTAGGAACCCTCTGGGAGGCGGAAGATTGTCTCTTGTTCTGATTTTTTTTTTTTTTTTTTGAAACACTGAAAATTAAATACTTAAGAAAACTGTCACATGCTAGCACTAATCCTAAGCCAACACTAAATCACTTCACAGACTGTAGGTTTTGCATCCATCTGCTGGAGACAGAGTAATACTGACGGATTGTAGGTGGCATCCTGGTATTTATGGCAGAGTCCATCAAAATTTCTCTGTCTCCATCTGCTGGAGGGGAGGCAAAACCCAGGAGTCTGGACTGATCCAGGTACGTACAGGGCACTGGCTGTTAGGTTTTAAAGTTATCTGAGTGTGTGTACCCAGAAAACTTGCCACTTAACCAAATACACTGAAAATATATCTGGTTAAGTGACTGTAAACTGGAACAAAAGAAAAAATTTTCAGAGTTTTTAGGCCCCCCCCCTTGAATATAAATAAAAATCATTGCCGGTATAGCGCTAGATTCCCCCCATCCTCCTAACCCAGTAAAAAAATAATCCAGCAAGCCCTAGTGACCTGAGGCCTTTCTCCCTTCCCTAGTGTTCAATTCAAATTGCCATCCCCTCCCTCACCCACCCGCTACCTACACTGCCCCTCCCCCGAGCCCTTCCTGGATTCACCAAACCCAGACTGAGAGCAGGGGAATCTCCCACCTGCTCCCGGCACTGCCAGCATTACTCCGACAACGCTGGAAGTGTACCGTGGAGTGATGATGATGATGATGATACGCTTCCAGCGCTGCTGTCAGAGCAAGGCTGCAACCACTGGGACTGGGTAGGTTACTGTGCTCCGGGTAGGGGTTCTGGGAATCGGGAGGGGCTCAGGGGGGTCCGAGGGTAGGAATGGTGCAACATAGGTAGCAGTAAGTGGGGCATGTTTTTTGGTCGAGTGGCAAGTTATCCGGCCACCCACACCAAATAACTTAGGGACGACTCTGGGGCAGCCTTAAAATTATCCTGCTAAGTTATCCAGATAAAGTTACTCTGTCCTGGAATGCCTCTGCAGCGCCTCGCAAGTTATCCGGCTAAATGCCTTTGAATATTGTCACCTTCATTTTTGGGATGATTCACCAATTAGGTGAACCAACTCTTTACAGCTTTTCTCAATTAATCCCACCTGGTTTGATATTTTGCTAGGGTTTTACACGTGGAGGAGTAGCTAAAAGCCCCTTTGGTAACCCAACCCTGGCCTAGGCTTCAGTTATTCATAGTAACTGGGGTGAGCTTTTATTATTG
The DNA here is from genome assembly GCF_901001135.1 of Rhinatrema bivittatum. NCBI lineage: Eukaryota > Metazoa > Chordata > Amphibia > Gymnophiona > Rhinatrematidae > Rhinatrema > Rhinatrema bivittatum. The sequence goes on along the minus strand of NC_042622.1, from coordinate 39,561,334 downwards.
ACCTGTTTTACAAGCAGACTGGGGTGGATGCTCTACACCTATTCACACAAAGGAAGAAGTAGCAGCAGTCGTAACCAGAGTTCATCCTTACGTTCCCGATCCCGAGTCCACCTGCCTTAAACCTCCTCCGTCACGGCCTCCTCCTTGCGCAAAGCCTCTGATTTGTTTTTTTCACTGGGTGTCCTGTCTGGCTGTCTTGCAAGCTCTAAGGAGTAGGGGGGGGGGGGTGTCTATTATGCGTCTCTGCACAGCGCTGCCTACATCTGGTATGTGCTCACGATATTAATAATAATAATAGTAATAATAATAATAATAATAGTAATCTCTTTCCACCACCTTCTCTAACCTTTAGCTTCGTCTCACGCAGTTTTTAGCCCAATCTTCTTACAGCTGCTTTATGCCTGATCTCGTTTGTTTTTCAATAGCTCCCTCAGCTGTACTTTTTTTTTTTTTTGGGGGGGGGGGGGGGGGTGAATTGTAAGTTTTGAAATTTAAAACAATTATAATAGAAGAGCGATTTCAGAAAGCCTATTTCAAGTAGCAGCATTGTCACTAGGAGAGCATTATATCAAGTTCCTTTCAGAGCGCTATTAAAGGTGATGGCCGTGGTAAAACCTGACTACAGGTGAGCACTGGGGACTGCCAGGACCGCAGGCAAGGACCGCACGTTGCCGGTCAGTCCTGCGGCACTGTAAGGGAGTGCCATTTTGCGGGAGAACTGAGTTCAGAACTCCCTCCCCCCCCCTCCCTGGGCAGTGCCATGGACGTGGTGCTCTCAGATTACTACTACTACCGCTAAACACTTCTATAGCGCTACTCAACGTATGCATCGCTGTACAAAAAATATACGAGACACAGTCCCTGCTCAGTAGAGCTTACAGTCTAATCGAGAGAAATGAATGGTTGTCCCTGTGGCAATCCTGGCTGCTTGGCTGGCAGCACTGAAGGTGCACCCTGGAGAAGGGCGCCTTGCTGGCCTACGGGCTATGCAAGGGATGGGGGGGGGGGCGCAGATTGCCCTGTGTTGCCTGGGCATGCCATCTGAGGAGGAGAGGCGTGTTAGAGACTTCTGGGTGGGGTGGGGAGGAAGAGAAAAATCAACACCACAAACAAAACAGCATAAGGCTTGAGAGTTAGTACTACTAAAGACCGTGGTGGCCAGGGAAACTCGCAGACTAGTGAGTCACAGCAGCATATGCTCCCAGCTTAATCAGTCCAATCACAACAGTCAAAAAGCCATCCGCTACACGCGTGTGGACAGGACACCCAGGTGTATCTAACAAGGGTCCACAGGTTCAAACTGCAGCAGCACAGGACAGTCCCAGACAGCTGCAGGGGAATGCTAGCAAGGCGCATGGGTGCTACTGAATGCAATGGATGTGGGCAGCGGCTATTAAATAGGATCGCTACAACTAAAATTAAACGCTTCGAATGACTATGGACTTCTTTGGCCATAGATGAGCTTGACGTGACGGCTGCAGGGGAGCGCTAAATACTGTCATGGCTGCAAAGGAGCTTTATTAAATTGTGACGGCCGCAGGAGAGTGCCCTTCAGCGTGGTGGATCAGCTCGAACATAATTAAAATGTATTGGCGGCAGGGGAGGTCTGAGAGACCCTCGCTTCAAGGTGCTGACTGTAAGGGTGCTTCAGTCAGTGCAGCGGCTATTAAATGGAGAGTTTGTGGGTGGGCCTGTGCTTTCCTCTTGCGGTGAAGCAGAAATCCTGCACAATCATTTCTGACCCAATGTGTGTTTACTCTAAATTATTATTATTATATATTTATTTTTTTTGCTGTGAATTTGTATTTAATTTACTTACGTGCATTTCTATTTTTAAAGAAAAATACCAGACGGCCAATGCATGCCTCCAGGTAGCTGGTGAGATGTACGTGGCGTAATTCCCTTAGCCACATGGGGTGAGGGTCCCGAGGTTTAGCCGGGATCTGTGCACACACTGTACAGAATTATGCAGGTAGGACTGGCTGAATCCAGAAGCCAAGAGAGAGTGACACTAAAGAGTGTGTTCATTAGAGCTGATGCAGTTAGTTTACTGTGCTTTTAGGGACAGTTGGGAACTGTTAAGGTTAGCTAGAGGCGGGAGAGCCTGAAGCACTGTAGGAAAGTGGCTGGCACTCTTTGGAGGAGAGGTCCCTGCACCTAGAGAGGGGAAACCCTTGCTGGGGGAGGGGGGGGGGGGGCGGAAATGCCCCCGGTAAGGAGGCTGGGAAGCCTAGCCAGTAACAGGACCAGGAGTGGCAGCTGTACCCGGGGAGGGCCGGTGGTTATCCGACCATGCCTGCCAGTTCCCGCGCCTGAACACTGCTAGAAGTCAGCCGGGTGTGCTGTGGAGCAGCCACTGCCGTCTGCACTGAGCAGGCATCCCCAAGGCTGCAGCGACGCAGCACACAGGGCTGAGCACCTCTTCCCTGGGGGGGCGGGAACAGTGAGATGAACAGACTCTGCCTGAAACACTACTGCTAAGCTGGGGATACGGAATAAAGTGCGTTGGACCCTTCCTGTGTGAACCGTTTTTTTTATATACATGCTGCTAACGAACCCACAGCCTCCGGGACAAGAAGGGGGAGAAGAGCCCAAACGTGTAACACAGGGACATGGTTGGAAGCTCCGCCTGGTTATTTAACCGACACACACACACACACACACACACACACACACCGGTCGTCATTCAGCCCCGCTTCAGCCCGTGCGCCTAATTTTAACCGCATAGCCAGTGGGACATTCACACGCAAGGCCCACCAGTGGCTTGAGATTGGAAATCGGCCAGGTTTGTGCAGGGCCTGAAAGTGAGCACGTCCTTCCGGAGTTAGGCGCCCTATCGACGATATATTCCAAAAAAAAAAAAAAAGAAAAATGTTTTGCATCTCTGGCCCTAAGTCAAAGTGCGGCTCTAGAATCTACAACAAGAGAAAATAGTTTTTGGCAAGTCAGGTTTCCAGTGAAAGTGATACCCTGTACTCATCACAGAAAGAATTCCAACACTCGGGACACGACAAGGAAATCTTTTTATTTTTAGGCTCTCAATGGACCTTCCAAAAAAAAAAAAAAACAAACAAAAAGAATTAATAATCAGGGTGTGAACTCCAAAACGTTTGCTTCCCGTTTGAAAAAGAACAGCTTTGTTCTTCTTCTTTGCCCACCTCCTACCCCTACTCCTCACCTCACCCCTGTAGGATCCTTCCGCCCGCCTCCTCTTGCCTTCCCTTCCCTTCGGCACAGTGAAAAGGATACTGGAGCAGGCCACCGCCTTCTGGCTGACCTGTCCGGAGAGGGAGATCGAGCAGGAGGCTCGGCCTCAGGACGTGGGGCTGCGTTTGTGCCGACTTAAATGAGAAAACGAACAAGTGAAGATGAAGTCACTTGGTTGTCTGTTCTTGGGGTGGATGCCCACAACTCGCTTCAGTAATGTCCTGATAAAACCCTGTAAAGTTCATAGTTTTGCTGGCCCAGAATCTCTTTGTTCGCTGGTTGAAGGACAAGAGGAGAGAGGGATTGCAGAGAGCAAAGTTTCCCCTTGGTGTAAACATTTTGGGGGGAGTCTAGCCCAGCTGAGTTCCTGAGGAAAGAGAATGCTGCTAGGGCAGGGCTTATGGGTGGCCCGATGTAGAAACGTAAAGAAGGAAGAGCGATGCCCTCCTCAGACTGTGGCTCTAAATCATCGCTCCTCCCCTCCAGGGGAAATTTCACAGTGATGAACCAACAAGACAGAGTGTCACAGTTTCAGCAGGTGTGTGAGTGAGTGTGTGAGAGAGTGTGTGTGTGTGAGAGAGTGAGTGTGTGTGTGTGTGAGAGTGTGTGTGTGAGAGAGTGTGTGTGTGTGAGAGAGTGAGTGTGTGTGTGTGTGTGAGAGTGTGTGTGTGTGAGAGAGTGAGTGTGTGTGTGTGTGTGTGAGAGTGTGTGTGTGGAGGGAGGGGGCGGGGGCTGGAGACATGACTGGATTTAAGAATCTGGCGGCCACAGGCAGAGGATCAGAGATGAGGAGTTTCACTACTGGAAAACAGAGAGCAGCAGGATGAGTCCCAGTTTTTGGGTGCCTTCTGAACTTGGCGCCCTAGGTACGTGCCTATGTTGCCTAGGCCTGCACCCGGCCCTGGCTGGAGGTGGTGGCTACTTTAACAAGTTTTTAAACTAATGGATGCCGAGTCACAATTCTCACCTGTCCGTCATTCTGCAGCCTGGAGCCACTGTGCTCCATGGATGTCCTGAGAAATGTCTCAGGCCACAACTTACAAAAGTGAGGGGGCCTGAGAGCTCAGGACAGGAGAAGAGTCAGCCAGGCCAAGGGGAGGTGGCTGACACAGCAGAATGCAGGAAGCACACAAGTTAGAGATGACCTGGAGATAAAAGGTCTGCAGGGGGGGGTTAATGCTCTAAGCAGGCTCCGCTCTTGAGGGGAGCCTTTTTGGGAAAGGTTGAGCAGGCAGTCTGGCAACAGTGGGAGGTGGAGCACAGGGATGGAGCATGAGGTGAGGGATAGGATTGAGGGGGGGGGGGGGGAGGAGAACATTTACTTTTCAGTAGTGGGGGGAGGGGAGAGGTGCTCTTCTATTAAAGCTATTATCAACAAGGGAAAACCCGAGAAGTCAACATCTGCCAGAAACTTTCAAATAGGTTTAGAATCCCCCTCTCTCCCTTTGTCTGGAGTGATAAGAGAATGCAGCAGAATTACACCCAGAGGAGAAGTAAACCTGTGAGGACAGAAAGGGCACACTGCAATGCACACAACTTCATAATCCGAGCCCACCCTAACCTGGGACTGAATTGGGGATGGGAGCTACACATGACTTCACTACTGCGAAAGACGCTAGTTCAAGAATGACTTGAAGTCCCCCGTTACAGAAGGCAGCTTCCAAGGGAAGGTGCAGGATGTCCATCGGGGGGGGGGGAGCCGAACCCCGACCTTCTCTGACCGCTGCTGCACCAGCGCTCTCACACCTAGTGTCGACACCAAATCCTCACTGGCAGTGATGCAGGGGAAGCCAGGGTGGTGAATCAGCCATGTTCAAGATCCCTGACTGGGACAGGCATCACTGTGGCGAGCAGCGAATGAAAGGGAAGAAGGGCAAAAGAAGGCAGGAGGTGCACGACGAGAAAGGGAGAGAACGTTAAAAAAAAAAAAAGGGTGGGGAGCAAGGGGAAAAGGTGGAGGGAGGGAAAAGTCACCTTAAATTTTCAGTTAAGAAAGCTGTAACAGTTTAGGGAATAAAAAAAAAAAAAAAAAAGAGTACCCAGAGAGTCAGGAAATCTCTCCAGACTGGCAGAGAATATCGCTTGAACAGTGACATTTGTTTTCCTCCTCTCAAAGTCTCTGGATTTTGATCTCCTCCAACACAACCCTGCTAGGTCCTCAACATCCCTTCTTCCCCACTTGTCCTCCTTCTAGAGGCCACATGACAAATGAGGAAAGGTTTCTGTTGATACCCAAGGTGCCAAGTCTGAACTGAGCGCGCTCAAGACAGCAGCAACCAGGCCTCCAAGACATGGAGAAAGTAAAAAAAAAAATCCCAAATTCTGAACATGAAAACTGCATTAGTATCTTCTCCAGTTTTGTTTTTTGCTGTTACGAGACTGGAGGGGAGGGAAGGGTTTCATTTTGGCTAGGATTCCTCGCTCTCCTCCTGCCACTTGTGGCCAGTGTACATTACTGCCAGCTGTCTGAACCGTGGCCCCCAGCTGCTGAGGTAAGAAAAGTCTTGTTCTGAGCTGGTGGACCGGGTGTCGATGGAACTCAGGGAGGCTGCCGGGGAGCTGGAGCCCTCAAAAGCATAGGTCTGGAAGGAGTCGTAGGGCGGCACGGAGAGGTCCTCATCAGCCTGGCCCACCTTTTGGCTGATATAGTCCCTGAACATGGAAAAGTCAAGGTCCGGATTCTGGAACCACCGTGGAAGAGAGCGAAGTTCCGTGGAGAGGCCCCCGCTCCCGCTCCCATCCCCCGGCCCTCCGCCGGCATCGCTGATCTTGATTTCGCTGAAGTCGTAGAGGCTGCGCAGGGCGGACATGTCGTACGCCTCGGTGTCCTGCTCCCCTCCGCCTTCGTCATTATACTTGATAACATTGTCCCTCATGTCCTCATCTTCCTCGGCGGCAAGGTGGCCTTTGTGATGTCGCTTGAGCGTGAGGATCAGCAGGACCAGCACTGGAGAAGAAGAAGAAAGAATGCAGAGAGCAATGAACCATGGAAAAACAACAGTTAGGAAAGGAAAAAGGAAAAAAACTGAGGGAAAAAAAGTAAAATAGGATTAAAATATAGGAAAAAGGGAAAACAGGTCCAAGAAAATGAGTGAAAGATTAAAAAAAACCCCCGAAAAAAAAACCCCAAGAAAAATAAAATGTGAGACAACGAAAAAGAAAGCGTAGAGAGAAACCAAGTTTGGAGAGGGGAGGGATCAGAAGGAAAGAGCAAGGGAGAGACAACGGGAGAATAAGTGAAAACAGAGAGAAAAAGGGAGGGGAGAGCGATATATTGAGCGGTGGCAGAACCACTGGAGGCTAATGGTGAAACAGATGGTACACAGGCTGAGGACGACACGCAGATGTTCTGGATTCTCAGAGACTCAGCCTTTAATGCACCAATCTGTACTTTATCCATTTGTGGGCAATTAGGCAGAAATGTGTTTGCACTGTGTCAGAAAATGAGGCCGATGTCAAACGCACCCAGAAGAGCCTTTGATATGAAAAATGTCAAATAATAACTTCAGGCAGCAAGGTATTAGACGTGCTCTCTTCACCTCCAAGGAGAGAGAGAGAGAGAGGAGAAGGCAGGTGTGGTAGGGATTTAGGGATTATGGGTTGGGTGGGAGTAGAAGAGGCAGACAGAAAGAGTTAAGAGGGTTAGAGAGAAAACAAGAGATCCAGAGAGAAATGATCTTTATGAGCGATAAAGAATAGGTGAGACAGAGAAGGATGGAACAAAAAAAAAAAAGAACGAGGAACAGAGAGAGAAAAGAGAAATATATAACAGCTGGCAAACTGGCTAACAGCGACAAAGTAGGAATGGATAAAAAGTGTCTGGAAGAGATGCATCATATGTGAGAGGGGAGATACCAAGAAAGTCAATGAGTAAAAGTGAAAAAAATAAATAAACAGTGAAATGGAGGGGTAAAGCAAAGGACAAAGCTTTAAAGGAACAGGAGCTGGTAGACAGCAAGGGTGAGTCCTCTGCACTTGTGTCCAAGGCACTTACCAATGAGGATGAGAATGCAGACCAGGAGAGCAATGAGTGCCCCAGGGCTGAGAGTGGCAGTCATAACATAGGCTGTGGTATTGCAGGACTGGATGGCCCCCGTGTTGTCACAGCCACACACGCGGATAGTCAGGGTTCCTGTGCTGCTCAGGGCTGGAGGGCCACTATCCACCACCAGGATGGGCAGAAGATAAAGGTCCTGCTCCTGACGGTTAAAACCCATCCTCTGGGTATGAACTGCAGCCGTATTATCTGCAGACAGAAAGAAACAAGACTCAATTGTGTGCATGAAAGCGCTCCTCTGTTCCTGCACTCTGCGGCTCCTACCAAGTACTCAAATGGCTGTCATTACCTTTTACGTGCACACTGCTCACAGCTGCCCATCTTACACAGATATGGGCACACATATTCTCATGCACACCACGAATATCTAGCTCGACAAACGTGCACCAAATATACAAACTGACATCTCTCATGTACACATATATACACCTAGTTCAGCTTGCATGTGTCTGAATAGCCTAGGCAAGCAGTCACACCTGTGCACTGTGCATGCTCTCAACACATACAGACTCACCCCCTCAGAAACACATTTCCACCTCACACACAAATGACACGGATCCTTCCACTGCATAAAAACGAAGAGTCAGTAAGTGAGGGCTGACTGGTTGCTCAATAACAGAGGCAAACTCTGAGGAGGAACAAGTTAACTCTTCCAGGCTTCTGTCCATGAAGCTTTCAAACTTTCTACCTTCATCTACAATAGGGTTCGCCTCATCCCATCCTGAAGAGCCACAAATAGGCCTGGTTTTCAGGCTATCCACAGGGAACACGCAGCCCATACATTTGCATGCACTGCCTCCATTATATGCAAATCATTCCATGCATGCTCATTATGGACTTCCTGTTTGTAGCTCTTGAGGTGCTGGAGTTGGCCATCCCTAAACTATGCCATGCAGGACCCAGAGGGTCAGATTCCATCTCCAGAATGGCAATGCCGGGAGGAAAACCTGCTATAGGTGGTAAGGTTTCTGTACAGGACTTATCCACTGATTCAAACCTGTAGAGATGAGCACAAACCAGACCTGCAGACACTGCAGGAAAGAGACTTAGATCAGCTCAGCAGTGCTTCAGGATAGAGTCTGAAGTTCTTGGATAATCCTTGTATATGTGGCACATTTATGATGATGCTTTTAAGTTTTAAGATGGTTGGATACTATTTTGAGCAAATCTTGGTTAGACAAATCATAAAACTATTTGTTTAGTTAGGCTAGCTTTTGCCTGATAGGGTGTGCTTGGAAATTATCGAGACAGAAGCATTTTGAGGATGACTCTGGCAATGGTTGATCTTGCTTCAAACTGTTAATTGTTCAGTTCTGTAATATTTTGTTTTAGTTTGAGTTTTGTAATTGTTGTGCATGTTGTTATGTATATCACTTTAGGACCTATGTATAAGCAATTAATACATTTTAATAAATACAAATATGGAACTGATCTAGCGATTACTGTGAAGGGCATCTGTGGCTTTAGGTCTTCTACTAACAAAACCTTGAGAGCTTATCTGGTTTTCTGAGCTGAAGCTGTGCCTGTATACGCAAGAAACAGGACTACAGCCCTTTACCAGCACTAGGAAGAATGTCTGAATTATACAGCGTATTATCACCTGAAGTCTGAAAGAAAGACATAGCTTCTTCAAATCACCCCATCTAAGCCTTCTCTGCTATACGCTGCTCATTATCAGTCAGTGAGGAGAGGAGCAAAAGGAAGAAGCGAACGTTCAGGAAACAGTCATCCTCAGATGTCAAAATAGGCTGCTGACTTTGACAGTAATCTTTGTGCAACAAAATTAAGACTGGCACATGGGCAGCAGGGTGCCTACCGTTTAAACACTCCCTTCTCCTTCCACTTGATTTATGCTGGAGTGGCACCATGCTGCCTCAATCAGCCTCCCCAACCGTTCAAAAATCAGGCCACACTGGCACCTGCCCTCGCGGAGATTGTCACCTATAACTGGGAATTCAGCAGGAGATGTCATGGTGTGGAAGTGAGCGTCTGGCCGGGGAGGAGGCGGGATAGAGGAGAGCCTCTTTACACTGAGAAATACAAGGCTCAGTTTTCAGTATTGTGGCCGACTGTAGGCTTACACGCGTACTTAGCTTTCAAGCACATACAAAATTCCATCGATTTTCTAATGTCAGGTAAACGTGCACGCTGGCTTCGAAAGTTGCGAGGATATGTGTCTATGGCATGTGCTTCTAACTTTGCCTGTTTGACTGTGTGGTGAAAAGTAACACATGGAACCTACATGCTATTTAAGCAAGTTTGCTTACCATAAATGGTGTCCTCCAGAGACAGCAGGATGAATTAGCCATGACACACAGTGACATCATCCGACTGCACCAAAACAGACCTCTCTCTCTAGCTCGGTAGAGTTTTCCCTCCACCCAGCATGCATTGCCTGGTGAGCCTCTCAACCTGTGTATAACTAAGCTTTGGCAAGGTAGTTGACTCTCCAGGGAGACAGGCAGGTATTAAGCGTGGCCAGTTCATTCTGTCTACAGCAAATACAGTAAATATGCTTTTCTCCATTGACAAGCAGAGCTGAATTAGCCTTGACACATGGGAAGTCCCAAGCAGAGAGTTGCACTTTGGAGCACTTATTGAACAAGCAACCCGGCTCCCGTGTGGAGAGAACAGGCTGTGCAAAATTGCTTGTTGAAAGTCAATGTCTCTCTGTGCAAAATTGTCTAAACAGTAGTGGGATATGAAAGTATACACCGATGACCAAGTTGGAGATTTGCACGATTTTGATAGAAACAGATCTCAAATGAGCAACTGAAGTAGCTATGGCTCTGTCTTGATAAGCCTTGACAGAGTCTGTGAGTTGTTGACCAGCAAGCGCATAACAATGTGCAATAACATCTGCTAGCCAGTTGGAAATGGTGGGCCCGATATTCAGCTGTATCCGGCTAAGTAACTTATATATATATAACATACCCGGCTAAGTTACAAGAAATATTCAGCGGCATGGCTCTGCTGCTGAATATCAACGCACAAATTGCTCCTTAGTTTTTGGCTAGTCTAACTTATCCAATTAACATAACTAGATAACAGCGAATAGTGTTACTTATCCAGTTAAGTTAACCGGATAAGTATTGCTGCCCTGATCTGCCCATTGCCCTCCCACTTTCTATGCGGCTAAGCCAGAAAAATGACTTATCCAGCTATCTAGTAGCCACTGAATATACCCAGATGTTCAGCGGCCTGCTAGACAGCCGGATAAGTCTACTTATTTGGATACTGAGCACTGAACGCGCTTTGAATATGCCACCCAGTATGTTTATCTACTCCTATTCCCAGTCTATTAGGATCGTAAGACACAAATAGCTGAGAGACTTGACGATGTGGTTGTGTTCTATTTATTTAATAGGCCAACGCTCTTTTGTGGTCTAGGGTATGAAAGGCCTTTTCTCTTCTATGCTCAAGTGGTCTTGGAAAGGATGTAGGCAAAAATGTATTGGTCGCTGTGAAATGCAGAGCCCACCTTAGGCAGAAACTTTGGATAGGTGTGAAGCATCACTTTATTGTTGAAGAACTGAAGATATGGAAAGTAAGAAACCAAAGCATGTAGTTCACTAATTCATCTAGCCGATGTGATGGCTATGAGCAAAAACTACCTTCCATGTGAGAAACCTCAACAAAGCTGATTCCAATGGTTTAAATGATATTTGATGGGCTTTGAAATAGGTGGGTTACTATGCAACAACCATTTCATAAACTTGGAGACCAAGAGGTGAATAGAAATTGGTTTGTCCTCCATTTGAAAGTGGTATTTCACTATTGCACTGAAATAGACTTGTACTGATAAAGTGCTGAGTCTGGAAGATGACAAGTGGAACAGATATTTAAGCAAGTCCTTTGGGGAGTAAGTAAATGGATCTACTGATGTGGTCCACACCACAGGGAGAAGTTTCCATTTGAAACCATATGCCTTTCTAATAGATGTTTTTGGAGCCAAAATCAGGATATCATCAATTTCCCTAGAGAGTGCTAGGGAGGATATTACTGAGTACTCAATGTCCAAGCTGGAAGGCTGAGTGCCACTTGATTCGGATTTAACACATAGCTATTCTCTTGTGTCAGAAAAGAAGGTTCCAATCCCAAATGAATTGGAGATAAACAACATGATAAGATAGGAAAACCAGAGTTGTCTGGGCAATGCTGGAGTGATAAGAATGAGACATTATCTGTCTTTAAACATGTTCTGAACTGTTTTGGCAATTAGCAGAAATGGCAGAAATGCATACGTCAGCTTTGCATTCCAGGGGATTAGAATGGCATTCAGCGTGAGACTGAGATTGCTGTGATGAACTGAGCAAAAATTCCTGACTTTCCTGTTGGTTTCTGTGGCAAACAAATTGATGGAGGAAGATGTTGCTTACTACTGGTGGATACAGGAAGGAAAATTCAACGGAATCAATCTGCTAGCATATTCTGTTTCCTGGATGGTAAGTCACCTAAAAACATGCTCCATGATCAACTGCTCCCTCCCCAGATCTTTAGAGTTTCCTGACAAAGTGCCCATGACCCCGACAATGCCAACCTGCTTGACGATATAGAAATCACCACTTGATTATCTGCTGGATAAAAAACTCCAAGGACATTTCAGATGGCTCTCATTTCTAGTATGTTTATATGAAGCAGGCGCTCTGACCCAGGATCATATTCCTTGTGTACAAAGAAGGGTAGTGTGTGCCCACCCATCTCTCTGTGGATGCAATGGTGCCTAATAATAATAATAATAAGGCTCTCCTAACTATCCCCTCTGTCAAATCAGCACGTCTCACGCAAGTAAGGGAAAGAGCACTATCACTGGCTGGTCCCGTACTATGGAACACCATGCCACTAGAAATAAGACTGCAGAGAAATTTGAAAATTTTCAAAACCAATCTGATAAACTGGCTTTTTAAACAAGCTTTTTATAAAGATCAAGAGAAGGAGAAAAACAGATGATGGATAAAGACGCACCAAGCTAGAAGCTGTTATTTTTTTAACCTACAAATGCATAGTAATGTTAAAATTAAACCACCTAATATGTTCCTAATAAACAGGCTTAACGTACACACTTAGTTTATTATTATAAACTAGTTGTACCCGGCCACGCATTGCCGTGGCTCAGTCTGGTTTAATTTCACAATGCGCATTAGCTCTGCTCTGGCCGTCCCAACTCCCTCCCCTCCTTCCTCGGCGGTGGATGGACTGGCTCGGCGACTCTTTTACCCTTTCCTCCTCCTGTGTATAACTGTCTGGCAGTCCCTACTCCCTCCTCTCTTCCCCAGCAGTGGAGGAACGGGCTGAGCCGTTTCTCGGAGCGCATTGCCGTGGCTCAGTCTGGTTTAATTTCACAATGCGTATTAGCTCTGCTCCGGCCGTCCCAACTCCCTCCCCCCCTTCCCCGGCGATGGATGGACTGGCTCGGCGACTCTTCTACCCTTTCCCCTCCTATGTGTAACTGTCCGGCAGTCCCTACTCCCTCCCCACTTCCCCAGCAGCGGAGGAACGGGCTGAGCCGTTTCTCGGAGCGGTGACTCGTCTGCCCTTTCCTCCTCCCCTCTGTGACACCCAGCACGTAGCGCAGAGCTCTATGGTCCGCACATGTGCGGTAGAGCTGCTCTCTACTGCGCATTTGTGGTCCGTCGGTCAGAGCCCATTTATATTGTAGATAGCGTGTGTTGCTTTAACATCCAACAGATGGCGCTGTTTTTCAAAAAAAACATGGTTTTACCTGTCACAGGTGTGACATCTATATAATACAGGTATATAAAAACTTGCGTGTATTTGATTGCAACTTTGTGTCAAAATTTCAAAGCAATCGGTGAAGAACTTTCGGAGATTTAAGATTTTGAACAAATGAACATTTAATTTTTATTTATATAAATTGTTACCGTACTATGATGGCACATGACTAATTTGTAATCTATACCACCCATATTTTTCATTATTGTGCCCTTCTGTAAACCGTTGTGATGGTTATCTAACTTAACGATGGTATAGAAAAGTTTTTAAATTAAATTAAATTAGAGTCAACATCATGAGCCACATGGAAATATTGCATGAGGTATAGCTGATGATTGGTGATTTTGGAGTTTAACATAGCAGTTTGAAAGAACTTTTTGTTGAAGGAATCGAGAAGCCTGGGGTCCTTGCCAGGTGGCCCTGAAGAAGGACTTCTTTGCCTTCTTCAGGGCCAATTCCACCACCACCGATTGGTGATGTAATTGAACCACCACAAATCCTGGAGACTGCTGAACCCTATATTTCAGATCCAGCTTCTAAGCCACTGGAGCATAAGAGGCCAGGGACTCCTATATTCTGGACTAAAGGTCATACAATATCTTGTGTAGCAATGCGGTTGCTGGTTCTGTCAGGGTTTCCAACACCTGCAAGATGGTCCTGAGTCCATCTGTATACACTGAGGAGGGTGAGATTGTTGGGTGGGCGATTTCTCCAGTCGAGTCTTTGTGGGTGGAGGTCCCTTGTATGTTGGGGAAGAGTACAGTGATAGGAGTATTACCCCAATATTGACTGGGTAATTCTAACTTGACACGCTAGAGAGATAAAGTTCCTGGATGGAATAAATGAAAGTTTTGTGGAGCAATTGGTTCAGTAACCGACGAGAGAGGGAGCAATCTTATATCTAATTCTCAGTGGAGCACAGGATTTGAGAGAACTAAAAAAGGAACTGAAGGAACTAAAAAATGAAATTTCAGACCTATTAGTAAAAATTTGTAACCTATCATTAAAATCATCCATTGTACCTGAAGACTGGAGGATAGCAAATGTAACCCCAATATTTAAAAAGGGCTCCAGAGGCGATCCGGGAAACTACAGACCGTGCCAGGAAAAATAGTGGAAAGTGTTCTAAACATCAAAATCGCAGAACATGTAGAAAGACATGGTTTAATGGAACAAAGTCAGCATGGCTTTACCCAGGGCAAGTCTTGCCTCACAAATCTGCTTCACTTTTTTGAAGGAGTTAATAAACATGTGGATAAAGGTGAACCGGTAGATGTAGTATACTTGGATTTTCAGAAGGCATTTGACAAAGTTCCTCATGAGAGGCTTCTAGGAAAAGTAAAAAGTCACGGGATAGGTGGCGATGTCCTTTCGTGGATTGCAAACTGGCTAAAAGACAGGAAACAGAGAGTAGGATTAAATGGACAATTTTCTCAGTGGAAGGGAGTGGACAGTGGAGTGCCTCAGGGATCTGTATTGGGACCCTTACTTTTCAATATATTTATAAATGATCTGGAAAGAAATACGATGAGTGAGATAATCAAATTTGCAGATGACACAAAATTGTTCAGATTGTGATAAATTGCAGGAAGACCTTGTAAGACTGGAAAATTGGGCATCCAAATGGCAGATGAAATTTAATGTGGATAAGTGCAAGGTGATGCATATAGGGAAAAATAACCCATGCTATAATTACACAATGTTGGGTTCCATATTAGGTGCTACAACCCAAGAAAGAGATCTAGGCGTCATAGTGGATAACACGTTGAAATCGTCGGTTCAATGTGCTGCGGCAATCAAAAAAGCAAACAGAATGTTGGAAATTATTAGGAAGGGAATGGTGAATAAAACGGAAAATGTCATAATGCCTCTGTATCGCTCCATGGTGAGACCGCACCTTGAATACTGTGTACAATTCTGGTCGCCGCATCTCAAAAAAGATATAATTGCGATGGAGAAGGTACAGAGAAGGGCTACCAAAATGATAAGGGGAATGGAACAGCTCCCCTATGAGGAAAGACTAAAGAGGTTAGGACTTTTCAGCTTGGAGAAGAGATGGCTGAGGGGGGGATATGATAGAGGTGTTTAAAATCATGCGAGGTCTAGAACAGGTAGATGTGAATCGGTTATTTACTCTTTCGGATAGTAGAAAGACTAGGGGGCACTCCATGAAGTTAGCATGGGGCACATTTAAAACTAATCAGAGAAAGTTCTTTTTTACTCAATGCACAATTAAACTCTGGAATTTGTTGCCAGAGGATGTGGTTAGTGCAGTTAGTATAGCTGTGTTTAAAAAAGGATTGGATAAGTTCTTGGAGGAGAAGTCCATTACCTGCTATTAACTTCACTTAGAGAATAGCCACTGCCATAAGCAATGGTAACATGGAATAGACTTAGTTTTTGGGTACTTGCCAGGTTCTTATGGCCTGGATTGGCCACTGTTGGAAACAGGATGCTGGGCTTGATGGACCCTTGGTCTGACCCAGTATGGCATTTTCTTATGTTCTTAACATAGTCAAAGAGGCTCTGGGTGAAGGAAGAGAACAGGATAGACTCCTCCCTGGCATTGGCACCGATTGTGTATATGGAGCCAATGCATCAAAGGTTTTGCTGCTCATTCTGGTGGTATTTGCGTTGATGGCACCAGTTGTGTCAATGGGTGTTGGTTGCATCAACAACATCGGCTGCATTGATGGCACCAGATGTATTGACTATGGTGGCACCATATATGTCGAATGCACCTATGGTGCAGTTGGTGCTGGATGCATCAATGACGCAGCATGATTCCAAGATGATGCCAGCACCCATGTCAGTGGCACCAAAGATTCTTTGGCACATTTATGCTCCCCATCAGCTGAAGCTCTACACTTTTTGGAGCTGTTTGACTTCTTTGATGAGTCTTAGCAGGAAGCATAAGATGATTCACCCCTGTGACTGGTAGAGGAGGAAGCAGATGAATGTCGATCCCGAAGGTGCACTACTCACACAGATAGATACATGCTTTATTCTCTGACACATGTACCTCCTCATATGCATCAGGGATGAACATAAACCTGTCACACAGATATATTTCATACATGCATCGCATGTAGAATAAATGCGTCTCTCATACAGATTCACCTAACACACAAATGCATGCATACCAGCATTCTCTTTCACGCTTAAGAGAATCAAATCCCCGTTATGCAGAGCTGCATCAAACACAGAGATATATGGATTTTTTACATAAAAATTGCACCTGTCCTTGAGACACACCCAGCTGTGGTTGATGTCTTCTGGAGACACAGGCCATGCATTGGTGCAGGATGTGGATGGATGTCTACTTTCTCATGCAGTACAAGATAAGTGAGATTGGAGGTTGAAACAGGAACTTTCTTTGTGTCTTTAGCTAAAGATGTTACAATAACATTCCTCTCCCAGGCCTTCTCCATTGCTCAGTTTCCCAATATCATATTAAATACCCATCCCAGAGCTAAATATCCAGTTATGTTTAAAGTTATCCGGCCTTGTGTGGCTGGTTAACTTTACACATAATCGGCTATATTCAAAGGAATAACATAAAGGCAGAAGATGAAGTGCACAGCCCCAGATCGTGGGAGCCCACTGCTGCGATCCTGGCCATAAGGAATATCAGTTTAGCAGTTTTAAAGTACAGGGTGGGGTGAGGGGGCCCTGGAGACAAAATTTATTAAAAAAAAAATGCTGAGAACATGAAGCGGGCTGGGGGGGGGGGGGGGGGAGGGGATGTGTGCTCACCCGACTCCAGCCCTTTTTTCAGTTTTATGAAGATGCCACTGCTCTGAGGAAGAGGAGGGAGCATATTTACAATTTGTGAAAGGGAAGAGGAGGTCTGGATCGGGCCTGTAGGCCCCATGATCATTTTTTCCCCTGTGAAGCACCATTAAATCGGCTGTAGCTGTTTTATGTGTAACGTTATCCGGCCATATAAGGCTAGATAATTTTCTACCTGCTGTAAAATAGGTCTAAAATTATCTGGCTAACCTAGCCAGATATACCTGATATTTGGCTAGATTAGCCGGATATCTCAACCCCTCCCTGGAACGCCCCTGAAACACCCCTTTTTTATCTGGCTGAATATGCCACATTTGCCATTTAGATAGATAACTTGTGAGTTATCTGTCTAAATGCCTTTTGAATATTGACTTCCTGATTTATATGTT
This sequence comes from Rhinatrema bivittatum, assembly GCF_901001135.1. Lineage (NCBI taxonomy): Eukaryota > Metazoa > Chordata > Amphibia > Gymnophiona > Rhinatrematidae > Rhinatrema > Rhinatrema bivittatum. The sequence continues at coordinate 39,544,156 of NC_042622.1, read as the reverse complement.
CAGGAAGAACTGAAATAACATTATTATTAGTAGTGAATTAAAACAAGTAAAATGTCAAATGAATTTCACTGCATTGGTAAGCCCGAAAGACACTGACCTACTGCATTTGATCGCTTCCAGGGACTACGGTTGGAAACAGAATTAGGAGTTTTCAATACTTAGAGCAGTGGCAGACAGTGGCCATGACCTGATTTCATGATGAGGTGGACACCGATTCATTCTGCTGCTGTGAAAAAGTGATCTTCTAGGCCCTTCTTCCACTTCTGCCAATGCAGATTGGATGTAGAGAACCTAAAGGTCCACTGCTAAGAAGGTAAGTCCCACTAGAGTAGGAAGCACAGAAGTAGTAGTTGGTTGGGTTCAGCTCCCTCATATGGGAGACTGAAATGGTGGAGTCTTCAGAGCATTAAAACCAGTGCCACCATTTTTGAGTGTGGATTTTGAGTTAGCCTTTTCAGGAGGCTGGTTGTCTCCGTTTGTGGGCAAAGGATCCTTGGGCTTCTAGGGATGGATATGGAATAGAGGAAAGAGTGTCTTTTTTCCCTCCCCCCCCCCCCCCCCCCCCCCCGTTTTTAAAAAAAAATCATGTTTGTCCTGTTTGAGTGAGGATGAAGGAAGTTTTTCCACCCTCCCTTTTTGTATCCTGTTTCACATTTTTTTCCCACCCATCTGGATTCCCATGGATCCAGGAACTCAGAGCAGTGACATCTGTAAGGTTTTGGAGTCTCTCAACCAGAGAGAAGAGAAGGAGAAATGAGGAGTGCAGAGGAGACTTGTGGCACCCCATCTGGTGTTAACCACAATCAAATCATCAGGATACTGAAGGAAGGAGTTTGGAGGTATCCTTCGGGAACTAACAGAGAGATAAGGAAAAAGGAGGGGACAAACATCCGTTCTGAACAACTGGTCTAAAGGTATGAGATATGGACTTGACTTAATGATATCTACGTTGGGAGTAATCATCCTAGCCACCAAATTCTGGAAGGAAGTTTTAAAACTACCTCATTAATTGGAAAGGATCAGGAGCAAGAAGAATTCATTGATATCAGTAACATCATAAATTCATTGGAAGTTTAAAGTCACTGATTTATTAAAAGCTGTAAATGGACTGTAAAACAAGAACTTATCTGGATATTTTCATCAAATTTCCATCATTAATCAGTAAAAGTTGGAAATCAAATCAGCTTCCAGCATGATTATTACTGCTGTGTGCAAGAGACTTTAATTTCGACTGAATTATTGAACAACTCTCAGGACTTAGGAGATATTCTGTTCCCCTCCTCCCGCACCCCCCAACAGGAAATATTGGACTTTCAGAGAGGCTTAACATCAGGAGAAGACAATTAATTTAAGCCTATGAATTGAGGTGTGGTCTTTGGGGAAGGGACCCTAGCCCAGGGGTTACACGAGCTTTGCCCTTTTCACCTTCTGAGATCTTAAAATCCGATGACCTAATGGCTGCGGCCTCACGTGACAGTCTCGGCATCGATTCCTCCATCGTACATACCTACGCCTGCTCTGTTACTTTGGCTGGACACAAATTTCCAGAAGATCAATGACCGAGAAATGCAATGTTTCCTGAAAAGCTAACACTGTCTCTGAGGGGCTGAAAGACTGGGCTTTGCTAAGAAGAGGAAGAGAGAAGACGAGGTGTGAACCCCCGCACCACCCCCCCTAACAGATTTAACCAAAAGCTTAAAGAATCCATCTGTGCCGACATCCATCAGTGTCACTCTCTGGCTGCAAAAGCAATATTTATAAATCACGTTTCCAAACTGGCTGCAAATTTGTACCAAGAAACAGATGGCCTTCAGTAGCAGTTTGTCACTGCTGATACACACAGAGGAGGATATGGAGAATGTAACGGAGTGAGTGAGAGAGAGAACACAGTAGGAGAAACCAAGACCTAGGAGGGAAAGAGACAGAGAAATCGGGGGGGGGGAGAGGCGGTGAAGGAAGAATTGGAAAATGTTGATTTTCGAATAAGTGACTGCAGTGCAAGCTTGTATTACATGTGTTTGGTTCTGGAGAAAACTGGATTCTTTGCAGATTCTGAAACCTTTTATGTTTTATCGAACAAAAAAAGAAGAAGAATTCAAAGATGATGCGCATAAGCTTTCCAAACCAGAGCTCCGTTCTCGGTAGGTCACACCTGTGAAAGGGACCTTGTGGCTCACTTACTACAGCGTGGAGTGGAGGAGTGGCTGAGTAGTTAGAGCAAGGTGCTGAGAGCCAAAACCCTCTTTCTCCCTGTCACCTTGGGCAAGTCACTTTGTCCTCCAACGTTTCAGGTGCCAAGTTAGATTTGAAGTCCGCTGGGGCAGGGAAATATCTATCATTCCTGATTGTAACTTGCATTGAGCTCAGGCAAGAAATTAAGGGGCAGATTTTTAAAAAATACGCGAGCGCGTACTTTTGTTCGCGCACCCGGTGCAAACAAGAGTACGCCGGATTTTAAAATCCGGGGTCGGTGCGCGCAAGGGGGTGAACATTTGTGCACCTTGCGTGCGCCGAGTCCTGCACGCGCTGCCCGTTCCCTCCCACCTCCCCCTCCATTCCCCTACCTAACCCACCCCCCAGCCCTATCAAAACCCCCCTACCTTTAGTATAAAAGTTACGCCTGCCCGAGTCAGGTGTTACTCGCTCGTGCTGGCCGGCCGCCGGCGCGCGATTCCCCGGCCTGGGAGCAGTTTCGGAGGGCTTGGCCACGCCCCTGGGCCGGAACCATGCCCAGGGCCCCGCCCCCGGATGATGCGCCACCGCAACACGCCCCCGACACGCCCCCCTAGGAAAGCCCCGGGACTTGCGCTCGGCGCGCGCAGGGGGAGCTTGGGGCAGGTTTTCGGGGGGTACGCGTGTATCTTATGCGCATACCCCTTTGAAAATCTGCCCCTAAATCCAGATCAGTGAATTATTCTTAGGGTGGTCCGATGAAAGGTTAACACAAACTGAAAAGCGACAGGGGCTGTGCACTAAATGTTCGTCTGTTTTGTTTCATTTCATTTTGGCAAAAATAAAGGACAATTAAAAAAAAAAAAAAAAAAGACCCAAAGAAAACAAAAGACCAAAGAAGAAATGTCTAGTCCGGGCCCCCTCGCCTCAGCTGCTGCCACCAAAAGAAGCCTCCCTCCCCAGGCTTGCCCACAGCGCCCACTGGACCCGCTTCCCTCAGCCATTTTACCCCATCCAGGGGTCCATGGGGAAGAGGTGATCCCCAGTCCCTCTTGCCCCTCTTGGGTTCCTGTTTCAAAATGATGCTGGCCAGCCCTGAGGCTGATTTATTAAAAGCTGTAAATGGTTGTAGGTTTGGGCCGACCTGCGCCATTCTGAAACAGGGACCCAACGGGGCAGAGGCAACTGAGGATGGCTCCTACCCCTCGGATCCGTGGATGGGGGGTTAGGTACCGGAGCTCTGGGGAAGAGGGGCGTGGGCAAACAGAATGGCTCTTTCTGGCAGAGTAGCCACAGCCCCAGGGGCTGAGGGGCGGATGGTTTGGCAGAGGCGGGATAACCACTAGCCTGGCGCAGCTTCTTTTCTGCAGGAGCTGTTTGCTGACGCATTTTGGCGATGCAACTCAAAACACGACTTTCTTTGTTTTTCTTCTGTTTCATTTTCAAAAAGAAATTGAAAGTGGGAAAAGTTTGTTTCAAACAAAAGCACATCCTTACAGTAAAGCGAGGGAAGAAAATGAATTGCTGAGGGAAAGGCGTCCCGAACAAGAATGATTCTGAAAGAAAATATAAGTGTGTTTCAGAGACCTTGAGACCACGAAGTAGTTACAACAAAAGTCTCTCCGAGGGTCCCTGAAGCAGACAAGCAATTGTCGAAACACGGCCGATGTCGGGCAGGCGGCTTCGACCCACGAAAAAGCCAATAGAGGTGGCAGGAATTCATCCATGGCACAAAGACCGATAAGTATTGACAACAAGAAGCGTAAGAGCTCTAAGAGGGTCAAGCTGACCGCCAGGGAGAGTGAAAATCAAGGACTAGACATGTAGTAGCTATTCAACCAATAAAAAGAAAAAATCTAAAAAATTATTTTGAGAATAAAGACGGTGGCTATACAAAGAGATGATTACAGAGTGGTCATCTCGGATATAGCTACCGCACATAACCACACATCAGGGTGTTCCCTTGATGGTTAGTAGTTTATGATCTTTCTAAAAAAAGGGGGAACTGAGGTTTTGTTGACAGAGAGAAAGAAAGCAAAGGAGAACGAATGCACCAATAGAAAGAACAGTACAAAGGGCCTCAATCATCCAAGGGTTTTTTTTTCCAATAGTCACAGATCAGGAAAAATGTCTTAAGGAGTCAAGTTTCAAAAAATGCTCAGTGCTTAAATTTTAGAAGGGATTCAGGAGAATTTAGGAACCTAAGCTGAAAATCACCTAAATTTAGACACCTAAAACTTTAAGCCTTAGGACCCTAAATTTAGGCCTGCAATACATTTGTTGAGATTTAGATACCAAAGTTAGGAGCCTAGTGCTGAAAATCAGTGCTAAGCATCTACATTTTTCCTTCCATATTAATTCAGTCCCTGTGACTGCTCACGTTTTAGGGACCTGAATTTAGGTACCTAGTCACATTAGGAGACTAAATTTAGGTGCTCAGCCCTGGTCAATTTTCAAAGGGGGACGATTTAGGCTCTTAACTTCCTAATGCAACTCCTTTCACTGGGCACTCCCTGATAAAGGCGAGAGTCCAACCTCAAGAACTGTAGTATTGGGGATAAACTGGCTGCACATCTGGATTAGGATTCTTCAAATGGGGAAGAACTTCTGCTGTAAGGCAAAAGTAGAAAACACAGTCAATAAAAAAAACTCCACCAGAATGTGTTGTTCTAAAGCCATAAAGTTTACTGGAAATTAATGACGTAGCAGGAAACACAAATCTAGACTTTTGGAAGCAATGAAAGGAGAGGATCACCTTGCTAGTGGCTGAAGAGAATCGGTAAGTATTGCTTTGGGAAATTTTAGAACTTAAAAGGTTTGGGGAAAATGAACTACTGGGGTATATTCTTTAGTGTGTTTGTGTGTATTAAATAGCTAGTCAGAAGCAGGCAAAAGTCAGAAGTTTGTGTGTTTGTTTTTCCCTCCCTCCCACCCATCTCTACCTCATCCTTTAATTTATAGGCAGGAGACCCTTTCAAGTAAAAAAAAAAATTAATCAACCTTTTAACTTAAACTCAGGATTGCCCCAGGCCTTATCAAGAGTTTATTCATCCCCTTTTAGGTCACTACTAGATAAATAGTGAATACACTAATACATTTAAGGACTCTAATTGTATGTGTTCCTACTCCCATAACAACTTAAACTTAACTAGGAACTGAACAAAATTAAGATAAAGGCAGCAGTCTAGCAGAAAGATCCTTCCAGTCTTTTACATCGAGCGTCACATGTATGATTTTTTTACCTGCTGGTGAGAGGTTGTATGTGTGCACCCGGTGTAAAGAGCTCCTGTCTCTCAGACAATGAGTGCGATCTCTGGAGGCTAGAGTGGCAGACCTGGAGGAGCTGAGGCAGCCAGAGAGGTATACAGGGACATAGTAGCCAAGTCCTAAATCCAGTCTGGCAGCCCTGGCACTGCCTTGGAGGAGGAAGGTCTCCTAATCAGAGAGCATCAACCTGGTGCAGCAGGAAATGATCCTGTAACAAGGACCTGCTCTTAAGGTGGTGCATTGTCTTCTCACACCGAGGATGTGTCTCCCAGGGCTACTGCCCAGGAGGGAAGGGTTAGGTCGGCCATTATAGTTGGTGATTTGATTATTAGGAATGTAGATAGCTGAGTAGCTGGTAGACATGAGGATCGCCTGGTAACATGCCTACCTGGTGCGAAGGTGGCAGACCTCACATGTCAACTAGATAGGATTTTAGATAGTGCTGCAGAGGAGCCAGCTGTCGTGGTACATGTGGGCACCAACAACATAGGAAAATGTGGGAGGTAGGTACAGGAAGCCAAATTTAGGCCCTTATGTAGAAAGCTGAAATCCAGAATCACCAGGTTAGCGTTCTCTGAAATGTTCCCTGTTCCACACACAGGTCACCAGAGGCAGGCAGAGCTCCAGTCTCAGTGTGTGGATGAGACGATGGTGCAAGGAAGAGGGATTCAGTTTTATAAGAAACTGGGGAACCTTTTGGGGAAGGGGGAGTCTTTTCTGAAGGGATGGACTCCACATTAACCAGGGTGGAACCAGGCTCTGTCACTAACCTTTAAAAAGGAGTTAGAGCAGCTTTTAAACTAGAACAAAGGGGAAAGCCAACAGTCGCTCAGCAGCGCATGGTTTGGAGGGAGGTATCTTCAAAGGATGCTAATGAAGCATTAGAGTTAGGGCATCCCAACAGAGCGGTTCCAATAATAAGAAAAGTAGTCCATGTGCCTATAAGTAAAGAATTACCTGAGCTAAAAGATTCCAAATATCCCTGTCAGCTGAAAAGCAGAATGTGAATACAAACAAAAAACACACTTTGAAATGTTTGTATGATAATGCCAGAAGTCTAAGAAGTAAGATCAGAGAGTTAGAGTATATAGCAGTGAATGATGACATAGACTTAATTGTCATCTCAGAGACATGGTGGAAAGAGGATAACCAATGGGCCAGTGCTATACCAGAGTACAAATTATATCGCAATGACAGAGAGGAGCAACTTGGTGGCGGGGAGGCATTTTATGTCTGGGATGGCATAGAGTCCAACATTATAAATATTCTGCAAGAGACTAAATGCACAATTGAATCTTTATGGGTAGAAATCCCTTGTGTGTTGGCGAAGAGTATAGCAACAGGAGTATACTACTGTCCAACTGACCAAAATGATGAGACAAATGATGAAATGTTAAGAGAAATTAGGGAAGCTAACCAAATTGGTAGAGCAGTAATAATGGGAGATTTCAATTACCCCAGTACTGACTGGGTAAATGTAACATCAGGAAATTCTAGAGAGATAAAATTCCTGGGTGGATTAAATGATAGTTTTATGGAGCAACTGGTTCAGGAACCGACGAGAGAGAACGATTTTAGATCTAATTCTCAGTGAAGCACAGGATTTGGTGACAGAAGTAATGTGGTTGGGCCTTTTCAATAGTGATCATAACATATTCAAATTTGAATTAATGACTGGAAGGGGGACAGTAAGTAAATCCATGGCTCTAGCACTAAACTTTCAAAAGGGAAATTTTGATAAAATGAGAAAAATATTTAGAAAAAAACTGAAAGATGCAGCTACAAAGGTTAAGAATGTGCAACAGGTGTGGACATTGTTAAAAAATACCATTCTAGAAGCACAGTCCAGATGTATTCCATGCATAAGAAAGGTGGAAGGAAGCCAAACAATTGCCAGTATGGTTAAAAAGTGACATGAAACAGGCTATTTTAGCTAAAAAATCTTCATTCAGAAATTGGAAGAAGGACGCATTAAAAGAAAATAAGATAAAACTTAAGCATTAGCAAGTTAAATATAAGACACTGCTAAGACATGCTAAGAGAGAATGTGAAAAGAAGTTGGCCATAGAGGCAAAAACTCATAATAAAAACGTTTTAAAAAATATCCAAAGCTGAAAATCTGTGAGGGAGTTGTTTGGACCATTAGAAGATCGAGGGGTTAAAGGGGCACTTAGGGAAAATAAGGCCATTGCGAAAAGACTAAACAAATTCTTTGCTTCAGTGTTTACTGAAGAGGATGTTGGGGAGATACCCATTCTGGAGATGGTTTTCAAGGGTGATGATTTAGATGAACTGAACCAAATCACGGTGAACCTGGAAGATGTAGTAGGCCAGATTGACAAACTGAAGAGTAGTAAATCACCTGGATCGGATAGTATACACCCCAGGGTTCTGAAAGAACTAAAAAATGAAATTTCAGACCTATTACAATTAATTTATAACCTATCATTAAAATCATCCATTGCACCTGAAGACTAAAAGGTGACCAATGTAACCCCAATATTTAAAAAGTGCTCCAGGGTTGATCTGGAAAGCTATAGTCAGGTGAGTCTGACCTCAGTACCGGTAAAAATCATGGAAACTGTAATAAATAATAAAATTACAGAACATTTAGGTAGACATGGAGTGCCCCCTCCACACCATGTAGCGAGTGTCAAAGTTGTATTTTCAAATGATTTGGCAAGTGGAATGTATAACTGAATGTCATCGGAGTATAAGAAGAAGGTGATTCCTAGTTCTGCCAGTAATTTGCACAGAGGAAGCATATACATGTTGAATAGTGTTGCCGAGAGTGCTGATTCCTGGGGGACATCTGTATCGATAGGGAAGGTGTCAGATATGTGGTTGCCCAGTTTGACTTGGAATGTCCATTTGATAGGGAGAAAGATTTTTCTCAGCTGATGGCATAGTAAGGTATGGTCTACAGTGTCAAAGATCAATTAGAACCAGTATATAGGATTCATCATCGTCAAATGTCCATTTAAGATATGAGTAAAGTCTCGGTTGAGTGATTTTTTTCTGAATCCAAATTAGTTGAGATATAGAATGTCATGGTTTTCAAGGACTTTTGAGAGAAAAGACAAGTTGGATATTGGTCAATAATTGTTCCAATTGTCAGTTCTACCTGTTTTATTTTTTAGAATTGGTTTTATCACAGTTTGTTTTGCCCCGTCTGGTACCAGTCTTTCAGAGAGCGAGTGACTGATTATAGATGCAATTGTTGGAAAGATTACTCTGTGTACTAGTTTTAAGGAACTTGTTGGAATTGGGTCACGTGGATGGATTGTGGGGTTAATTTTTTCTATGACTGACAATGTAGTGTGGGAAGTATTGATAAGGCAATTATTGTGATTGGCAAATATTAGATTGAGAATATGTCCTGCTTTATGAGTGGGATTAGAAACAAATTGTGACCATCCCATCGCTTCCATTGTTTCAGATTTCACATGCTGTAGTTTTTGATGTTCCATTTACATGTAGGTTAAAGTTTCCTACTATTAGGGTAGAGACAGGTGATGGAAATACTTCAGAGAATAATTTGATTAGAGGTGAGCAGTTTTTTTGAAGTATTCCTGGTAGGCATTCCTAAGTTTATTTGTGGTGATTTTAGTATCGCCACCTCTTAGGGTGAGTTAATCTCTACTTTGTATGGTATAAGTTTAATTTCTTTTTTACTGATTATTAATAAACTTCTGCTTCGTCTGCTTCATCTGACCATCCTTCTGATTCTCTCCTCATTTAGACCTCAGCCTTGCTTGCCACTGCCTCCAGACTGCCGCCAGCCCTGATCCCAGCTTGCATCAAGACGCCTCTTCAGCCTTTGTCCTGGATGTGGTTCATTCAGGCTTCGGCCTGCTCTTGCTCGGGCGCCCTCTGTCAGACTGTGTTCCTATTTGGTGCCCTGGTCTCTGGGAGTCCGCCTCATCCAGTACAGACTGATCACTACATTAGTTGCTGCCTCTGGGCTGACCTCGACGACCACTGATGGAGGCCACCTAAGTCCAGCCGGCCCCAGCACCCAAAGGCTCAATTCGCGGGGAATGAGGGCTGGTATTGGTGAAGGGCCAGCCGGCCTCTGTCCATCAGCCCTCTCTGCTTGCCGACGGTGGGGACCCGTAGGTCCCTACCTACAGGTGGCATCAACCCCACCTCAGCCCAAGGGTCCACCTCCGGCACAACATTTGATTTAAGGGCACATTATCTTTGTCATTCAGTCAGGTTTCAGAAATGCAGAAGATGGTCTGATTTAAATCCTCAAGTAGGTCGTTTATCAGTGGGATTTGTTTTGATAGAGACTGAACATTCAATAATAGTAGAGTAAACCTTAAGTAGGAATGGTTAATGGGAGAGTTGTTACTTATTATAGGTAGGACCAGCTTTGCATTCTCTCTTTGTTTGCTACTTAGGATTTTCCTTAGATTTCCATTTAGTCCTTGTCATAGAATGGATTCAATCAAGTGAGTCTGCTCCATTATTATTGGTGGGTGGTTGGTGCGAAAGTAAATGACCACGTCGGGTTTCTCTTTGGGTGCGCATGAAGGGGTACACAAAGGGGCAAGCTCTTTTGTCGCACTCCTTTGTGCATGCCCCAAGGGTGCATGCCTGCTGGTGCAAGTGCCTCCAGTGTTGCCGCCGGGATCTCCTACCTTCAGCGGTGATGGTGGGCGGGCAAAGGGGCAGTCGGTGGGTGTTCGCAGGCTGGCTGGTGCCAGCTTCTACTTTCTCCCTTTGGAGGGGGTAAAGGAGCACACCCTCCACTTTAGTTCTGATGACGCCTCTCTCCGCTCTGGTGGGGAGCCCAGGTCTTCGGGGCTCCAGCAGTGCTCTGTCTCTAGCGTTGCTGCCGGGATCTCTTACCTTTGACAGTGGTGGTGGGCGGGCAAAGGGGCGGTCAGTGTTCGCAGGAACAAGGGAATTTGATCACATCACACCCTCGCTGATAGCACTACATTGGCTACCAGTCAATCACAAATATATTACAAAGTATTAACATTAATATTTAAAATCAGTCACTCTGAAAACCCTGGACCGATAGGCGTGTCACTACCTACACACTACAGAGAACTCTAAGATCGCAAAATAAAGGACTGCTGACAGTGCCCACAATACGGAAAACACATCTGACACAAATAAGAGATCATGTGTTTTCCATAGTGGGCCCAAAAATTTGGAATTCTCTATCTGAGACAATACGACTGATATCAGAAGGAAAGAGATTCAAACATCAGCTAAAGACATGATTATTTAAAAATGCATATAACCTAACTTAAATTAGCATCATGCAGAGCCTGCAATAATAATGATAAAGACATTAATTAGTAAAGAGAAGAAAAAAGTATCTAATGATAACTCAATGATACTATGTAAATTACTGAAACAGAATTTCCCTACTTCCAGCCTAATGTCCCAGACCTTTGGTGAAAATGAACTAGACCTTCACCATAGACCTTTAGTGAAAAATGTATTAGATCACCATTGATTTAAAATTTCTCCAGATTATGTTGAGCTATTGTTTGTGTTGATCTATAACATGAATGTTCATTTTGTAAAACATTGGGATCTTCATTTGGAACGACAGTATATAAAATGTCTAAATAAATTAATAAATAACTACATGTGGACAGAGGTGAACCGGTAGATGTGATGTATTTGGATTTTCAGAAGGCCTTCATTAAAGTCCCTCATGAAAGGTTTCTAAGAAAACTAAAAATTCATGGGATAGGAGGCAATGTTGTTTTGTGGATTACAAACTGGTTAAAAGACAGGAAATAGAGAGTAGGATTAAATGGTCTGTTTTCACAGTGAA